>NC_091980.1:177338151-177638151 GCF_044704955.1 Pristiophorus japonicus | reverse complement strand
AGAGGTGGCTGAGGAGGTGTCGGCCAGCACGGTTGTGGATAGAACCCCTACACAGTGTCGCAAAAAATTCAACGACCTCACTCGGGTGGTCAAGGTGAGTACATGTTTCCACAACTCTTACATACCAGCCTCTGAGCCTCTGTCTGTGCACACTGCAAACCAGCACTTAACACAGCATGCAACCGCCAACCATCTGTGCCTACTCACAGTCACAGCCTCATTTCATGCCTTGCCTACATTCACAGCTATTTAACCACAGCAGGCATATCCTCCACATACATAACTGGACTCTTACTCACACAGGTTCCTTTCTTTTGTAGGCCAAGATGGCACACAGCTACGATGTCTCATAATTGTTCTATGTTTCTATGAGCAGGATGGAGCAGCAGCAGATTGGAGGGGGGGAAGCTGAACTGTGCCAGCTTTCTGATCTGGAGGAGCTTGTGCTGCGGCTCGTTGGCCCGCAGGTGGTGGACCGAATGGTCGCCAGAGATGTTGAGCCCGCTGGGGGCAACAACGGTATCTTTATCCCCTCATCCCACTTCCCCGTTAAACCAGAAGGCCTTCTCACTTTCCAGCTCCTCATTCTGTCTGCCTTCCTTGCTCCATTCCACCAGCCACTCTGCCTCACTGTTGGAAACCAGAAATAAGTCATGGCCCACAGAAAAAACTTTCCAAGATGGCGCTTTTAAATCGCGCTGGTGCATCCGGTTCCCGCTGTCGCTGTCATCGCCAGGCGCTAAGGTAGGTTGCGCGGGGCAATTTCTCTTCTGGGGCGGTAAGGGGATGATGTGCACGACGATGACATCAGCTTCGTCGTGTGTCGCCAAGTGGGGCTTTCCTGGCAAGAGCAGGGCGCTACATTATAATCGCTCAACCATTGGTGGCCATGCCTTCAGCTGCCTGGGCCCCAAGCTCTGGAACTCCCTCCCTAAACCTCTCCACCTCTCCACCTCTCTTACTTCCTTTAAGACGCTCCTTACAACCTACCTCTTTAAACAAGCTTTTGGTCATCTGCCTTAATTTCTTCTTTTGTGGCTCGGTGTCAAATTTATCTGTTTTGTCTTGTAATTCTATTGTGAAGCATCTTGGGACATTTTATTAAGTTAAAGGAGCCATATAAATAAAAGTTATTATTATTATTGTCATCATCATCATCATAGGCAGTCCCTCGGGATCGAGGAAGACTTGCTTCCACTCTCAAAATGAGTCCTTAGGTGGCTGAACAGTCCAATACGAGAGCCACAGTCCCTGTCACAGGTGGGACAGATAGTCGTTGAGGGAAGGGATGGATGGGACTGGTTTGCCACACGTTCTTTCCGATGCCTGCGCTTGATTTTTGCATGCTCTCGTCAATGAGAGTCGAGGTGCTCAGCACCCTCCCGAATGCACTTCCTTCAGCGCCTCCACAAAACCCCTATCAAATTCCGTGGGGGCGATTTTTGTGCTGCTCCCAGGTGAAATCTATTTTGCACTATGTTAGCGCATCCCGGAGGCGCTAATGGCCGTCACTAAAACGGCCAATTTCAGCCCCCCGTGTGTAGATACTCAGGGGATGTTTAGTGTAAGGCCCATGCTTTTGTACGCCTAGGTGAAGGTGTTGACGATGGCTTGGGGTTTGGCCTTTGAATGTGCGCAGACGCAAGCGTCGTCCGCGTAGTGTAGCTTGATGACAGAGGATGGGACTGTTATATATGCAGACTATAGATATACTCTCTGTGTAGTCACTGTATAGTTGCATAAGATGGAGACTTGTTTACCTGATGTTCTATCAATAAGTTTTACACTGTGTGTATACATGTTGGCACCACTAGAGGGCGCAACTGGTGGAGACCGGGGTTTCCTGCCCTGGTGGCAGGGGCTGTATAAAAGGGGAGCCATCACACGGCTGCCTCACTCTGGAGTTAGGAATAAAGGACCAAGGTCACTACAGTTTGAGTACAACACATTGCCTCGTGGAGCCATTCATAAGTACATTACAGACATAATAACTGGCGACGAGAATACGGACTTTCATGCGTACCTTTGGCACACTAAAAGACTTCGCAGAGGGTGATGATTGGGATGCCTTCACGGAAAGACCCAAGCAATATTTCGTGGCAAATGACCTGGCAGGGGAGACGGACGCATTGGTGGAGAAGCGCAAGGCTATACTGCTGACCAGTTGTGGGCCCGAGGTCTACCATCTCATCAGGGACTTGCTGGCACCCACGAAGGCCAAGAATAAGACATACGATGAGCTGACTGAACTAATTCACGACCAAATAAAACCAAAAGAGAGCATCCTCACAGCCAGGCACAGATTCTACACTCACCGCAGACCTGAGGGTCAGGAGATTGCAAAATATGTTGCCGACCTCAGGAGACTTGCGGCACCATGTGATTTTGGCACGCACCTCAATGAAGCATTGCGGGACATCTTCGTTATAGGAATTGGCCATGAGGGCCTCCTTCACAAGCTATTATCTGCTGACACCACAGTCAACCTGCAGAAGGCCATCAACATCAGTCAGGCGTTCATGACCTCGACCTGCAGCACCAAGTAAATTATTCATCCTGTGGACCCAAACCCGGCAAGTACTGTACACAGAATGGTGCCTTTCACAGGCAAGACTGTAGAATGTGGCTCTGCCCAGGGTAGAGAGCACAGACCTCAGGGTTCCAGAACTCAGGGTCCGCCGAGGGGTGCTAATCGAGTAGCACCATGCTGGTGTTGCGGAGGAAACCATAGGGCTCACCAGTGTCGGTTTGCTGAGTACGTATGCAAAGCCTGTAACACGAAGGGCCACTTCCAGCGAATGTGTGAAAGAAATACGACTCATCGTCTAGTAGAGGAGTCGGTAGATGACTTTGAATCCAACGGGGTGTATGATGATTTGGACAGAGAGGCAGCTCAGCCCCAAGAAGAAGTGTATGGAGTGTATACCTGCACCACCGATTGTCCTCCAGTGAAGATGGAATCGAGATAAACGGCGTTCCAGTCTTCATGGAAGTGGACACAGGAGCAAGCCAGTCAGTGATGAGCCAGGATGCTTTTGAGAGGCATTGGAATGAAAAATGACCTGAGCTGGTTCCAGTACAGGAAAAGTTGCGCACCTACACCAAGGAGCTGATCCCAGTCCTTGGTAGTGCGGATATAAGTGTAATCCATAATGGAGTGGTGCACAAGTTACCTCTGTGGATTGTTGCAGGTGATGGTCCAACGCTAGTCAGAAGTAGGTGGATGGGGAAGATCCAGTGGAAATGGGAAGCCTCTTCACTCCAGCAATCGATGTCCTCCATGCTCAGAGGCAGAGCAAAACCTCACCTTCGCTTGGGCCAGGCACCAGAGAACAGACCAGCGCAGCACCTGAGGCACAGACCGTCCATCATGACCGTGTGGCAATGATCCGACCGGAACGACCTAAAAATACCTTCCCGGCTCCAGTGGCAGGACTCCTGGGGAGAAAGATCGAATTTACAGGCACTCTTCCAGTTTTTGTGGCAGAATTGTGGGAGAGAAGGATCAAGGCAGTCAACCTCGAGGACAGAGGCAAGATGGCGTCCCTGCTGCAGCGAGGTGCAGCGTGGCGTAGCAGGGTTCTCTTAAAGGAGACCTGCAACCAACTGAACTTAAAGAGACATTGTATGCATGGCAATCAATGTAACAAACCGATTAAGATTGTAAAGAACAAAATGTTGCGAGATGTCGGGAATAGAGTGTCCCCAAAAGTAGCAAGCGAACGAATTCGGGAGGGTAAAGACGCTGATCCTGATACCCTGCCCCAGGTCTAGCCCACACTGCAGGCACCCGATGGCACTATTCGCCACGGACCTGGAAATGAAAATGGCACCAATACACGCAGTCGGCTGCCGATGCCCACCACCGGGTGGAGACGACGCAGCCCCCAGACCCAGTCGCTACCTCGGCCATGTCCGGGAACGAAAGGTCAGAACCAACGCGTTCCCCAAACTGGACCTGGAACAGCCAGGTTCCCAACAGCGTTAGAGAGCAAGCAGAAGATTCTGCAGCCCACAAAGGAGGAGGGAGGCCACACACATCTGTGGCTCTGCCCACCACTAGGCAATGGCAAAGACCCTGAGTCCTGGCAAGGTGAGCAAACCAAGCCCACCCCGCTAGCAGGGGTTGCAGCGCCGCTATCAGATGACTAGGACCTCGTCCGGCTGCTCTGTAGCATCTTTGCATACCTGTACTGCTCCCTCAGTACTGACCATGACTGAACCATGAATGCAATCTACCCAATCCTGGCGCACGACCGTAAAATGTAACGAATGGATAGCCATGGACACCCACCTGGATCACATCCAGAACCCACTGGAACCTCCACTGCATCATCGAACCATCCAAACTGGTAACCACTACCCAATGTTGTGGCAAACGGACTTGGGGGTTAACAGGGAGAGGGCCAAGCCAAAGCACAGCCAAGGTGCAAGGGCTATTGGCACTTAAGTTTGGGGAGAGCTAAGCCAGAGCACATAGTGCAAAGGTAATTGGCACAAAGGACTTGGGGGAGAGTGATGTTATATATGCAGACTATAGATGTACTCTCTGTGTAGTCACTGTATAGTTGCATAAGATGGAGACTTGTTTACCTGATGTACTGTCAATAAGGTTTATACTGTATGTATACATGCTAGCACCTACTAGAGGGTGCAACTGGTGGAGACCGGGGTTTCCTGCTCTGGTGGCACAGGCTGTATAAAAGGGGAGCCACCACGCAGCTGCCTCACTCTAGAGGTAGGAATAAAGGACAAAAGTCACTACAGTTTGAATACAATACATTGCCTCGTGGAGTCATTCATAGGTACATTACAGACATAACAGGGACGACCTTGAATCTAGCGTGGAGGCAGCTGTAAAGTCCTTACTCTACAGCATGAAACCACACGAGGCACATTCTGGGAACAAGGTCACTCTGTGACCTTAACTCTTTATTCACAGGACTCCAAGTGATGACCCTGCGTGGAACCTCCCTTTTTATATCTGTGTGATCAGGTAAGGAGTGTCTCCCACAAGTTCACCCCTTGTGGTCAAGGTATGCATCTGGTTGAGTGTATACAGTAATACAGTGGTGTTACATTGTGGTTACATACATGACATCACCTTTCCCCCCAAAGTCTTATTGGGATCATAGGTTTAGTCTTTCAGGTGGTCTACGATCCCTTGTGAAGCGCCGCAGTTGGGGCTCTGGTTGTTGGACACTGACGTGAGTGTCTGTTACCTGTGGTGATTCCGACCTGTCCGGGCTGACCACAGGGACTGTGCATTCTTCTGAATGCTCTTGTTGCTCGTTCACTGGCGGTGTGGTGAGCTCCATCTCATGGTCTTCTTCAGGTTCCTCCGTGTTGATGCTGAACCTTTTTTTTACTTGGTCCAGATGCTTACGGCATATCTGACCATTGTTGAGTTTTACCACGATGACCTATTCCCCTCTTTGTCAATTACAGTGCGCTCAAGCTATTTGGGCCCCATGGCGTGATTGAGGACGAATACAGGATCATTTATTTCTATACATCTTCCCCTCGTATTGCGGTCATGGTACTTGTTTTGTGACTTGCGCTTGCCTCAACTATGTCGGTCAGGACTGGGTGAATGAGGGACAACGAGTTTTGAGTGTCTGCTTCATTAGTAGCTCTGCGGGCGGGACCCCGGTGAGTGAGTGCGGTCGGGATCTATAGGCCTGCAGGAGGCGTGATAGGCGGCCTTGTAGGGAGGGTCCCTGAATCCTGAGCATACCTTGCTTAATGATTTGGACCACACATTCCGCCTGGTCATTGGAGGCCGGCTTGAACGGCGCAGTCCTGACGTGGTTGATGCCATTGCCTGACATAAACTCTCGGAATTCGTAGCTTGTGAAACATGGCCCATTATCACTAACCAGGATGTCCGGCAAGCCTTGGGTTGCAAAGATCTACGGTGGTGGATGACGTGCATGAATTCAGAATGATGCACTTGATCCATTCTACCACAATAAGGAACATCTTACCCATGAACGGGCCCACGTAGTCAACATGAATGCGTGACCATGGCCTGGTGGGCCAGGGCCACGGGTTGAGTGGGGCCTCCCCAGGGGCATTACTCAGCAGGGCACATGTCGTGCACCTGCGAACACAGTGTTCCAGGTCTGAATCAATTCCAGGCCACCAAACATGTAACAGGGCAATGGCCTTCATCAGCACAATGCCTGGGCGCTCGCTGTGGAGTTCCTGGATGAATGCCTCCCTGCCCTTCTGGGGCATAACTACCCAGCTGCCCCATAGTAGGCAGTCGGCTTGGATGGAGAGCTCATCCATCTGTCTGTGGAACTGTCTGACCTCCTCAGGGCATGCTCCATGTGCGGGCGCCCAATCCCCAGTCAGGACACATTTCTTAATCAGGGATAGGAGGGGATCTCTGTTTGTCGAGATTTTGATCTGGCGGGCTGTGATGGGGGAGCCTGCGCTGTCAAAGGCATCGACAGCCATGACCATCTCGGCGCTTTGCTCCACTGCCCCCTCAGTGGTGGCCAGTGGAAGCCTGCTGAGCGCGTCAGCGCAATTTTCAGTGCCAGGCTGGTGCCGGATGGAGTAGACATAAGCAGCCAGCGTGAGAGCCCATCGCTGTATGCGAGCTGATGCGTTGGCATTGATAGCCTTGCTGTCAGATAACAGGGATGTTAATGGCTTGTGGTCCGTCTCTAACTCAAACTTCCTACCAAAGAAGTACTAATGCATTTTTTTCACACCATAGACACATGCAAGCGCTTCCTTCTCGACCATGCCCTATCACTGTTCTGCTTGAGAGAGCGACCTGGAGGCATAAGCCACAGGTTGTAGTTGACCCTCAGCATTGCCCTGCTGCAACACGCACCCAACCCCATAGGACGATGCATCACATGTAAGAACCAATTTTTTACAGGGGTCGTACAGGGTCAACAACTTGTTTGAACAAAGTAGGTTTCGTGCCCGATCAAAAGCCCGTTCCTGACAGTTCCCCCAAAACCAATCACAACCCTTATGCAGGAGCACGTGTAGCGGCTCCAACAACGTGCTCAAGTTCGGCAGAAAGTTCCCGAAATAGTTCAGCAGTCCCAGGAATGAACACAACTCCGATGTGTTGCAGGGCCTGGGTGCTCGCCGAATCCCACCTGCAGCAACCCTCCTGCCCAGAAACTCAACCTCAGGAGCTAAGAACACACATTTAGACTTCTTGAGTCACAGGCCTACTCGGTCCAGTCGGCGTAGCAGCTCCTCCAGGTTGTGGAGGTGTTCCTCGGTGTCTCGACCCGTGATGAGGATGTCGTCCTGGAATACGATCATTTCAGGAATGGATTTAAGCAGGCTTTCCATGTTTCGTTGAAAAATCGCGGCCGCTGATCGAATGCCAAATGGGCACCTGTTATAAACGAACAGTCCCTTGTGCGTGGTGATGGTGGTCAGTAATTTGGATTCGTCGGCCAGTTCCTGGGTCAGACAGGCTGAAGTGAGGTCCAACTTGGTGAACAGCTTGTCGCCTGCCAGCGTGGCGAAAAGGTCCTCCGCTCTCGGGAGCGGATATTGATCTTGTAGGGACACCCGATTGATGGTGGCCTTGTAGTCGCCACAGATCCTGAAAGAGCCATCCGCTTTTAGGATGGGAACGATGGGGCTCGCCCAGTCACTGAATTCAACAGGCGAGATGATGTCCTCTCTCAACAGCCGGTCCAATTCACTCTCGATCTTTTCCCACATTACATACGGCATCGCTGTGGCTTTGAGGTGCACTGGCCTGGCATCCGGGGTGATGTGTATCACTACTCTGGTGCCTTTGAAAGTCCCGTCGCCAGGTTGGAATAGTGAATCGAATTGTTGCAGAACTTGTGAGCACGAACTTCGCTCCACAGATGACATTGCGTGAACATCCCCCCCATTTCCAGTTCATCTCGGCTAACCAGCTCCTCCCCAACAGTGCGGGACCATTGCCCGGGACAATCCAAAGCGGCAGCCGATTCACTAACCCATTGTGTGTGACAGCCAACATTGCACTGCCTAGCACCGAAATGATTTCTTTAGTGTAAGTCCGTAATTCTGTCTCAACACGTGCTAATTTGGGTCTACTGGCTTTAAATGGCCATAGCTGCTCAAATTGCTGAACGCCCATGAGTGACTGGCTGGCCCCGGTGTCCAGCTCCATGCGTACAGGAATACCATTTAACAAAACCTTCATCATCATGGGGCGCGTTTTGGTGTATGAACTGTGAATATTCGCCACATAGACCCGTTGAACCTTGGCATCCATCAATTCGCCCCAAAAGTCATCCTGTCTCAGAGGACCCTCTTCTGGTCCATCCGCCTCATATATTAGTCTGGTTGCAGGCTTCCTGCATATTCGCGCTAAATGACCACTGAGATTGCAGTTCCTACAGACAAACTGGCTGGGTGTTTTCCCCCACACCTCCAACATGAGTTAAAGTTTCCATTGTTGGGAACAAAGGGACTATGGCTAGGCATTCCGCGCTGACTGTTCCTTGGACTGTTCTTAAGTACCCTATTAGTGGGTGTCAATGGCCCCATCCCGGGCCGCATTGTTCGCTGTGATGGCGTGAATGTCGGTTCAGCCTGCCATTGTCTCTGTTGAAGTCCTACTCTGGGGCCTATTGCTGCCTGGGGGGTGTCGGATTGCCCCTGCCTGCCTGCGGGGCTCTGAGCCACATTGATGATGTTGACTCCCTGATCCGTCGCCGCGTTAGAGGCAGAATTGCGTGCGTATATTATTTTCGTCTCTTCCTCCCCCACCATGAAAGTTTGAGCTAGCAACGCCGCCGCTTCTAAGGTCAAATCCTTGGTCTCAATTAATTTGCAGAAAATCCCCGCATGACCGATGCCCTCGATAAAGAAGTCCCTTAGCATCTCCACCCTGCAGGCGTCTGTGAACTTACAGAGGCTGGCCAAACGCCGGAGGTCCGCTATGAAGTCCGGTATGCTCTGTCCTTCCTGACGTCGGTGGGTGTAGAATCTGTGTCGGGCCATGTGTACGCTACTCGCCGGTTTGAGGTGCTCCCCGATCAATTTGCTAAGTTCTTCAAAGGTTTTGTCTATCGGCTTTTCGGGTGCTAGTAAGTCCTTCATGAGTGCGTAAGTCTTTGGTCCGCAGCTGGTCAGGAGATGAGCCCTTCGCTTGTCGGCCGCTGCATCCCCCAACCATTCTTTCGTAACGAAGCTTTCCTGAAGCCTCTCGACAAAATCGTCCCAGTCTTCCCTGACACAGTACCGTTCCTCTGTGCTATTCTCGTGGGTCATGAATTCCCGTTTCTCGTCGCCAATGTAAAGTCCTTACTCTACAGCATGAAACCACATGAGGCACATTCTGGGGACAAGGTCACTCTGTGACCTTAACTCTTTATTCACAGGACTCCAAGTGATGACCCTGCATGGGACCTCCCTTTTTATACCTGTGTGATCAGGTAAGGAGTGTCTTCCACAAGTTCACCCCTTGTGGTCAAAGGTGTGCATCTGGTTGAGTGTATACAGTAATACAGTGGTGTTACATTGTGGTTACATACATGATATCGGCGAAGGTTGAACAGGTTCCCATTAGTCTATAGTTTAGTTCCACTCCAAGCGGGGAGCTTGTTGAGAGTGAAATGGAGCATTGCAGCGAGGAAGATCGAGAAGAGCGTTGGCGCGATAACGCAGCCCCGCTTGACCCCGGTCCGGATGTGGATTGGGTCTGTGGTGGATCCAGGATCACGGCTTGCATGTCATCGTAGAGCAGGTGGAGGTTGGTGACAAACTTTTACACTAAACATCCGTAAGACAAAGGTCCTCCACCAACATGACCCCACCACACAGCACTGTCCCCGAGTCATCAAAATCTACGGCGCGGCCTTGGACAACATGAATCATTTTCAATACCTCGGGAGCCTTCTGTCAACAAGGGCAGATATCAATGACGAGACCCAACATCCCCAGTGTGCCAGCACAGCCTTCGGTCGCCTGAGGAAGAGTGTATTTGAAGATCAGGACTATGGTCTACAGGCAGTAGTGATACCCGCCCTCCTATATGGCTCAGAGACATGGACCATATACAGTAGACACCTCAAAGCGCTGGAGAAGTACCACCAGCGCTGCCTCCGCAAGATCCTGCAAATCCACTGGGAGGATAGATGCACCAACGTCAGTGTTCTCGCTTAGGCCAACATCCCCAGCATCGAAGCACTGACCACACTTAACCAGCTCTGTTGGGCGGGCCACATCGTCTGCATGCCCAACATGAGACTCCCAAAGTAAGTGCTCTACTCGGAACTCTTACACGACAAGTGAGTCCCAGGTGGGTATAGGAAACGTTTCAAGGACACCCTCAAAGCATCCTTGATAAAGTGCAACATCCCCATCGACACCTGGGAATCCCTGGCCAAAGACCGCCCTAAGTGGAGGAAGAGCATCCGGGAGGGCGCTGAGCACCTCGAGTCTCGTCACCGAGAGCATGCAGAAATCAAGCACAGGCGGCGGAAGGAGCACCGGAGAACTCACTTTTAGAGTGGAAGCAAGTCTTCCTCGATTTCGAGGGACTGCCTATGATGATGACTCGGGTGGAGATGGGCGAGCCCAGTCCTGCAGCGACCCATGTGGTATATCTATAGAGCCAGGAGCAGGACCCTTCATGATCTCGCTACTAAATGCCTAGCTCTAATTTTAAGGTGATGCCCCCTTGTTCCAGACTCCCCCACCAGAGGAAATAATTTCTCTCTATCTATCCTATCAACTCTTTTAATCATCTTAAGCACCCCAATTAGATCACCCCTTAATCTTCAATACTCGAGGGAATACAACCTGTCCTCATAATTTAATCGTTTAAACCCCGGTTTAATTCTGGTGAATCTGCTCTGCACCCCCTCCAAGACCAATATGGCCTTCCTGAGGTCCGCAGGAACTGAACTGAACGCTGCAGTCCAGCTTGGATATGACTGAGGTTCTATTCCTACACCTTATTTATTTAAGTTTTAATGGAACATGTTGGAGAGATTGTAACCCCTGGTGAACCCTTTTAATAGCATGCAATTGGGGAGAATGTTGATTCATTTCATCTCCTTTGGCTGGCACTGAATGCGCAACTCCTACTTACAGGGAGGTGCCAAGGAGGATCTAACTCCTCTAAATAGATTTTGGATGGTGTATTGCAGGCAGCAGCAGTGCTAACTCCTAAGCCAGTTTACTTAGCTTTGATGAGAGAAGCTTCCTAAGGGAAATAGGTTTCAAGTAACCATAGGAAAGCCGAGACCCCGTCTTCAGTTACACGGCCGATGAATTAATAGCAAAAACGAAATATTTCTTTCCAAACAAAAAAGCAGTCCATCATTCATTTCCAACCTTCCCTGTACCCCTGCAGAGCGTTCTGTATATTCAGCAAGTTTATTAATCAAAGATTACTTTAAATCATTACGAGGCTTCTCAGTGTGATGGTCTTGGACTGGGTCCAATGCAGCAGGTGAAAGCAATGAATCACTGGTGGTTTTGAGAAGATTTCTTGCCAAGTCAAGATGGGGAGCAGCTGGCTTTTCTGGAACATTCTTGCTGCTGTTAGACACAATTATAATGGGCCCGAAATTCATCAACATACCGCCCATTGCTGCTCGCTTACCGCCCAAAAACACACGTTTCGTCAAAAAACAGGTACATACCGCCCACATACCGCCCGGCGGAAGTTTCATGAGTGACATAACGCCGGGCGGTCTGCACACTGCCTGGCCATGTAGACCGCCGACATACCGCCCAAAAGTGCAAGTTTCAGGACATACTGCCGACATACTGCCGGAACGGCATACCATCCTGGTATTAGTGGATCTTACATGGGCGACATGTACACAGAGCTGATAGGTTTGTTTGATATTACACAGATCTTTATAGTTCTCCACAGTTTGATGTATTTTTTAATGGATTGTAGTATTTTCTGGTGTTAGGCAATAATATAAATGGTCTAATAAAGCCTTATTTACTCCTTTATTAATGAACTATAATAAAACTTTTATTAGTCTCTCTCACCCCGCAGTCTCTCTCACCATCCCAGTCTCTCACCCCCCCAATCTCTCTTTCCCCCCGCACAGCGATCTCTCCCCCGCAACAGCGATCTCTCCCCCGCCACAGCGATCTCTCTCCCCCCCCCCCACAGCGATCTCTCTCCCCCCCCCCACAGCGATCTCTCTCCCCCCCCCCCACAGCGATCTCTACCCTCCACACAGCGATCTCTTCCCCCCCCCCACAGCGATCTCTCCCCTCCCCCACAGCAATCTCTCCCCTCCCGCCACAGCGATCTCTCCCCTCACCCACAGCGATCTCTCCCCTCCCCCACAGCGATCTCTCCCCTCCCGCCACAGCGATCTCTCCACCCCCACAGCGATCTCTACCCCCCCACAGCGATCTCTCCCACCCCTCCACAGCGATCTCTCCCCCCCCACAGTGGTCTCCCCCCCCACATCGATCTCTCCCGCCCACAGCGATCTCTCCCACCCCTCCACAGCGATCTCTCCCCCCCCACAGTGGTCTCCCCCCCCACATCGATCTCTCCCGCCCACAGCGATCTCTCCCCCCCCCCACAGCGATCTCTCTCCCCCCCCACAGCGATCTCCCCCGCCCCCCACAGCAATCTCCCCCCCCCCACAGCGATCTCTACCCCCCCCACAGCGATCTCTCTCCCCCCCCACAGCGATGTCTGCCCCCCCCACAGCGATCTCTCCCCCCACAGCGATCTCTCCCCCCCCACAGCGATCTCTCCCCCCCCCACAGCGATCTCTCCCCCCCCACAGCGATCTCTCCCCCCCCACAGCGATGTCTGCCCCCCCCCACAGCGATCTCTCCCCCAACAGCGATCTCTCCCCCCCCACAGCGATCTCTCCCCCCCCCACAGCGATCTCTACCCCCCCCACAGCGATCTCTCTCCCCCCCCACAGCGATCTCTCTCCCCCCCCACAGCGATCTCTCCCCCCCCACAGCGATCTCTCCCCCCCCACAGCGATCTCTCCCCCCCCCCACAGCGATCTCTCCCCCCCCCACAGCGATCTCTCCACCCCCCCACAGCGATCTCTCCACCCCCCCACAGCGATCTCTCCCCCCCCACAGCGATCTCTCCCCCCCCCCACAGTGATCTCTCCCCCCCCACAGCGATCTCTCCCCCCCCACAGCGATCTCTCCCACCCCCACAGCGATCTCTCCCCCCCCCCACAGCGATCTCTCCCCCCCCACAGCGATCTCTCCCCCCCCCACAGCGATCTCTCCCCCCCCCCCACAGCGATCTCTCCCCCCCCACAGCGATCTCTCCCACCCCCACAGCGATCTCTCCCCCCCCACAGCGATCTCTCCCACCCCCACAGCGATCTCTCCCCCCCCACAGCGATCTCTCCCCCCCCACAGCGATCTCTCCCCCCCCACAGTGATCTCCCCCCCCCCACAGCGATCTCTCCCACCCCCACAGCGATCTCTCCCCCCCCCCACAGCGATCTCTCCCCCCCCACAGCGATCTCCCCCCCCCACAGCGATCTCTCCCCCCCCACAGCGATCTCTCCCCCCCCCCACAGCGATCTCTCCACCCCCCCACAGCGATGTCTCCCCCCCCCACAGCGATCTCTCCCCCCCCCCACAGTGATCTCTCCCCCCACAGCGATCTCCAACCCCCCCCACAGCGATCTCCCCCCCCCACAGCGATCTCTCCCACCCCCCCACAGCGATCTCTCCCCCCCCACAGCGATCTTTCCCCCCCCCACAGTGATCTCTCCCCCCACAGCGATCTCTCCCACCCCCACAGCGATCTCTCCCCCCCCACAGCGATCTCTCCCACCCCCACAGCGATCTCTCCCACCCCCACAGCGATCTCTCCCACCCCCACAGCGATCTCTCCCACCCCCACAGCGATCTCTCCCACCCCCACAGCGATCTCTCCCCCCCCACAGCGATCTCTCCCACCCCCACAGCGATCTCTCCCCCCCCACAGCGATCTCTCCCCCCCCACAGCGATCTCTCCCCCCCCACAGCGATCTCTCCCCCCCCCACAGTGATCTCTCCCCCCACAGCGATCTCTCCCCCCCCCACAGCGATGTCTCCCCCCCCACAGCGATCTCTCCCACCCCCACAGCGATCTCTCCCCCCCCACAGCGATCTCTCCCCCCACAGCGATCTCTCCCCCCCCACAGCGATCTCTCCCCCCCCACAGCGATCTCTCCACCCCCCCACAGCGATGTCTCCCCCCCCACAGCGATCTCTCCCCCCCCACAGCGATCTCTCCACCCCCCCACAGCGATGTCTCCCCCCCCCCCACAGCGATCTCTCCCACCCCCACAGCGATCTCTCCCCCCCCACAGCGATGTCTCCCCCCCCACAGCGATCTCTCCCACCCCCACAGCGATCTCTCCCCCCCCACAGCGATCTCTCCCCCCACAGCGATCTCTCCCCCCCCACAGCGATCTCTCCCCCCCCACAGCGATCTCTCCACCCCCCCACAGCGATGTCTCCCCCCCCACAGCGATCTCTCCCACCCCCACAGCGATCTCTCCACCCCCCCACAGCGATGTCTCCCCCCCCACAGCGATCTCTCCCCCCCCACAGCGATCTCTCCACCCCCCCACAGCGATGTCTCCCCCCCCCCCACAGCGATCTCTCCCACCCCCACAGCGATCTCTCCCCCCCCACAGCGATCTCTCCACCCCCCCACAGCGATCTCTCCACCCCCCCACAGCGATGTCTCCCCCCCCACATCGATCTCTCCCGCCCACAGCGATCTCTCCCACCCCTCCACAGCGATCTCTCCCCCCCCACAGTGGTCTCCCCCCCCACATCGATCTCTCCCGCCCACAGCGATCTCTCCCCCCCCCCACAGCGATCTCCCCCGCCCCCCACAGCAATCTCCCCCCCCCCACAGCGATCTCTACCCCCCCC
This sequence comes from Pristiophorus japonicus, assembly GCF_044704955.1. NCBI lineage: Eukaryota > Metazoa > Chordata > Chondrichthyes > Pristiophoridae > Pristiophorus > Pristiophorus japonicus. The sequence goes on along the minus strand of NC_091980.1, from coordinate 177,623,268 downwards.
ACAGCGATCTCTCTCCCCCCCCACAGCGATGTCTGCCCCCCCCCACAGCGATCTCTCCCCCCACAGCGATCTCTCCCCCCCCACAGCGATCTCTCCCCCCCCACAGCGATCTCTCCCCCCCCACAGCGATCTCTCCCCCCCCACAGCGATGTCTGCCCCCCCCCACAGCGATCTCTCCCCCCACAGCGATCTCTCCCCCCCACAGCGATCTCTCCCCCCCCCACAGCGATCTCTACCCCCCCACAGCGATCTCTCTCCCCCCCCACAGCGATCTCTCTCCCCCCCCACAGCGATCTCTCCCCCCCCACAGCGATCTCTCCCCCCCCACAGCGATCTCTCCCCCCCCCCACAGCGATCTCTCCCCCCCCCCACAGCGATCTCTCCACCCCCCCACAGCGATCTCTCCACCCCCCCACAGCGATCTCTCCCCCCCCGCAGCGATCTCTCCCCCCCCCACAGTGATCTCTCCCCCCACAGCGATCTCTCCCACCCCCACAGCGATCTCTCCCCCCCCACAGCGATCTCTCCCACCCCCACAGCGATCTCTCCCCCCCCACAGCGATCTCTCCCCCCCCCACAGCGATCTCTCCCCCCCCCCACAGCGATCTCTCCCCCCCCACAGCGATCTCTCCCCCCCCCACAGCGATCTCTCCCACCCCCACAGCGATCTCTCCCCCCCCACAGCGATCTCTCCCACCCCCACAGCGATCTCTCCCCCCCCCCACAGCGATCTCTCCCCCCCCACAGCGATCTCTCCCCCCCCACAGCGATCTCTCCCACCCCCACAGCGATCTCTCCCCCCCCACAGCGATCTCTCCCACCCCCACAGCGATCTCTCCCCCCCCACAGCGATCTCTCCCCCCCCACAGCGATCTCTCCCCCCCCCACAGTGATCTCCCCCCCCCCACAGCGATCTCTCCCACCCCCACAGCGATCTCTCCCCCCCCCCACAGCGATCTCTCCCCCCCCACAGCGATCTCCCCCCCCCCACAGCGATCTCTCCCCCCCCCCCACAGTGATCTCTCCCCCCACAGCGATCTCCAACCCCCCCCACAGCCATCTCCCCCCCCCACAGCGATCTCTCCCACCCCCCCACAGCGATCTCTCCCCCCCCACAGCGATCTCTCCCCCCCCCACAGTGATCTCTCCCCCCACAGCGATCTCTCCCACCCCCACAGCGATCTCTCCACCCCCACAGCGATCTCTCCCACCCCCACAGCGATCTCTCCCACCCCCACAGCGATCTCTCCCACCCCCACAGCGATCTCTCCCACCCCCACAGCGATCTCTCCCCCCCCACAGCGATCTCTCCCACCCCCACAGCGATCTCTCCCCCCCCACAGCGATCTCTCCCCCCCCACAGCGATCTCTCCCCCCCCCACAGTGATCTCTCCCCCCACAGCGATCTCTCCCCCCCCCACAGCGATGTCTCCCCCCCCCACAGCGATCCCTCCCCCCCCACAGCGATCTCTCCCCCCCCACAGCGATCTCTCCCCCCACAGCGATCCACCCCCCCCCACAGCGATCTCTCCCCCCCCACAGCGATCTCTCCACCCCCCCACAGCGATGTCTCCCCCCCCACAGCGATCTCTCCCACCCCCACAGCGATCTCTCCACCCCCCCACAGCGATCTCTCCCCCCCCACAGCGATCTCTCCCCCCCCCACAGCGATCTCTCCCCCCCCACAGCGATCTCTCCCCCCCCCCACAGCGATCTCTCCCCCCCCACAGCGATCTCTCCCCCCCCCACAGCGATCTCTCCCACCCCCACAGCGATCTCTCCCCCCCCACAGCGATCTCTCCACCCCCCCACAGCGATGTCTCCCCCCCCACAGTGATCTCTCCACCCCCCCACAGCGATCTCTCCACCACCCCACAGAGATCTCTCCCCCCCCACAGCGATCTCTCCACCCCCCCACAGCGATCTCTCCCCCCCCACAGTGATCTCTCCCCCCACAGCGATCTCTCCCCCCCACAGCGATGTCTCCCCCCCCACAGTGATCTCTCCCCCCACAGCGATCTCTCCCCCCCACAGCGATGTCTCCCCCCCCACAGCGATCTCTCCCCCCACAGCGATCTCTCCACCCCCCCCCACAGCGATGTCTCCCCCCCACAGCGATCTCTCCCCCCACAGCGATCTCTCCCCCCCCACAGCGATCTCTCCCCCCACAGCGATCTCTCCACCCCCCCCACAGCGATGTCTCCCCCCCACAGCGATCTCTCCCCCCACAGCGATCTCCCCCCCCCACAGCGATCTCTCCCCCCCACAGCGATCTCTCCCCCCCCCACAGCGATGTCTCCCCCCCCCACAGCGATCTCTCCCCCCCACAGCGATCTCTCCCCCCCCCACAGCGATGTCTCCCCCCCCCACAGCGATCTCTCCTCCGCCACAGCGATCTCTCCCACCCCCACAGTGATCACTCCCCCCCCCCACAGCGATCTCTCCCCTCCCACAGCGATCTCTCCCCCCCCCCTTAGCGATCTCTCTCCCCCCCACAGCGATCTCTCCCCCCACAACAGCGATCTCTCCCCCTGCTCCCGCAGCAATCTCAGGCCGGCAGGCTCTGGTCTCTCGTTGGTGCCTCTCAGGGGTCGGAGCTTGACAGCTGCGCGCGGATGCGCACAACTCGGGAGCCGAAGAGCCCCGAGTCGAAAGGCCTCCTCTGCCGGCCTGGCCACCGCCCGCTGCACACTGCTCCCGCCGAGAAAAGCGGGTTGAAACTCCCGCCCACTCGGCCCCAGTGGTACAAAATGACGCACCGCCCGGGGACCGCCAAAAAAATAGGCGGAACTTGTGCTTCACCAAATTCGGGCCCAAGGTTTAAAGTGCCCTACCTTTTAATAAGATATATACTGGGCATGCAGGAGTGAGTTACCGCTGGAATCTAATTGAGGAATATAGATGGTTTACATATAGAATAATGGATACTAGAGAGTGAGTTACAGGCTGGAATCTAATCGAAGGGATCAAATTTATTTCCATATAGGTTAATGGATAGCTGGAAGTGATTAAGGTGGCTTGGTGGCACCATTAATGGCTAAGCTGGCCGAGTCCTGAAGGACATAGCTATCAGTCTGGGCCTGCGGCAGGTGGTGAAAGAACCAACACGAGGGAAAAGCCTATTTGACCTTGTCCTCAACAATTTACCAGTCGCAGATGTCTCCGTACATGACAGTATTGATAGGACTAACCCTAACCCTAACCCTAATGCACTGCACAGTGCTTCACGTTGAGGACACCCTCCATCGTGTTGTGTGGCAATACCAATGTGCTCAATGGGATAGATTCAGAACAGATTTAGCAGCTCAAAACTGGACATCCATGAGGTGCTGTGGGCCATCAGCAGCAACGGAATTGTAATCCACCAAAATCTGTAACCTCATGGCCCAGCATATTCCTTACTCTACCATTACCATCAAACCGGGGGAACAAGGAGTGCAGAAGAGTATACCAGAAGCAGCACCAGGTGTACCTAAAAATGAGATACCAACCTGGCGAAGCTACAACACAGTACTACATGCATGCTAAACAACGGAAGCAGCATGCTATAAACAGAGCTAAGCATTCCCACAATCAACAGATCTGATCAAATCTTTGAAGTCCTCCCACATCCAGTCATGAATGGTGGTGAATAATTCAATGAAACAACTAACAGGAGGAGGAGGCTCCATCCCCATCCTCAATGGTGGCAGAGTCAAGCACGTGAGTGCTAAAGAAAAGGTTGAAGCAATTGCAATGATCTTCAGCCAAAAGTACAGAGTGGATGATTCATATCGGCCGCCTCCTTAGGTCCCCACCATCACAAAAGCCAATTCGATTCACTCCACATGACATCAAGAAGCGTCTGAATGCACTGGATACAGCAAAGGCTATGGGCCCCGACAACATTCTGCCTGTAGTGCTGAAGACTTGTGCTCCAGAACTAGCCGCGTCTCTAGCCAAGCTGTTTCAGTGTATCCTGTCCATAAAAAGCAGGACAAATCCAACCTGGCCAATTACCGCCACAGCAGCCTACTCTCAATCAATAGCAAAGTGATGGAAGGTGTCATCGACAGTGCTATCAAGTGACACTTACTCACCAATAACCTGCTCACCGATGCTCAGTTTGGGTTCTGCCGGGACCACTCGGCTGCAGACCTCATTACAGCCTTGGTTCAAACATGGACAAAAGAGCTGAATTCCAGAGGTGAGGTGAGAGTTACTGTTCTTGACATCAAGGCAGCATTTGAATCAAGGAACCCCAGTAAAACTGAAGGCAATGGGAATAAGGGGAAAACTCTCCATTGGCTGGAATTGTATCTAGCACAATGGTACAATGGTTGTTGGAGGCCATTTATCTCAACCCCAGGAGATCACTACAGGAGTTCCTCAGGTCAGTGTCCTAGGCTCAATATCTTTAGCTTTCATGCCCGCATGCAACAAGATCTGGACAATATTCAGGCTCGGGCTGATAAGTGGCAAGTAACAGTCGTGATGCACAAGTGCTGGGCAATGACTATCTCCAACAAGAGAGAGTCTACCCACCTCCCCTTGACATTCAACGGCATTACCATTTTCAAATCCCCCACCATCAACATCCTGGGGGTCACCATTGATTAGAAATTTAACTGGACCAGCCCCATAAATACTGTGGCCACAAGAGCGGGTCAGAGGCTGGATATTCTGCGACCGGTGACTCGCCTCCTGTGCAATGTTCCATCCAGTCATTTTTGGTGCAGAATAACAGACAACTGTAAGTGAATTACGGGCAGGAATCTAATCGAAGGGTTCAGATGGTTTATATATAAAATATAGAATTAATGGATTCCTGGGAGTGAGTAAGAGGCTGGAATCTAATTGAGGAGTTCAGAATATTTATATCATCATCATAGGCAATCCCTCGGAATCGAGGAAGACTTGCTTCCACTCCTGAAGTGAGTTCTTTGGTGGCTGAACAGTCCAATTTGAGAGCCACAGACCCTGTCACAGGTGGGACAGACATTTGTCGAGGGAAAGGGGGTGTGGGACTGGTTTGCCGCATGCTGCTTCCGCTGCCTGCATTTGACCTCTTCACACACTCGGCATTGAGATTCGAAGAGCCCAACGCCCTCCCGGAAGCACTTTCTCCACCTAGGGCGGTCTTCGGCCAGGGACTCCCAGGTGTCAGTGGTGAGGTCACACTTTATCAGGGAGGCTTTGAGGGTGTCCTTGTAACATTTCCGCTTTTGGCTCGTTTGCCGTGAAGGAGCTCCTCATAGAGCATTTCCTTAGGGAGTCTCGTGTTTGGCATGCGAACTATGTGACCTGCCCAATGAAGCAGATCGAGTGTGGTCAGTGCTTCAATACTGGGGATGTTAGCTTGGACAAGGACACTGATGTTGGTGCGCTTGTCCTCCCAGGGGATTTGCAGGATCTTGCGGAGACATCGTTGGTGATATATCTCCAGCGACTTGAGGTGTCTGTCAATCAGTGAGAAGTGGGAGCCCTTTGAGTGGGAGTCCCCACTTCCATGACCCCTTCTGCCATAATCCCTCTACTGGGCCACATCATTCCTACCACTCTGCTGGAGAGCAGCTTGCTGAAGGTCAGTGATGTATTGAAAGGTCACAGATAAGGTACCTGCCATCCTGTTTAAGGGAGCAGACATCTCCTGAATGTCCATGGTCTTGGCCTGCCTGCACTAATTTGAGAGCCGTGCTTTAAGCTCCACAGAAGCAGCCCTTCGCTCCACAGTAGACATTCGTGCAATTCCCTGCGCCACTAATCCACTAGGCATCGAGTTGGACACTTCCATTCTCCCCGCTAATGCAATGTGATGCATGTGTCCCATAGTAACCCTCACCAAATACATCCATTGGGTGAATACCTGTATATTTATATACAGAATATTGGATACCCAAGAGTGAGTTATAGGTTGAAATCTATTCGAGGGGTTGAGATGGTTTATATATAGAATAATGTATACCTGGGTGTGAGCTACAGAATGAAATTTAATCTAGGTGTTCAAATGCTTTAAACACAATATAATGGATAGCTGGGAGTGAGTTACAGCCTGCAATCTAATCGAGAAGTTCAGTTTATACATTGATTGATAAAAATCCAGGAGTCGGTTACACGCAGGAATCTAATGAAGGTGTTCAGATGGTTTATATATAAAGTACCAGATACCTGGGAGTGAGTTACAGGCTGGATTCTAATCGAGGGGTGTGGATGTTTTACACATAGATTAATAGATACCCAGGGGTAGGTTACAGCTGGAATCTAATTGAGGGGGTCTTGCCAAGGACACTCCCACATCGCTCCTCACACCCACTTAAGTCCAGCAGTGCCCATCCTTCACTTACTCACCTCCCCATGTATCCATCCACCACTGCCACTCACCAATCCTAATGCATGTGTCCCATAGTCACCCTTACCGAATGCATCCATCGGGTGAATAGCTGACCTTCACTCACTCACAGGTCTGTTTTATCAACCCTTGTAGGAGACGAGACTGCAAAATGCAAGGGACAGGAAGAGGACTGGATGTGGACTATCACAAATTGTGCAGCTTACAGATGCAAAGGAGGAGGCCATGAAGCCAAGTTGCATATCTGCATCCCCGTCAGTCGGAGATGGAGAGACTGGGAGCTCGCAGATAGCTTGTGACAGAATTACAAATATCTCTGACACATTTCTGCTGACTTAATTTCATCAATGACTGAACTATATGAAGACTGAATATGGTGATTGTCAAGATTGTGACTTTGCCACGACTAAATCATATTCCTGTCTTTTGTCTTCCAGGGCCTTCATGTGTACAGCAAGTGTCCCAGGACATCCATGAGGACGATTCCTTCAGAGGACCTCATTTCTTCTGAGGACGCACCGTCACAGGATATACAACCAGGCACCAGCACAGATACTCGCACTTCAGTGAGTCCTAACAGTCGGTTAGTTAGGTTTTCACCTGTGATTCACAACTCATAAGTGAGCACAAGCAGACACTGGTAGCAGGGACAGCTGTGGAGAGTCCGTGTTGGAAGGGCGCAGTCCTCTCCAAGCTCTGCTCAGCTAGAAACAGATTCTGAATCCAGGGGCCATATTTGAGAAGGAGAATGCTAGAGGTACAGCAGCAACTTTGCGAGGCACTGACAGACGTGCCACACACACTGTCCACAATAGCGGGGAGAATGGAAGTGTCCAACTCAATGCCTAGTGGATTGGTGATGCAGGGAATTGCACGAATGTCTACTGTGGAGCGAGGGGCTGCTTCCGTGAAGCTTAAAGCACTGCTCTCAAATGAGTGCATGCAGGCCAAGACCATGGACATGCAGGAGATGTCTGCTCCCTTAAACAGGATGGCAGGTACCTTATCTGTGACCTTTCAATACGTCACTGACCTTCAGCAAGCTGCTCTCCAGCAGAGTGATAGGAATGATGTGGCCCAGTAGAGGGATGATGGCAGAAGGGGACATGGAAGTGGGGACTCCACTCAAAGGGCTCCCACTTCTCACCCATTGCCCCCTCCCTCACCCAGTACCAGACATGCTGCCCCGTCTCCCAATGGCCGAGGCTGCCCCTGCACAGGTGCAATTGGCAGGGCCCTCAGGGGCTCCAAAACCCAGAGGCCACAAGCCATTAGGGCAAGGATCTGAGCAGCCTGCCTCATCCTCCGCTGGAGCCACATGGGATGTGTCGTTCATCCAAACATGTTTACTGCTTGTACTATTACATAAGATGTGCCATCAGAGGGCATTACGATGGGAAACTTGTACACCAGCTGTATGGTCACTAAGGTGTGCCAGCAGAGGGCACTGCAGTGGGAGACTTGTACATTACCTGTACAGGTGTGCCAGGCCTAAAAGGCAGGCCACCATGTGTGATACTCACTCTGGAGTTACATTAAATGGACTAAGGTCACTACAGTTCAAGTACAATACATTGCCCTGTGGAGTCATTATCAGAGCATCTAAAGACATAACAATTGGCGATGAGATTATGAACTTTCACGCGAGAATGGCTAACCTTGGTACGTTACAGCAGTTCGCCGATGGTGATGATTGAGACGCCTTTGTGGAGAGGCTCGACCATTTCTTTACAGCAAACGACCTGGCAGGCGATAATCCGGCCACACTGGCTGATAAGCGCAGAGCTATCCTGCTCACCAGTTGTGGGCCCACAATCTATGGCCTCGTCAGGGACTTTCTGGCACCAGCAAAGACAATGACCAAGATGTACGAGGAGCTTGTAACGCTGATCCAAGAACAACTCAAGCCCAAAGAGAGCATCCTCACAGCCAGACACCGGTTTTACACCCACCGATGGCCCGAACGAGGGGGGCTAATTGAATAGCACCATGCTGGCATTGCGGAGGAAATCACAGGGCTCACCAGTGCCATTTTAAGGACTATGTGTATAAAGGCTGCAGCACAAAGGGCCACCTCCAGCGAATGTGTAAAAGAAATATGACTCACTGTGTTGATGAAGAGTCTGCAGATAGCTGTGAATCCAACGCGGATTATGAAGCGATAGTCAGAGAGGCAGCTCAGCCCCACGATGAGGTATATAGCATGTTTACCTGCACCACAGAATGTTCACTGTTGAGGATGGAAGTCGAGATAAATGGTGTTCCAGTCTTTATGGAAGTGGATACGGGGGAGAGCCAGTCAGTAATGAATCAAGGAGCCTTTGAGAGGCTATGGGACAATCAAGCTGAATGACCCAAATTGGTCCCGGTTCAGGCAAAGCTGCACACCTACCAATGAACTTATCCCAGTCGTTGGTAGTGCGGTTGTAAAGGTACTCCATGTTGGCGCGGTGCACAAGTTACCATTGTGGATTGTTGCAGGTGATGGACCACCGCTAGTTGGAAGAAGGTCCATTGGAGCTGGGAAGATTTCATCCCTCCAGCGATCGACGTCCCCCATGCTCAGAGGCAAAGCAAGCCCTCACGTGAGGTTGGATCCGGCACCAGAGAGCAGACCAGCACAGCACCCGAGCCACAGACATCTCAGCACGACTGCGTGGGGATGATCCAGCTGAGACGACCTGAACGCACCTTCCGGGCTCCAATGGCAGGACTTTGGAGGAAGAAAATCGGATCCAAAGGCGACTTCCCAGCCTCGGTGGCAGAACCCGGGGAGAAGAGGATCACCACAGTCGACATCGTGGATGGAGGAAAGATGGCGCCCAAACCACGAGGTGAAGCACTGAAGAAAAAGATGGCGGCGGCTAGACCACGATGTGCAGTGCTGATGGAGCAACATGTAGCACCGAGCAAAGAAGATGGTTGGGGTAAAGATAGCAAGGCTCTCTTAAAGGAGGCCAGCAACCCATCACACTTAAAGGGAAAGGTCCACATTCTCAATTAATGTAATAGCAACTGTGAGTTAAATGTAAAGCTTGTAATTGATGATCAGAGTTTTATACATGTAATAAGCAAAGAAAAGTCATGCGATTGCGATTGGAGCTACAGTTTATCCACAATGAGTAATGAAACGTTGCTTTGCTTATTACATGTATAAAACTCTGATCATCAATTACAAGCTTTACATTTAACTCACAGTTGCTATTACATTAATTGAGAATGTGGACCTTTCCCTTTAAGTGTGATGGGTTGCTGGCCTCCTTTAAGAGGGCCTTTCTATCTTTACCCCAACCATCTTCTTTGCTCGGTGCCATGTGTTGCTCCATGTAGGATTTCAACTGCATTCAGTTCATGTAATGGGCAAACACCCATCGGGAGCACGCAAGTCCAGCGAGCTACCCAATGCTCTAGCCTGCGTTCCTGGATCCAGAGTGGTGCACCACGGAGTGTGACCACAAGCAGCTAAAATAGACAAGCTGCAGAGCAAGCGATCTCAGGAGGGCAACGGCACCAGTATCGATACCCTACCCCTGATCGGCTCCACCTCTCAGGCACCTGATGGCACCAACCGCCACTAGCTTGAAAGAGCAAACTGCGCTAAGGCGCAGCCCCCAGACCCTATCGCCATCAAGGCTACACCCGGGAACGAAGGGTCACCCGCAACGGTTCTCCCAAATGGGACTTGGACCAGCCAGGATCCCAAACCAATAACCCCCAGGCAAGTGAGTCAACAGTTCCCTGCGCACTGCCAGAAGACTGTTCCTCAGGGAGCAGCAGTGACCTGGGGCGCAAGGAAAGGACAGGGAGGTCACAGGCATCTGTGAACCTGCCCGACGCTAGGAGCAACAGAAAAGGCCCCGAGAGCAGGCAACTTGAGCCAACCGGGTTCCCACTGCCAGCACCGGGCACCGCGCCGCCACCAGACTACCTGGACACCATCCAGCAGTTCTGGTACTAGTTTGTCCTCACGCACCATGCTGACACCAGTACTGATTCCAGGTATGTATCATGTATGTATCTCACCAGTCAAATGTACTCGCCTCACAACTGTACCACAAATGTAATGATGTAAATGCAAATTTTCTTTCTGGACTTGAATGTATATGAACATAATGAGCCACCGGCATAATCTGTATGCGGGGGGGGGGAGAGAATGGAGTGGTCAAGGGCGCACAATCAGAAACCACCAGCACCTCTACTGCCAACGAAACACCACCCACTCACCCAAGATGGAAATGACCCTCCAAGGGTCAACCAGATAGAGCTAAGCCCAGACCACAGTCAATGCATGAAGGCGATTTGCACTAAGGACTTGGGGGAGAGTGATGTAATGTATCCAAACATGTTTACTGCTTGTACTATTACATGTGATGAGCCACCAGAGGGCACTACTATGGGAAACTTGTACACCAGCTGTATGGTCACTAAGGTGTGCCACCAGAGGGCACTGGAGTGGGAGACTTGTAGGTTACCTGTGCCAGGCCTAGTATAAAAGGCATGCCACCATGTGTGATACTCACTCTGGAGTTACATTAAATGGACTAAGGTCACTACAGTTCAAGTACAATACATTGCCCTGTGGGGTCATTATCAGAGCATCTAAAGACATAACAGGATGCACCACGTAGAAGCGGCAGGAAGCGTAAGTAAAAGCAATTGTAATTCACCCAGGGTATCCACATTGGTGTATGGCAAAATGTTATGTTGCGAAGTTTCCTTTCTTTATAACGCACAAAACATTTATTGATTAGCAGTAGCACCACTTCCACATCATGTCCATTATTATGTTCCAAGAGCCAACTCGCGCTTTCACTTGTTTCATGATGAATGTCAATACATGCCAGGATCCATTGGGCCGATGTGCACTGGATGGATGTGTGGTTGAATGCAAAGATAACCCGCGGTTTCTTTTCTCCATTGCAAACCGTCTTAAACCCCTCTCCCCATTCTCTTCCACCCTCACCTCCAACAACAGGTGCGAGAAGCTCATGTACTTCTTTGTCTCTAAGATTGAGACCATCCGATCAGCTGCCTCTGCCTCTTCCCTTCCTTCCTCTAGCCCACTGGGCCAAATTTCATCAAAGGTTCCTCCTGCCTTAGCCCTGACCTCACATCTTTCTCCAGTTTTTCACTGGTCTCCCCTCATGACCTCTCCGAGCTCATCCTGTGCATGAGATCCACTTCCTGCTCCCTTGACCCTATTCCCATTAAACTGCTGACCATCCAACTTCCTTTTCATGCTCCCATGTTAGCTGACATTGTTAATGGTTCTCTCTCCTCAGGTATTGTTCCTCTCTCCCTCAAATCTGCCGTCATCACCCCATCCTCAGAAAAACAACCCTTGACCCCTCCGTCCTTGCAAGCTACCGCCCCATCTCCAACCTCCCTTTCCTCTCCAAAGTCCTTGAACGTGTTGTCACCTCCCAAATCCGTGCCCCTCTTCCCCGCAACTCCATGTTTGAATCACTACAATCTGGTTTCCACGCCTGCCACAGTACTGAAATGGCTCTCATCAAAGTCACAATTGACATCCTTTGTGACTGTGACAAAGGCAAACTATCCCTCCTCGTCCTTCTTGACTTGTCTGCAGCCTTTGACATGGTCGACCACTCCATCCTTCTCCAACGCCTCTCCACCGTCGTCCAGCTGGGTGGGACTGCACTCGCCTGGTTCCATTCTTATCTATCTAATCGTAACTAGGGAATCAACTGCAATGGCTTCTCATCCGCTCCCACATCATTACCTCTGGTGTCCCCCATGGCCCCCATCCTTGGCCCCCTCCTATTACTCATCTATATGCTGCCCCTTGATGACATCATCTGAAAACACAGCGTCAGTTTCCACATGTATGCTGATGACACCCAGCTCTACCTCACTAGCACTTCTCTCGACCACTCCACAGTCTTTAAATTGTCAGACTGCTTGTCCAACATCCAGTACTGGATGAGCAGAAATTTCCTCCAATTAAATATTGGGAAGACCGAAACCATTGTCTTTGGATCCGCCAGAAAACTCCGTTCCCTAGCCACTGACACCAACCCTCTCCCTAGTATCTGTCTGAGGTTCACAACCTAGGCGTCATATTTGACCCTGAAATAAGCTTCCGACCACACAGCCACACCATAACTAAGACCACCTATTTCCACCTCCTCCTTTAAGACGCTCCATAAAACCTACTTCTTTGACCAAGCTTTTTGGTCATCTGCCCTAATTTCTCCTTATGTGGCTCGCTGTCAAATGTTGTTTCATGACTCTCCTGCGAAGCACCTTGGGATGTTTCACTACCTTAAAGATGCTATATAAATATGCTGCTGTTGTTGGTGTTGAAGGACTGATTTGTGCAATGGGGAGGAGGGGGTGGGGTGGGGGGAAGTTGGTGGTGGGAGCAGGCTGGAGGAATTCATTTTTAATATTTTATTGTATGACTCACCACAAGCTGAACCTTCGAGATATTGGGGCATCCCAGGCAGCCGCGGCTGGTGTGGTGATGGGTACCCCATCTTCATCCAGCTCCTCCTCTATGTTCTCCTTATCTGAGGATGAGTGATGAATGTCTTGGTCCTCCTGCACCTGCAATCCTCTCTGCTGTCAATGTTGTGCAGGACGCAGCACACCACCACGAACCTGGAGACCCTTGCTGGCGAGTACTGAAGGGCGCATCCAACACCTATCTAGGTACCTGAAGCGCATCCTCAACACGTGGTGGTCATGTGGCTTACATTGTAGCGCTTCTGTACTTCATTGGTAAGGTTCCTCCCAGGTGTCATGATCCAAGTTTGAATGGGGCATCCTTTGTCTCCTATGAGCCAACACTTCAGTCTGTTTCCTGGTATGAAGAGGTTTGGAATGTTGGACTACCGCAGGATGAAACCACCATGACAACTCCCAGTAAATCTGGCGCACACCTGCATGAACCTCTTCTTGTAAGAACATAAGAAATAGGAGCAGAAGTAGGCCATTCGTCCCTTCGAGCCTGCTCCACCATTCAATGCAATGATGGCTGATCTTCTACCTGAACTCCACTTTCCTGCACTATCCCCATAGCCACTGCTTCTCTTAATATCCAAGAATTGTGGTTGCACACCAGCTGCACGTTGATTCAATGAAATTCCTTGACGTTGATAAATCCTCCTGCTTGCTGTGGCGGTCCTCGTATTGGCAATTGCTGGCAGCCTTTACCTGTGGGAATCCAGCTGTTCTCCACTCCGTTCTCCCATCTCTCTTGTGCTCATCTCTCTTGCGCACCGGTGGAGCCCACCACAGCATGACATGGACGATGATTGTCTTCCTCGTTGGAAACCCTATCGACAACATCCATGACACCCCAACCTTTTTAAAAATGTGTTCCTGGGATGTGGGCCTCACTGGCAAGGCCAGCATTTATTGGCCATCCCTAACTGCCCTTGAGAAGGTGGTGGTGAACTGCCTTCTTGAATCACTGCAGGCCGTGTGGTGAAGGTTCTCCCACAGTGCTGTTAGGGAGGGAATTCCAGGATTTTCACCCAGTGATGAGGAAGGAACGGTGATATATTTCCAAGTCAGGATGGTGTGTAACTTGGAGGGGAACTTTCAGGTGATGGTGTTCCCATGTGCCTGCTGCCCTTGTCCTTCTAGATGGCAGAGGTCGCGTGTTTGGGAGCATTGGTGAGCAGGTTATTAGTGAGTAAGTGCCGCTTGATAGCACTGTCGACGATCCCTTCCATCACTTTGCTGATGATTGAGAGTAGACTGATGGGTCAGTAATTGGCTGGATTGGATTTGTCCTGCTTTTTGTGGACAGGTTTTCCACATTGTCAGATAGATGCCAGTGTTGTAGCTGTACTGGAACAGCTTGGCTAGAGGCACAGCTAGTTCTGGAGCACAAGTCTTCAGCTCAACAGCTGGGATGTTGTCAGGGCCCAGAGCCTTTGCTGTATCCGGTGCGCTCAGTCCTTTCTTGATATCATGTGGAGTGAATCAAATTGTCTGAAGACTGGCTTCTGTGATGGTGGGGACCTCAGGAGGAGGCCGATATAGATCATCCACTCGGCACTTCTGGCTGAAGATGGTTCCAAATGCTTCAGCCTTGTCTTTTGCAATCACGTGCTGGGCTCCACCATCATTGAGGATGGGGTTATTCAAGGGGCCTCCTCCTGTTAATTGTTTAACACTGTCATTCACGACTGGAAATGGCAGGACTGCAGAGCTTTGATCAGATCTGTTGATTGTGGGATCGTTTAGCTCTATTTATAGCATGCTGCTTCTGCTGTTTTGCAGCTTCCCCAGGCTGGGCACCTCATTTTTAGGTGTTGCTCCTGGCATGCCCTTCTGCACTTCTCATTAAACCAGGGTTGGTTCCTGGCTTGATGGTAAACATAGAAATATAGAAACATAGACAATACGTGCAGGAGTAGGCCATTCGGCCCTTCGAGCCTGTACCGCCATTCAATAAGATCATGGCTGATCAATCCCTCAGTACCCCTTTCCTGCTTTCTCTCCATACCCCTTGATCCCTTTAGCCGTAAGGGCCATATCAAACTCCCTCTTGAATACATCCAATGAACTGGCATCAACAACTCTCTGCGGCAGGGAATTCCACAGGTTAACAACTCTCCGAGTGAAGAAGTTTCTCCTCATCTCAGTCCTAAATGGTCTACCCCTTATCCTTAGACTATGTCCCCTGGTTCTGGACTTCCCCAACATCGGGAACATTCTTCCCACATCTAACCTGTCCAGTCCCGTCAGAATCTTATACGTTTCTATGAGATCCCCTCTCATCCTTCTAAACTCCAGTGTATAAAGGCCCAGTTGATCCAGTCTCTCCTCATATGACAGTCCAGCCATCCCTGGAATCAGTCTGGTGACCTTTGCTGCACTTCCTCAATAGCAAGAACGTCCTTCTTCAGATTAGGAGACCAAAACTGAACAGAATAATCCAGGCAAGGCCTCACTAAGCCCCTGTACAACTGCAGTAAGACCTCTCTGCTCCTATACTCAAATCCCCTAGCTATGAAGGCCAACATACCATTTGCCTTCTTCACCACCTGTTGTACCTGCATGTCAACTTTCAATGACTGATGAGCCATGACACCCAGGTCTTATTGCACCTCCCCTTTTCCTAATCTGCCGCCATTCAGATAATATTCTGCCTTTGTGTTTTTACCCCAAAATGGATAACCTCACATTTATCCATATTATACTGCATCTGCTATGCATTTGCCCACTCACCTAACCTATCCAAGTCACCCTGCAGCCTCTTAGCATCCTCCTCACAGCTCACACCGCCACCCAATTTAGTGTCATCTGCAAACTTGGAGATATTACACTCAATTCCTTCATCTAAATCGTTAATGTATATTGTAAAGAGCTGGGGTCCCACACTGAGTCCTGCAGCACCCCACTAGTCACTGCCTGCCATTCTGAAAAGGACCCGGTTATCCCGACTCTCTGCTTCCTGTCTGCCAACCAGTTCTCTATCCAAGTCAGTACATTACCCCCAATACCATGCGCTTTGATTTTGCACAACAATCTCTTGTGCGGGACCTTGTCAAAAGCCTTTTGAATGTTCAAATATGCCACATCCACTGGTTCTCCCTTGTCCACTCTGCTAGTTATATCCTCAAAAAATTCCAGAAGATTCATCAAGCATGATTTCCCTTTCATAAATCCATGCTGACCTGGACTGATCCTGTCACTGTTTTCCAAATGTGCTGCTATTGGTGTTAGCCGCCGCTCACTGGGCAGCACCCTCGTCTTGGAGGCAGAAGCTTGTGGGTTCAAGTTCCACTCCAGGGACTGGAGCACAAAAATCTAGGCAGACATTCCAGTGCAGTGCTGAGGGAGTGCTGCACTGTCAGAGGCGGCGCCTTTTGGATGAGATGTTAAACCGAGGCCCCATCTGCTCTCTCAGGTGGACGTAAAAGATCTAAGCACTATTTCAAAGAAGAGCAGGGTAGGTGCACTGAGGCCAATATTTATTCCTCAATCAACATCACAACAGAAATGTCTGGTCATTATCACTGTTTGCAGTCCGCAAATTGGCTGCCGTGTTTCCCACATTACAACAGTGACCACACTCCAAAAAGTACTTCATTGGCTGTAAAGTGCTTTGAGACGTCCGGTGATCGTGAAAGTCGCTATAGAAATGCAAGTCTTTTATTTTATATTTTTTCTAACCCCTTTATTTATCCCAAGAACCTTCCTTCTTTGTTTCTAAATAGAATCTACTTCTGCTGTGCCTTTTGCACTCCAGCACGTTAATCGACCGCCGCTCCCCCTCCCCACCAAACAAAACTCCATTGGAGCTTTCTAACCTCAACATGCCCCTGATGCAGTTGGCCTTTGATGACAGTGTAGTTGCTGCCTGTGCCACTTTATGCACACATACTAATCGATGTGACACACGGAGTGGCATTTCTCCCAGAGAAAGACGAGAATGGTAATAGTAGAGTGAGGGATATGCTGGACCATGAGGTTACAGATTGTGATGGAATACAATTCTGCTACTGCTGATGGCCCACAGTGCCTTATGGATCCCCAGTTTTGAGCTGCTTAACCTGTTCCATTTAGCACGGTGGTAGTGCCACATAACATGATGGATTGCGTCCGCAGTGTGAAGATGAGACTTCGTCTCTACAAGGACTGTGCGGTGGTCACTGCTATCAATGGTGTCATGGACAGATGCCTCTGCGACAGGTGGATTAGTGAGGATGAGGTCAAGTAGGTTTTTCCCTCGTGTTGCTTCTCTCACCACCTGTTGCAGGCCCAGTCTGACAGCTGTGTCCTTCAGGACTCGGCCAGCTCGGTTAGTAGTGGTGCTACCGAGCCACTCTTGGTGATGGATATTGAAGTCCCCAACCCAGAGTACATTCTGTGCCCTTGCTACTCTCAGTGCTTCTTCCAACTGGTGTTCAACATGGAGGAGAACTGATTCATCAGCTGAGGGAGGGCGGGAGATGATAATCAGCAGGAGGCATCCTTGCCCATGCCTGACCTGAAGCCATGAGACTTCATGGGGTCGGGAGTCAATGCTGAGGACTCTCAGGACCAATCCCTCCCAATTGTACACCACTGTGTCACCACCACTGGTGGGTCTGTCCTGCTGGTGGGACAGGACATACCCAGGGATGGTGATGGAGGAGTCTGGGACATTGGCTGAAAGGTATAATTCTGTGAGTGTGACTGTCAGGCTATTGCTTGGCAAGTCTATAAGAAAGAAAGACTTGCATTTATTCAGCGCCTTTCATGACCACCGGACGTCTCAAAGCGTTTTACAGCCAATGAAGTACTTTTGTAATGTAATCACTGTTGTAATGTGGGAAATGCGGCAGCCAATTTACACACAGCAAGCTGTCACAAACAGCAATGTGATAATGACCAGATAGTCTGTTTTTTGTTATGTTGATTGAGGGATAAATATTGGCCAGGATGCCGGGGATAACTCCCCTGCCCTTCTTCAAAATAATGTCATGGAATCTTTTGCGTCCACCTGAGAGTGCAGACGAGGCCTTGGTTTGAAGTCTTATCCAAAAGACGGCACTCCCAGCCTAAATTTATGTGCTCAAGTCCCTGAAGTGGGACTTGAACCATAACCTTCTGACATCAGAGGCGAGTGTGCTACCCACTGAGCCACAGCTGACACTGTAACAATTCTCCCAATTTTGGCACAAGTCCCCAGATGTTCATGAGGAGGACATTGCAGGGTAAATTGGGCTGGGTGTGCCATTACCGTGTCCGAAGCCAGAGCTGAGGTCGATGCCAGGTGGTCTGTCCGGTTTTATTCTTATTCTTATTTTTCGTGGCAGTTTGTTACAACTGAATGGCTTGCTTGGCTATTTCAGAGGGCAGTTAAGGGTCAACCACATTGCTGTGGGTCTGGAGTCACATATAGACCAGACCAGGTAAGGACGGCAGATTTCCTTCCCTAAAGGACATTTGTGAACCAGATTGGTTTTTACGATAATCCGATAGTTTCATGGTCTGTTTGAAAGCCTCCAGCCATCTCATGAACTCACTACAAAACATTTGCCAGAGGGAACTGAGAAAGCAGCTGTAAGCACTGACCTTTGTTGAGATCGGGCAATCTGGGGCTAGAAATTCGTTATAGCCAAAGAATGGCAGTGTTTAGACTAAAAATAGTTAAGTAGCACCAGGTGAAAATTGTGTAGGCTGTACGCAAAATTCATTCCCACTCCTCACTAAAATGATTGCAGTCATGATTCTCGTCTAAAAACCTAAGCTCATTATAGCATGACATTGAAAAGATGGACAAATATCGGGTGTGGTCTAAACACAAGTAATGATTGCCATCGGCTTTTTTCACTACTTAAAGTTCATTGATGCTGCAGCATTGCTAGCTGTGCACTACCTCAACAAACATAGGAAGAAGGACAAGGAGAAGGAGCACTTATTTACAAATTCTGAGGGCAGATCACCGCCACAGGGAGAGAGCCGGGGGGTTTGCCGATAAAGTTTTGGAGGGATTGGTTTTAGTGTGGAGAGAAGGTGGGCGTTTCTGTACCCACCTACTGGCAGGAGGCCCTCGCCACAAGTCAGCCACAGTGTGTGGACGGAGGTGGCACACCACGTCACGGACAGCACTGTCGTCCACAGGACCCACATCCAGTGCAGGAGGAAGTTTAACAACCTCACACAGCTGGTCAGGGTGAGTGAAGGCTTCAACAAATGCTATATAACACAAGCTTCACACACTGCTTAATGCACCACATCCCCAGCACTCACCCACCAACAACCTCTACCTAGCAACACTCACACTCACATCTCACATCATGCACACAATGACAGATATTCAACTATGGCAGGCAGAAGGGTGATTAGTCATTACAATTCAAGTCATATGTGTGATATCTTTATAGGTAAATTTGTTGAGTTTATTTTGAATATTTTGTGGTCTCTCTCATTTCCCCTTTGTGCCCAGGAGGATGCTGTGATATACCATGAGACAGGGATTGTATGATGGGGATGTGGTGAGCGATGAGGATGTGGGCTTTATTTATGCGAATCAGAGGCTGATGAGCTGATCACAGACAGCCCGTCCAGAAGGTCGATTGTCTTGCTGCCTCTACCCTCTCCCCTGTTCCTCCTCCTCTTCTTCCTCCTCGTCCTCCTCATCCTTGCCCTCTTTCTCCTCCTCCTTATCTTCCTGAGGTAATCCCGTAATCCCACAATCCCACAGCCCCCATGACTGTGAGGACGTGTTGTGAGCAGAAGCCTTTAACAAATACTGAGTGACTTCTGCACTTGAATCAACACTCCCTGTCACCAAAAAACTTGAAATAACTAAAGAGAGCTGTTTCAGTTACAAGAAGTAGCAAATAGGTACCGAAACTGCAAAACCCTGTCAGGTACAGTGGAGTGGGGGTGGTACCTTTAAATATCGCTGCTGCAGCCTGCTTCCTGCTGGCAAACGCCAGCTCTCCCTCTCGTTATTCTACACTGCCGTTAAGGTAAGTGGCTAAATCCAATGTTGGAGATCAGGTGTCCAGTGAGCGTTGCACATTCACTGACATTACGATCTCCATGGTGGCGAGATCCCTGGCGATCGAGTTTACCGGCAGTGCTACCAGCAACACCGATATGGCGAGTGGCGCCGGAACCAGCAACAGCTGTCGTTACAGCAGTCAACAGCGTTTTAGCGCCATCTTGTGGGGCTTTCATGTGGCGCAAACCACGTGAATTTCTAGCCCCTGAACATTTTAAAGATCCCTGTGAAGTACTGCTCAATCTTGCCTCCATTTCACTGGAGAGTTTCCCGGGAAACCTGTGCTGGAGGTGTTAAATTCAAACCTCTATTCAAATCATTGGAAAATCACCTCATTATCATGTGCTAATTATCTACCAACCCCAGGTTACTCACACTTAGCCAAACCAGCCTCCGTTAAACCCGGAAAATAGGCGCATTGGAGATGGGTTGCGTTCGTGTTTGAAGTGTTTAGAATTCTTACAACCTCCACCCCACCCCCACCAACCCACCTGTCCTTAGGGGGGGTTGAAAGTCCCCCCCATACTCTGCTATCTACCAGATAGTACACTCTCTGGCTCACATGGTGTTGGCTCATTTAGTGAATCGGCCCGATGGTTAAATGGATGAGAAATCAGGCTGCCCGTCTGCTCATCAGATGCAGAATGCATGGCTCACTTGAGCCAGTTGGACTTTGCTTCCTGGGCTCTTGGTCAATCAATCACACCTTAAATGGTCTGGGCCGATGTCCAGAAAGCCGCCCTTCATCATAACTCATTACATTCTCTCCCTCTAACCACAATTTCACATTTATTTCTATTGCCAGCTCGCTGTAACTATGGTCCCAAATTTTCCATAACAGTTTAAATGGATGCCTACACATTCCTGGGCATGAAGTCAAAAGCAGTAAGAATCACTCATTTTGCATCTTAATCTGCTCCATACGTCAAACCTACAGGAGAAAATACACGGCTGTTAAAAGACAGTACACACCGTTCTTCCCATCATTCCCTCTCCATGTGTGATGGTTTGCCAACAGCTCAAATGCCTTAAGAATCTGTCGATGTTGTCCCCTTGCATAAAATTTGAGATTTTATACAGAATTATGGGCAGAATGATTTGGACTCCACTTGCCGATCTCAAGTTCATTTGAGGGTCAGCCAGTGCTGTTTCTCCACAACCCCCCCCCCAATTCGTTCTTGCACTTCTGGTCCTCGTCTTCCTTCCCTTTCTTCCTGTTCATGCTAGCACTGTCCCACCAATTGCCAGTCTTGTTATTCCTTTACTTCAGCCTCTTGCCTGCGATGATCCTTTTCCCACTCTGGTGGTGTCAGCTTGGCTCAGTTGGCAGAATTCTCACCTTGCGAGTCAGAAGGTTGTGAGTTCAAGACCTGCTTTGAGAATGTCTTTTGGATGAGACATCAAACTGAGGCCCCGTCTATTCTCTCAGGTGGACATAAAAGATCCCATGGCACTATTTTGAAGAAGAGCAGGGGAGTTATCCCTGGCGTCCTGGCCAATATTTATCTCTCAATCAACATAACAAAACAAATTATCTGGTCATTATCACATTGCTGTCTGTGGGAGCTTGCTGTGTGCAAATTGGCTGCCGCATTTCCCACGTTACAACAGTGACTGCACTCCAAAAGTACTTCATTGGCTGTAAAGTGTTTTGAGACATCTGGTGGTCATGAAAGGCGCTATATAAATCCAAATCTTTCTTTTTCTTTTTCACTGCATGATCTAGGATGACACTTCAATGTAGTGCTGGGGGAGTCCCGCATTGGTTGCAGGTGCTGTCTTTCAGGTGAAACATTAAACTGAGGATCACTTGTTCAAGTGAAAGAAAGAACTTGCATGTATAGAGCACCTTTCCTAGGAACATAAGAAATGCTAGACCAAAGACCACGGTCTATCTAGTTTGCCTTCTACCATCCTGGTCATCACATGATACAACGATATTGGAGTTGTTGACTAATCATATCAATCAATCTCTATTGATCAATAAAGTGATTTTGGACAGAATTGCTGTGCGCAAATTGGCTGCCGTGTTTTGTACATTACAACAGTGTTTACACTTCAAAAGTACTTGAAGCATTCGGTAAGGCGCTGAACACTGAGTTATCTTCGTCGGGAGCACGTGGAAGTCAAGTGCAAACAACGGAAGGAGCGTACGACAATCCAAGCACTCCACCCACCCGTCCCTCCATCTACCACCTGTCCCACCTGTGACAGAGCCTGTAGATCCCGCATTGGACTCATCAGCCACCTTAGAACTTATGCTAGTGTGGAAGCAAGTCATCCACGACTCCGAGGTACTGCCTAAGAAGAAGACTTCATTGGCTGTAAAGAGCATTGGGAAGTCCTGAGGTGTTGAGAGGCACACTAGCAATGCAAATTCTTGCTTTCTGTCTTTCGGCTCTTGTTGCGTGCAGGCAATTACTTCCATTTTTCATCACATACCATCTTTGCCACAGAGAAATGGGATTCTCACACACACCTCCCAGAGACACAGCTGGCTAAAATAAAATTGGAGGGACTCCACCTAAAATCACAGAACTATGTCAGTTTGTGGCACACACGGATTCCAGAAAATATTTAAACAAATATTTCTTGTTTCTTGTGTGTAGTTTTTTTCCTTTTTCCTCCTGTCCTGAATGTAGCAATGGAATAGAGCTATCTCCCCCATGTGACCATTCTTCATGTGGGAGCCTAGAAAGAAGAAAGAAATAACTTGCATTTATTTAGCGCCTTTAGGGACATCGCAATGTGCTTTATACCTCATTGAGTACTTTTGAAGTGTTGTAATATAGGAAATACTGTAGCCAATTTGCACGAAGCAAGGTCCCAGAAACAGCAATGAGATAATGACCAGATAATCTGCTTTTCAGTGATGTTCGTTAAAGGATAAATGTCTGCCAGGGAGAACTCTCCTGCTCTTCTTCAGAATAGTGCCCTTGAATTTTTACATCAACCTGAGAGGGAAGACAGGGCCTCGGTTTAGCATCTGATCCAAAAGACGGCACCTCCGACAGTTCAGCATTCCCACAGCAGTGCATTGGAGTATCAGCCTGGATTATCTGCTCAAGTCTCTGGCTTCAGACTTGAAATCACAACCTGCTGACTCAAACGCAAGAGTTCCACCATTGAGTCACTCTGAGAAGGAGTGTCAGCAGCTATTGAACCACAGGCAGCATCTCAGCTGAGGCTGATGATGTCCTTGCACAATGTTCACACAGGAGCAGGAGTAGGGGCTGACTTTACCCTTCCCCCTCCTAAGTCCAGGGAAGCCGAGCTCACT
Source organism: Pristiophorus japonicus (assembly GCF_044704955.1). Lineage (NCBI taxonomy): Eukaryota > Metazoa > Chordata > Chondrichthyes > Pristiophoridae > Pristiophorus > Pristiophorus japonicus. The sequence goes on along the minus strand of NC_091980.1, from coordinate 177,600,180 downwards.
TGTAGTGGTCCTATCACTATCTTGGCTGTGATCAACTATCTTAATGTGGGTACAGTAGAGTAGCAGTTATGTTACTGGACTAGTAATCCAGAGAGCGACCGGGTTTAAATCCCACTGCAGCAGTTTGAGAATTGAATTCAGTTTTAAAAACTTAGGAGGGTATCAAGAAAAGTGACCATGAGTTGTATAAAAATAAATTGGTTTGCTAATGTCCTTTAGGGAAGGAAACCTGCCGACCTTGCCCTTTCGGGCCTAAATGTGACTCCAGTCCCACACCAAGGTGGTTGATGCTTAACTCTCCCACCTAGCCACCCAGTTGTATCAACATTTCTTAGATGTATTGTGTATATCCATAACTTTCTTTTTCTATTTCAGATTTCTAACATTCATGTGTTTTCTTTTTATCGCTACCATCATGATTCGTTGTAGCTGCTTCCTAGTGTTTAGCACATCTGACACTTGCCATTCTCCCCACCTCTCTTTGATTTGTTCAGTCCAGTAAAGTCACTTCCTTTTTTAGCTGCGACAAAGGGTTTCTACTCAAAAGCAACGTAGACTTGTATAGCATCTTAAATGTAGCTACACGTCCTAAGGCAGGTGATTACAGGAGGTGGGGTTAGGTGAATGAATCATCATAGGCAGTTCCTCGAAACGAGGATGACTTGCTTCCACGCCAAAAAGGGATGAGTTCACAGGTGTTTCAATGAAGGACCTAATATTGCAGATCCCGAACTACATCTTGAAGCGTGGAAGATGCCTGTGCGTGGATTTTTTTAACATGTAGTGACCGTTGCTCACCAGCCACCACACGGGCTTGACAGAGCAAGGTCTTGGTCCAGTGGCAAGAATTACCCAAGACGACTGAAGACCTGCTCTACCTCACGAGCCTAGTGCTCACACACATCACTGTGTGGGCTAGTCCGTGCTGCCCCTGGGCCCTCGCTTCTTCTGGCCCAGAACTCACGCCTCTCCTGGGCCCCGATCACATCCCTGGACGCAGCAAGTACGCAAGGTATGAGACAGCCAGTTACACAATGCCAGATACGATCTGGTCATTAATGACTACAAACCATCAGTTGCATCACACTTGCTCAACTGCGCTCAGTAAAAAAAAAATTTCAGAACACAACATAAATATGGACACCCATGTAGCAAGACCCCTTCTTAAGGCCCATCTCTCATCCTCTTTAACATCTCTTCCTTTGGCTCAGCAACCATTTTATTTTGATTATGTCTCTGTGAAGCACCTTGGGATGTTTCTATACATCAAAGGCATAGAATGCAGACTGCTGATGCAGTTGCCAGTGGGCAGATTTAAACTTGGATCCTGGATTGTAAAGATGGCTTGCAACCACTTAACTTTGTTGCCATGCTTTGTGATATGGTCAGAAAAGATGAACTGAACTACTGCCATTCACCTTGTGAAAGGTAAACATACAAACAGTCAGTGCTGATTGTTTAATACCCCCGCTCACATTCCAGTCACTGTAATCTGAAAGAAAGAAAGGATGCTGCCCTTACAGATCTGACCACATGATAAGGTGTTATAGAACACGAATTATCTATTACTGCTATCAGTGAGTGGAATTTTTCAATACTCAGTGCAATGAACCAGTCAGTGCCATTGTCTGTTTGTAATCACTAGTCAGTCGGTACTGACAATCAGTCAGTGATCACAACAACAACTTGCATTTATACAGTGCCTTTAACGTAGTAAAACGTCCCAAGATGCTTCACAGGAGTGTAACAAATGAATACCAAGCAGTGCTTAGGAGAAGTGTGAGGAGAGGTGTCCAAAGGCACGGTCAAAGAGGGAATTGATGTGGATGCTTTTGAAGGCAGGGATAGAGGTATCAAGATGTAAGGGACTTGTTCAAAATCAAACGGAACACGGAGGTTGTGCCACATTGGGTCATCATCATCATAGGTGATCCCTCGAAGCGAGGATGACTTGCTTCATGCCAAAAAAGGATGAGTTCACAGGTGTTTCAATGAAGAACCCGAACTACATTCTCAAGGGTGGAAGATGCCGGTGCGTGGATTTTTTTTAACGTGTGGTGGCCGTTGCACACCAGCCACCACACGGGTTTGACAGAGCCAGGTCTTGTTCCAGTGGCAAGGGTTACCCAAGACGACTGGAGGCCAGCTCTGCTGCACGGACCTCGTGCGCACACATATCGCAGTGTGGGCTGGCCCGTGCTGCCCCTGTGCCCCTAGCCCCGAACTCATGCCTCCCCTGGGCCCAGATCACCTCCCTCTACAGTCTCTCGCCGCTCCTTCACCATGACCTCGCCGCTCCTACTGCATCTGCCCACGCTCCAATCACCGACCTGGACCTTGATGACATCACTCTTCGCTGCCGTCGACCTCCTGCACCAGCTCGCGCTGCTCCCTGAAGGGGCCTCCATGCTCTCCAGGGCCGCCACTCGCCGCTCCTTTTATGGCCCCGACCTGCCTCTGGTGTTCTCACGCAAGTTGAGCCCTCCACGCTGCTCCCGAGGCTTTTACGCCGCTCCTTTTATGGCCCCGACCTGCTGCTGGTGTTTTCACGCAGGTCGGGGCATCCACCCTGCTCCAGCGACCACTCGCTGCTCCTTTTATGGCCCATTGGGTACAGCCTGGTTGTTTGCAGAGAGGTGGATAGAATCAGGGGCCTAGCATATGAGGCTCCTGATAGAGCCAATCAGGGTTACCTACATTAGATGTAGAAAGCTCTGGTTCATCTTATCATATTTTTCTTGTCACAGGCTGGCGGACTAGATGTGTATTTCCTGCATTTCCTATTTTTACTGATTTGGACATAATCACCACCACGTAAAGCTGTTTAACTGGTCATTCCTTCATTTGGCTGTTTGTGGCAATATGCTGTGCACAAATTGGCTGCCATTTTTGTCTATGTAACTATAGTGACTGCACTTTGTAATATATTTCCTTCATGGGTTCTTTGCTTAAGAATTCATCGCAACATATTGCTATTAAGAACTAGTTGGTTTATTAGCAAAGGTTTAACAATCACACTACACATTACCAGTTGATCCACCAGGCTCACAACCACCTGCCTCATTGTGAATCCCCTGAACTCAACTGGCTGGGGTTTTATTGAGTCTTGTGAACATCACGTGACTGGCTAAGCCACTCACAACTCAACAGCTCTACAACTATTTTAGGTAGAACAATAATCAAGTGCCCCCTGATTAAAGGGGGGCACTAAAACCGACAAACAAAAATAAATTAAACTTTAGACAGTAAACTTGAATCAAATTTATATTTGGTTGGGGGGAGGGTGATGATGCACTCCAGTCCCTCTGGCACCCACCTCTCGCGGAAGTGTACTGGTGGACACTGAGTGCTCCACCTCCAGGGACACCCTGGCTCGGATGTAACCATGGAAGAGAGGCAGGCAGTCGGGTTGAACGACCCCCTGCTGCCTGGACTGGCTGATGGCCCCCTTGGCCGTGCCCAGGAGCAGTCCTAAGAGGAGGCCCGCTTCTCTCCACACAGGACGCCCAAAGATCAGGAGTATGGGACTGAAGTGCAACCAGAATTTGAAGAGCAGCCCCTTTAAATATTGGAAGAGGGGCTGCAACGTCGCACATTCAATAAAAAAATGGAACACAGACTCCTGCATTCCGCAGAAATTGCAGGCGGCCTGGGAGTCCGTGAACCGACTTAAAAAATGATTGCATGGGACTGCTCCGTGCAACACTCTCCAGGCCAAGTCCCCAATAAATAAAGGGAGGACTCCCGTGTCAAGAGCACTCCATTGGGGACCCCCGCCTCCTCCGGATGGCAAGATGGTGCGCCATGGCGTGTCTGGACGGCAGACGAGGATGGCAATGTGGAGAGTGTGCAACAGCAGCCCGTACAGGAATCCCCTCCGCGCAGAACTGAAAGGCACGGAGGGGATTTCCCCGAGGAGGCTCAAGTTGTGAGGCGCCGGCTCCCAAGGGAGGTTTCATGGCTTGGCGCCGATGAGAAATTCCATCCGGACAGGGGTCAGTCAACAGCTCTACAACTATTTTTGTAGACACCATAATAAAGTGCCCCCTGATTAAAAGGGGAAGGGGCACACTCCAAAAACTTTTCAAATGCCACCTTGTTTTTTTTTTTTGAGGGCACCAAAAACACAAATTATACAAGTGCCCCCTGGCTAAAAGGGGGGGGGGGGGCACTAAAACCGACAAACTTAGACAAATTAAACTTTAGACATATGGTTCAAATTAAAATTTGGTTGCCGGGGGTGATGATGCACTTCAGTCCCTCCGGCACCCACCTCTCGTGGAAGGCTGCGAGTGTACCTCTACAAACCTGTGAGCATTAATTGACTGCTAAGCACTTTCAGATATCTTAAGGACATGAAAGGTGTTATATCAATGCAGGTTCCTAACTTATTAAAATTAGACAATTCTACACTACTCCTTCAACAACAATAACGTGTATTTATGCAATGCCTTTATCGTAGTTAAACATCACAGGATAACAACGTTTTGACACCAAACTCATCCAAAATTCTGCACTATTAGTACAGGTAACCACATGCTTGGTCAAAGAGGTAGGTTTTAAGGAACATCTTAAAAGAGGAGAGAAGTAGAAAGGCAGGGAGGTTTAGGGAAGGAAATCCAGAGCTTAGAGCCTAGGTAGCTGAAGGCACGGCCACCAGTGATGGAGCAATTTAAATCGGGGATGCAAGAGGCCAGAATTAGAGGAGTGCAGAGACCTATGAAGGTTATTGGGCTGGAAGAGGTTACAGAGATAGGGAGGGGCGAGGCCATAAAGGGATTTGAAAACAAGGATGAGAATTTTAAAATCATTGTATCCTCATCCTAATAACAGCACACACACACACACACACACTCCACTACTCCATCCTGTTCCACTGGGAACTGGGGTGAAACTGTCTGAACTCATTTCACACAGGACCATTCCAGCCAGTCTTCAACCATCAATCTGATAAAATTAAAGCCTAGTGTGCCTTATGCTCCACACATAGAATCCCTGTCCACCCAGTATCCAGTGTTACCAGCACTCACTGACTATGCACTCTTTGCGATGGAAACCTGTTTAACTCAGTCATTCAGTGGTTATACAGACTCCGTTACTCGCGGAATAAAAGCCTATTCTTCAACAACTTCCTCAACAGCATCCTCTGGGTATGAATCTTGAAAGCATTTCTTTTGATATTACACAACTACGGGATACAAGTGGATCTGGGGGACAGAACAGGAAGGCCTGGGTTTGGGTACCCAGGGAATTCTGAAAGCCACAAACACATTAATAAAAGGATTTATAATTTTGGACTTGGCAACAGAGGTAACTCATTCTTATCCTTCCATTGTATGAATCCCAAGCTCACGGAATCCAGGCATTGTAATGCCTAGCATTAGTTTCCTGCTCTTCAGCTCCTGAAATCCTGTGAGGAATTGCCGTGACAATGATTCCAACACCAACCCTCTCCGTTTATTCATGGAATTACGCTCAACAAATTGGAGAGATGAAATACTTCCCATATCGGGCACCTGGTGTCAGCATCAAGCATGGTGATGCCCTTCCGCTCCATCCCAACATTGTCGCTCAGACTAACAACAATACAGCAACAAGTTGTATTTATATAGCGCCTTAATGTAGTAAAATGTCTCTCGCCGCTTCACAGGAACTTTATCAAACAAAATTTGATGCTCAACCACATGAGGAGATATTAGGACAGGTGGCCATAAGAACATAAGAAATAGGAGCAGGAGTAGACCATACGGCCCCTCGAGCCTACTCCGCCATTCAATATGATCATGGCTGATCCGATCATGGAATCAGCTCCAGTTCCCTGATCGCTCCCCATAACCCCTTATTCCCTTATCGGTTAAGAAACTGTCTATTGAGCTGTCTTAAATTTATTCAATGTCCCAGCTTCTACAGCTCTCTGAGGCAGCGAATTCCACAGATTTACAACCCTCTGAGAGAAGAAATTCCTCCTCAGTTTTAAATGGGCGGCCCCTTATTCTAAGATTATGTCCCCTAGGTCTAGTCTCCCTTATCAGTGGAAACATCCTCTCTGCATCCACCTTGTCAAGCCCCCTCATAATCTTATAGATTTCGATAAGATCACCTCTCATTCTTCTGAATTCCAATGAGTAGAGGCCCAACCTACTCAACCTTTCCCCATAAGTCAACCCCCTTGGTCAAAGAGGTAGGTTTTAAGGAGGTTCTTAAAGATAGAGCGAGAGGTGGCGATATTTAGTGAAGGAATTCCAAAGCTTAGGACCGAGGCAGCTATAGGCACGGCCACCAATAGTGCAGTGGTGAAAATCTTGGATCCGCAAGAGGCCAGATTTGGAGGAACGCAGAGATCTTGGAGGGTTGTAAGGCTGGAGGAGATTAGAGATCGGGAGGGGTAAGGCCATGGAGGGACTTGCAAACAAGGATGAGAATTTTAATATCAAGGCATTGCTGGACTGGGAGCCAATGTAGGTCAGCGAGCGCATGGTAATGGGTGAACAGAACTTGGTGCGGGTTAGGATACAGGCAGCACAGTTTTGCATGAGCTCAAATTTTCAGTGGGTGCAAGGTAGGAGGCCAGCCAGGAGAGCTTTAGAATAGTCGAGTCTAGAAGTAACAAAGGTGTCGATAAGGGTTTCAGCAGCAGATGAGCTGAAGCAGAGTGTTCGGGAAGTGGAAGTAGGTGATGGAGCAGATATGGCATCGATAGCTCATTTCAGGGTCAATAGAACGTCAAGTTTGCGAACAATCTGGTTCAGCACCAGCCAGTGGCCAGAGAGAGGGATGCAGTCGGTGGCTAGGGATCTGAGGCAATGGGAAGAGAAGCCATTACAGGTGATTCTCTGGCTATGACTGGATCGATAGGGATGGACTCATGTGACGGCAGTCCCACCCAGCTGAACAAGGAGGAGAGGCATTGGAGAAGGATGGTGTGGTCACCTTGTCAAAGGCAGCAAACAGATTGAACAGGATGAGGAGGGATAGTTTACCACAGTCACAATCACATTGGCTGACTTTGATAAAGGCCGTTTCAGTGCTGTGTGAGGGGTGTAAGCCCGACTGGAGGGTTTCAAACATGGAGTTGCGGGAAAGTTGAGCGTGGTTTGGAAGGCGACAACACATTGAAAGACATTGGAGAGGAAAGGAAGTTAGGAGATGGACGGTAGTATGCAATGACAGAGCGGTCAAGGATGATGTTTTGATCAGGCGGGTGATGACAGCAACCTCACAACAGTGCCCTAATTACAACAACGCTGCCTCACACTTGCAAGGCCCGAAATCCACGGGCATTTCACTTTGGAAAACTGAAAACATAGTTTTCTTTGTGACTCATTTCCCCAGTGAATTGGCAGGATTTTAAATAAAAAGCGCCTGCAAAATGTGTCACTCGCCAGTGTCGACAGTATCTCTGGAGCTTTCAAGCAGCAGCCAATTCGTGGAAAACAAGAAAGAATGGAAGATAGAAAGAATGGAAGAAACAATGAAAGAAAGAAAAAAAGAAAAAAGACAGAAAGAAAGAGGGAAAGAAAGAACGACATAAACAGAAGGGAAAACTTGCAGTTAATTATTACCACTCTTGCCTCTGAATCAGTAGGTTGTGGGTTAAAGTCCCACTCCATGAGCACAAAAATTGAGGCTGACACGTCAGTGCAGTGTTGAGGGTGTGCTGCACTGTCGAATGAGGCACTAAAGCGAGGCCCTGTCTGCTCCCTCAGGTGGATGTAAAGGATTCCATGGTATTATTTTGAAGATGAATAGGAGAGTGCTCCCTGGTGCCCTGGCCAATATTTATCCCTCAATCAGCATCACTAAAACAGATGATCTGGTCATTATCACATTGCTGTTTGTGGGAGCTTGCTGTGCGCAAAATGGCTTCTATGTTTTCTACATTGCAACAGTGACTGCACTTCAAATAGAACTTCACTGGCTGTAAGTGTTCTATAAATGAAGGCGAGAGGGAGGGAGAGATAATAATCAGAAAATGTGAGTGCAGATCCCACCATGGCAGTTTGAGAATTTGAATTCTGTTCTTATACTGTTTCACCTTATTCCTCAGAATCGGACCATGATGAGCTCTAACACCAGCAGCACCAACAACACCAACCTTCTCCGCAATCACCCGATGCTGCACAGGACACAGGGCATCAGCACCCGACCACATTGCTGTCCGGGAAGCCAGGGATGGCCTCACCATGGCCACATTTACTAAACTTTACGCTGTACACCCTGGCTGCCACGTGATGCACCAGGTTGGCACCACCCCACACCAACACGTTAAAGCATCCCTACAATGCCAAAGCCATTCCTTTCACACTCATCACCATTGCGGGGGGTACCATTATGTCTCACCATTCACTGTAACTCACTAAGCCACTTCCAAAGGTGCACACAGATCTGTCCAAGGCTGGAAAGTGTTGAAAATAAAGATTTCAATGTTTGACAGCATATTAATAGAAACTTTACATAAACATTAATAAAACACCCAAGTACCTACCCTTGTGTGTTGTTAGTTGGTTTGATTGCACTAGGATGAAGGTGAGTGTGAGGGATGGCTAGTGAGATGGGGATATGATAACGTAGATAGAAAGAGAGCGATGGGTGGAGGTGCAAGGTAAGTTGGTGTAAGGATGTGCAGGAGTAGGGTAGGGAAGGCAGAGTGATGGGGATGTGATGAGAGGCTCAGCAGGATGAGGTTGAGTGTGGCTTTGTACTAACGTTTCCTGATCTACTGAGATCATTGAAAGGTTTACGGCATTGCATCCAGGTCCTCTTGACCACATCCCTGCTTGTGACATCCTCTACAATCTGCAACCAGGCTGTTTTGGTCTCCTGGGGAGGTCTCTCCCGCCCAAGAAGAGGACCTCCCTATGTGATCTGACTCCCCCCATAAGGATATGGAGGGAGTCATGGGAGAACCTGAGTGCAACTCTCTGTCTCTGTGGAGTTACTATCAGTGTTTGCAGCACCTCAATGCTGTGGAACTCTGACAGCACATGGTCTCTTTAAGGAAACCAGTTGATGACACGTTATCAAATTACGTCACCAGGCCCGCTTCCTCCAATTGGCATTTGAAACGTATTGGGCGGGCTTAACAAGCCCTATTAAGGGATGGAGCTGCCACCGACATCGTCCGCCCTGGACTAGGCGAGGTAAGTAAGATCCAGGCCCATGAAGCTGTTGGATTGTCATTAACAACCCAACTGGTTCACCATTGTCCCTTTAAGGAGTGAAACCTGCGTCATTACTCTGTCGGGCCTACAGGTGACTCCAGTCCCACACCAACATGGCTGACTCTTAACTGCGCTCTGAAGTAGTCTAGCAAATCATTCAGTTGTAGCAAAGAAGAAGAGGACCCACCACCACCTTCTCTAGGATATGGGCCATAAATGTTTGCCTTGCCAGTGACGCCCACATCATGAGAATGAATAAAGTAGATGAGGGCAGTGAAAGAACGACACAGGGGGCGAAATTGGGATCCTGTGCGTCTGCTGTTAGTGCCTGTGGGAGGCGCTAATGGGGTGCAAATGGGTTTTTGGCTGGGCACGGTGAGAACAGCGCCCCCCCCTAAATTGGGCAGGGGTTTTGCGGAGGCGCTAAGAGGTAGCGCCCCGCTCCTACCAGTAGCGCCCCACTTGGCTGCGTCCGGCAATGAAGACATCATCGCCATGCGCAGCGCCCCGTTACTGCCCCGGTAGGGAAATTCGGCCGTGCCCCCTAACTTACTGCTTGCCGCTGAAAACGACTGCTTCAGCTGTTGACTTCCAGTGGGGAGTCAGCTGGAGGAATGCGTTATAAAGGCGCCATCTTTACAAACAATTTTTTTCGGCCATTACTCTTTGCAGCTTGCAGAGTGCATGATGGAAAGATTTGAGCGATTTTTACTTCAAGGACTGTTCTGCCTTTTAACCATTCCTTTGTTTCATTGATGGCAGATTTGAAACAACAACATATTGTTCATGGGGGCTGTGTTGGCACTTGACCTCCTATTCCGACATCACTGTCGGAGGCTTCTTAGGCAGAAACAAAGGCAAAGAGCAAGACAGAGAGAATGGCAGCAAAATGTGGCCAGAGAGAGAAGGCCCAACAGGGCTGGCAACAGGAAACCTTGCCCTCCCAGGGTATTCTGGCAGCAGTTCTCCGACATCAATTTCACTGAGGAACAGTGTGTTTAAAGGCTGTGCTTCAGCAAGGACGTGGTCACAGAGCGCTGCCATCTCCTGCAACCAGACCTCGAGCCTCAGACCAGGGTGAGGATGGCTCTGTCAGTGGCAGTCAAGATCACCATCGTGCTCGATTTCTATGTCAATGGATCCTTCCATTGTGCAACAGGAGACATCTCCAACATCTCCCAGTTTGCCGTCCATTGTCCCATTCACAAGATCACATATTCTCTGTACAGAAGGAGGAGGGACTACATCTCCTAACCCATGACCAGAGAGAAGCAGCACAAGAGTGCATGTGGCTTTACCAGGAAACCGGACTTCCCCATGGTGCAGGGTACCATTGACTGCACCCACGTTGCTTTGTGAGCACCACATAACAATCCTGAGGTATACCATAACCACAAAGGCTACCACACACTGAATGCCCAGTTGGTGTGCGACCACACACACAGAATCCTCATCATCAATGCCCGCTATCCTGGCAGCAGCCACAATATGCATTCATCCTGTGCCAGACTGGTGTGCCAGCTCTCTTTCAGCCACCATATCAAGCTCGCGGCTGGCTGCTGGGCTATCCGCTCTCCACCTGGCTCATGACTCCCCATTGCAATGCCAACACTCCTACCCAGCTCTCATATGTGGCTGGTGTATACGATTATGAGGGGGCTTGACAAGGTGGATGCAGAGAGGATGTTTCCACTGATAGGGGAGACTAGAACTAGAGGGCATAATCTTAGAATAAGGGGCTGCCCACTTAAAACTGAGTTGAGGAGAAATTTCTTCTCTCAGAGGGTTGTACATCTGTGGAATTCGCTGCCTCAGAGAGCTGTGGAAGCTGGGACATTGAATAAATTTAAGACAAAAATAGACAGTTTCTGAAACGATAAGGGGTTATGGGGAGCGGGCACGGAAATGGATCTGAGTCCATGATCAGATCAGCCATGATCGTATTAAATGGCGGAGCAGGCTCAAGGGATCGTATGGCCTACTCCTGCTCCTATTTCTTATGTTCTTATACAATGAGCCATACCGCTACCAGGAACATCATTGAGCAGACCATCGGAGATCATCGGAGAGCTCAAGTAACGGTTCCGCTGCCTTGACCGCTCGAGAAAAGTCCTCTAGTACTCGCCTGAGCGGATGTCCATATTCGTCATCATCTGTACAACCTGGCCATCGTGAGGGCATAGCCAATGCCAGCGAGGACAAGGATGAGGAGGAGGACAAAAAGAAGCAGCAACACCAGCGACGGAGGAGGCAGCCACATCAGATTGGATGGTGGCAGTCTGGGCTGGCTGGGTGACAGACAGCGAAAAATGCAATAGCAGAGTGGCAGTGGTGGGATCAGGAATGCTGTCATCGTGAGAGAGGACAGCAGGTTCCTGCTCCACTGACCCACTGCCACTCCCCCGGGGCAGCACCTCAGCATCTCCACCAATCTGCTGGAGCACAGCGGCGATGGCAGCAGTCAGAGCACGTGTGGCATCCAGATGAGACTGCATGAGAGCAGTCTGAGCTTCCATGCCGCCAACCATTGTCTGCTTTACAGCACTAAGATGTTGAGTTGCTTCCACCTATAGAAACATAAAAAACATAGAAAATAGGTGCAGGAGTAGGCCATTCGGCCCTTTGAGCCTGCACCACCATTCAATAAGATCATGGCTGATCATTCCCTCAGTACCCCTTTCCTGCTTTCTCTCCATACCCCTTGATCCCTTTGGCCGCAAGGGCCATATCTAACTCCCTCTTGAATATATCCAATGAACTGGCATCAACAACTCTCTGCGACAGGGAATTCCACAGATTAACAACTCTGAGTGAAGAAGTTTCTCCTCATCTCGATCCTAAATGGCCTACCCCTTATCCTAAGACTGTGTCCCCTAGTTCTGGACTTCCCCATCATCGGGAATATTCTTTCCGCATCTAACTTGTCCAGTCCCATCAGAATCTTGTAAGTTTCAATGAGATACCCTCTCACCCTTCTAAACTCCAGTGTATAAAGGCCTAGTTGATCCAGTCTCTCCTCATATGACAGTCCCACCATCCCGGGAATCAGTATGGTGAACCTTCGCTGCACTCCCTCAATAGCAAGAACGTCCTTCCTCAGATTAGGAGACCAAAACTGAACACAGTATTCCAGGTGAGGCCTTACCAAGGCCCTGTACAACTGCAGTAAGATCTCCTTGCTTCTATACTCAAATCCCCTAGCTATGAAGGCCAACATACCATTTGCCTTCTTCACCGCCTGCTGTACCTGCATGCCAACTTTCAACGACTGATGGACCATGATACCCAGGTCTTGTTGCACCTCCCCCTTTCCTAATCTGCCGCCATTCAGATAATATTCTGCCTTCGTGTTTTTGCCCCCAAAGTGGATAACCTCACATTTATCCAAATTATACTGCATCTGCCATGCATTTGCCCACTCACCTAACCTGTCCAAGTCACCCTGCAGCCTTTTAGCGTCCTCCTCTCAGCTCACATCGCCACCCAGTTTAGTGTCATCTGCAAACTTGAAGATATTACACTCAATTCCTTCATCTAAATCATTGATGTATATTGTAAAGAGCTGAGGTCCCAGCACTGAGCCCTGTGGCACTCCACTAGTTACTGCCTGCCATTTTGAAAAGGACCCGTTTATCCCGATTCTCTCCTTCCTGTCTGCCAACCAGTTCTCTATCAACGTCAGTACATTACCCCAAATACCATGTGCTTTGATTTTGCACAACAATCTCTTGTGTGGGATCTTGTCAAAAGCCTTTTGAAAGTCCAAATACACCACATCTACTGGTTCTCCCTTGTTCACTCTGCTAGTTATATCCTCAAAAAATTCCAGAAGATTCGTCAAGCATGATTTCCCTTTCATAAATCCATCCTGACTTGGACCGATCCTGTCACTGCTTTCCAAATGCGCTGCTAATTCATCTTCAATAATTGATTCCAACATTTTCCCCACTACTGATGTCAGGCTAACCGGTCTATAATTACCCGTTTTCTCTCTCCCTCATTTCTTACAAAGTGGTGTTACATTAGCTACCCTCCAGTCCATAGGAACTGATCCACAGTTGACAGACTGTTGGAAAATCACCACCAATGCATCCACTATTTCTATAGCCACTTGCTTAAGTACTCTGGGATGCAGACTATCAGGCCCCGGGGATTTATCAGCCTTCAATCCCATCAATTTCCCTAACACAATTTCCTGCTTTATAAGGATATTCTTCAGTTCCTCCTTCTCACTAGACCCTTGGTCCCCTAGTATTTCCGGAAGGTTATTTGTGTCTTCCTTCGTGAAAACAGAACCAAAATATTTGTTTATCTGGTCCGCCATTTCTTTGTTCCCCATTATAAATTCACCTGAATCTGACTGCAAGGGACCTACGTTTGTTTTCACTAATCTTTTTCTCTTCACATATCTATAGAAGCTTTTGCAGTCAGTTTTTATGTTCCCAGCAAGTTTCCTCTCGTACTCTATCTTCCCCATCCTAATTAAACCCTTTGTCCTCCTCTGCTGTATTACAAAATTCTCCCAGTCCTAGGTTTGTTGCTTTTTCTGGCCAATTTATATGCCTCTTCCTTGGATTTAACACTATCCTTAATTTCCCTTGTTAGCTACGGTTGAGCCATCTTCCTCGTTTTATTTTTACTCCAGACAGGGATATACAATTGTTGAAGTTCATCCATGTGATCTTTAAATGTTTGCCATTGCCTATCCACCGTCAACCCTTTAAGTATCACTCACCAGTCTATTCTAGCCAATTCACATCTCATACCATCGAAGTTGCCTTTCCCCAAGTTCAGGACCCTAGTCTCTGAATTAACTGTGTCACTCTCCATCTTAATAAAGAATTCTACCATATTATGGTCACTCTTCCCCAAGGGGCCTCGCACAACAAGATTGTTAATTAGTCCGTTCTGATTACACATCACCCAGTCTAGGATGGCCAGCCCTCTAGTTGGTTCGGTCGAGGAACACATCCATAATACACTCCAGGAAATCCTCCTCCACCGCATTGCTACCAGTTTGGTTAGCCCAGTCAATATGTAGATTAAAGTCGCCCATGATAACTGCTGTACCTTTATTGCACGCATCCCTAATTTCTTGTTTGATGCTGTCCCCAACCTCACTACTACTGTTTGTTACTAGGGAATGTTCTACATCCCCTAACCCTATGCTACAATAGAAGCTACCACATCGCCCATGACACGCGTCATGAGGTCTGGACCGCACGGTCTCCCTGGGAGTCCACCATTGTCTGCAGACTGGCAATGATGGGCTCCATGGTGTGCGCAGAGCTCTGTGCAATGCTGGACTCCTCCATACTCCTTACCACTGCCGAGAGGCTCTTGGGCACCCTTACAATTGCACCTATGATGTCAGAGTGCATAGCCATCACCCTTTGTATGAATGCCTCCCCATCGAGGTCCTCATCTGAGTCCTGTGCAGCAGAACTTGCAGGAGAACTCTCCTTCCGGGGAGCTGACTCCGGAGGTTCATTTTCCCCTTGGCCTTGCTACAGCCTGCTATGCCCCGGTGCATCACCCAGTGCAGACCCCTCTCCTAACCTAACCTCTAACGAACGTGTAGTGCCAGGCTGTGAGCTGGTGCCTGCGGGTGAGAGATGCAAGTGACGCAGTGGTTGGCTCCTCCTCCTGCTCCTCCTCCTGCTCCTCCTCTTCCTCCTCCTCCTCCTCCTCCTCCTCCTCCTCTTCCTGGCTGTGCTGACGGGACTCAGGCAGAGGTTGCACATCTGCTGGTTGGTTATCTGAAAGCATAAATGGCACAAGCCTCACGTTAAGGTGAGGGCAGGTGTTATATATGCAGACTATAGATATACTCTCTGTGTAGTCACTGTATAATTGCATAAGATGGAGACTTGTTTACCTGATATACTACCAAAAAGGTTTACACTGTGTATATAGATGCTGGCTCCACTAGAGGGTGCAACTGGTGGAGACCGGGGTTTCCTGTACTGCCCTGGTGGCAGAGCCCAGTATAAAAGGGGAGCCACCACGTGGCTGCCTCACTCTGGAGTTAGGAATAAAGGACCAAGGTCACTACAGTTTGAATACAACACATTGCCTTGTGGAGTCATTCATAGGTACAGTACAAGCATAATAGCAGGGGTTCAGGAATGGAGCAAGGAAGGCACACCGTATCAGGAGCTGGAAAGTGTTAAAGTCTTCTGGTTTGACGGGGAAGTGGGATGAGAAAAGGAGAGGGGATAACGATACCGTTGTTGCCCCCAGCAGGGTCGACATCTCCGTCAGCCACGGCGCCCACCACCTGCGGGCCAATGAGCCGCAGCACTCGCTCCTCAAGGTCAATGAGCTTGCGCAGTTGAGGTTTCCCCCCCCCCCTCCAGTCCACAGCTGCTGCTCCCTCCAATTATATGCCATCTTGGCCTGCAAAAGAAAGGAACTTGTGTGAGCAAGAGTCTAGCTATGTATATGGAAGATATGCCTGCCGTGGTAGAATAGCTGTGAATGTAGGTAAGTCATGAGATGAGGATGTGAGTGTGAGTAGCTGCAGATGCTTGGTGGTTGAGTGGTGGGGAAGTGATGGTTTGCACAGTGTACACAGACAGAGGTTCAGAGGCTGGTATACAGGAGGTATGGAAACATGTACTCACCTTGACCACCCGACTGAGGTCATTGAATTTCTTGCGGCACTGTGTCAGGGTTCTGTCTACCACAATACTGGCTGATACCTCCTCAGCCACTTCTCGCCACACGGCCCTGAATACCTGTGGCGCTGGCTTCCTTCCAGATGAAGGGAACAGAGATTCCCTACGAATGTCTCCAGCACCACATTATTAAACCGCGTGGCCCTCTCCCTTGCAGCAGGACTCTCACCAGCCATCGCACAAAGGTGTCTCAGTTGCTGAGAGGTCTGACTCAAGTGCAACAATGCTGAAAATAAGCAGCAGCAGTTTGAAATTACCTCCCCTTTAAGAGCTGTAATGAGCTAAAGACAAGGATTGAAGGCTGATTGCTGAATGCAAGTCAGCTGAAATTGGGTAACTCTCTGGCAATAGCCCTCCTGCAGTGCCCCACTGAGGTCATTCATGCCTCATTTACCACTGCCCTTCACTCCTGGGGTGAAAACGCCCAATTTCCCACAACTTTGCAAGCCATTTTGCCGGACGCTGGCTTTTCAAAAAAGTTAACTCCCCATAATTGGCACGAGCGAATTTCACCCCCAGAGACTTGTGTGTGTGGGAGAGGGAAGAGTGAGAGATAGAAATAAAAGAGGCCAGATGCTGATGCCAGGTAGAAGTTTCATCATCATCATAGGCGATCCCTCGAAACGAGGATGACTTGCTTCCACACCAAAAAAGAAGGATGAGTTCGCAGGTGTTTCGAATGAAGAACCCGAACTACATCGTGAAGGGTGGAAGATGCCTGTGTGTGCATTTTTTTAATGTGTGGTGGCCATTGCACACCAGCCACCACACGGGCTTGACAGAGCTAGGTCTTGGTCCAGTGGCAAGGATTACCCAAGACAACCGGAGACCTGCTCTGCTACACGGACCAAGTGCGGTAGAAGTTTAACTAATAAATCTACCTCTTGTAGTTTATAGCCTGCAGCTCCAGCAATTGCTCAGTGACCTTGTCCGCCATTTGTTTTCTCTCTATTAGCTTGACATCCCTTGACCTCCACGAGGAGCCTTTATGTCTATAAAAAAACATGCACTGTCCATCATCAGCCCCTAAAAGCAAAAGGATGTCGGTCGGTCACAGCCTATAGGGTGCCAGCGCTCATTGGTTTACAACTGTAGGGGTTAAAGATTAGGGAGCCAAAGTGCCTCATCTGGAATCTGCTTATTCTTGGTATTTGCCTCAGAGCACCCTCTTTGACCTAAAATACTAATATATTGGCTCCTGGTCCAGCAATGCTTCACATTTAAAATTCGCATCCTTCTGTTCAAATTCCCCCATGGCCTCGCAACTCCCTATCTCTGTAACCTCCTCCAGCCCCACAACTCTCCAAGATTTCTGCACTCCTCCAATTCTGGCCTCTTGTGCATCCCTGATTTCCTTTGCTTCACCATTGGTGGCCGTACCTTCAGCTGCCTCAACCTGGAATTCCCTCCCTAAACCTCTCCAACTTTCTATACCTCTCCTCCTTTACAACGCTCTTTTAAAACCTATTTCTTTGTGCTCACCTGGCCTAAAATCTCCTTATGTGATTCAGTGTCAAAATTTGATGATGTTTTACTATGTTAAAGGCACGATATAGAAACATAGAAAATAGGTGCAGGAGTAGACCATTCGGCCCTTCGAGCCTGCATCACCATTCAATATGATCATGGCTGATCATACAACTTCAGTACCCCATTCCTGCTTTCTCTCCATACCCCTTGATCCCTTTAGCCATAAGGGCCACATCTAACTCCCTTTTGAATATATCCAACGAACTGGACTTAACAACTTCCTGTGGTAGAGAATTCCATAGGTTCACAATTCTCTGGGTGAAAAAGTTTCTCCTCATCTCGGTCCTAAATGGCTTACCCCTTATTCTTAGACTGTGAACCCTGGTTCTGGACTTCTCCAACATCGGGAACATTCTTCCTGCATCTAATCTGTCCAATCCCGTCAGAATTTTATATGCTTCTATGAGATCCCTTCTCATTCTTCTAAATTCCAGTGAATATAAGCCTAGTCGATCCAATCTTCTTCATATGTCAGTCTTGCCATCCTGGGAATCAGTCTGGTGAACCTTCGTTGCACTCCCTCAATTGCAAGAATGTCCTTCCTCAGATTAGGAGACCAAAACTGCACACAATACTCAAGGTGTGGTCTCACCAAGTTCCATCCATGCATGTTAAAAGAAGTTAGGGATGAGATAGTAGAGCCACTATTACATATGTATAAAATTCATTAGAAAAGTGAATAAAAAAGAAAAAGATTTGGATTTATATAACACCTTTCACGCCCACCGGATGTCTCTAGGCACTTAGCAGCCAATGAAGTACTTTTGGAGCGCAGCCACTGCTGTTGTACTGTGGGAAACTGGGAATAGTGCAAGAGGACTCGCCGACATCTAATGTGAATCCTATATTTGAAAAGGGAGATAGAGCAAGTTCAGGGAACTATCGACCAATTACCTTAATGTCGGTGGCAGGAAAAATAATGGAATCTTTACTCAAGGATGTAATAGAAAAACATGGAAACCAAAAATACAATAAAGAATAGTCAGTACAGGTTTGAAAACGAACGATCATGCTTCACAATCTTATTGAATTCTTTGAAAAAGTAACGGAAAGAGTAGACTGTGGTAATGCAGTAGGTGTAATATATTTGGATTTTCAAAAGGCCTTTGATAAAATGCCGCATAGTAGACACATGACTAAGGTGAAGTGGAGTCAGGGGACAAGGAGCAGAATGGATAACAAGCTGGCTACAAAACAGAAAACAGAGATTATGGGTTAAAGGTAGTTACTCAGACTAGTAAAAGATAGGAAGTGGTGTTGGGACCACTGTTGTTCACCATTTACATAAATGATTTGGACTCAGGAATCGAAATACAATTTCAAAGAATGCAGATGACATCAAATTTGGGGAATGTAGTTAATACTGAGGAAGACTGTGACAAAATACAAGAGGACATTGATAAACTTGCAGAATGGGCATGTAATTGTCAAATTAATTTCATTATAGGTCAGTGTGAAGTGATACATTTTGGTAGGAAGAATAAGGAGGCCACAAGATGAGCAAAGGGATCGAGGGGGTCAGATACACAAATCATTAAAAATAGCCATGCAGGTTAATAAGACCATCAAAAAATGAACACTAGAGTTCATTTCTAGAAAGATAGAATTGAAACTCTGAGAGGTTATGTTAGACTTACATCGATCCTTGGTCAGATCACACTTGGAGTACTATGCACAATTCTGGTCTCTATATTGCAAAAAGGATATAGAGGCATTGTGAAAGATACGAAGAAGATTCACAAGGATGATACCAGAACTGAGTGGAGATATTTATCAGGAAAGACTGGGGCTCTTTTCTTTAGAAAATTGAAAACAGGGAAGCGACCTTATTGAGGTCTTTAAGATTCTGAAGGATTTGATAGGGTAGACATAGAGAAAATGTTTCCGCTTGTGGGGAGTCCAAAACTAGGGGCCATAATTATAACATAGTCACTAATAAACCCAATAAGTTCAGGTTGAACTTCTTTACCCAGAGGGTGGTTAGAATGTGGAGCTCACTACCAGATGGAATGGTTGAGGAAAATAGCATAGCTGGATTTAAGAGGAAGGTAGATAAACACGAGGAAGAAAGGAATAGAAGGATATGTTCATCTTCATTGCTTTCTGTTTTCCTTCTCGTGTTTGATCAAGTATCTACCAAGACTCGCTTTCACAGCCACATCACTTTCCTCAGCAACTGTCTCCGTCTCCGACTGAATCCAGGTAGATTCCAACTGAAATTCCACCCTTCATGTTTTGGATCCACCCAGGCTTACAGGTATCTCCGAGATACTCAGCGTTCCTCCAACCACTGCTCTCGCCACATCCTGGGATCTACACTCAACGTCCTGCACCAACACATGCACACTCTCGCCCTCTCTCTTCAGCAGCACCGACTCGCTCTGTCTCTAAGCTGTCCTGGCCCACAGTTCCATTTCATCCTTAGCCTCATCCGGCGCTTTAACCAAAAAACATTTTTCCTTCCTTTCAGGTGTCAAGGATTATAAACTTCAACAACTCTTGGACATCCACGCCCCTCCGGAACCATCTTCCCCACACTTCCCTCTGATCCCATCCCTTCTTCCAATCTCACCTCTGCAGTGTTTTCACTACCCCCTCTGACCTTCCCTCTCTGATCCCGAACGATCAGTCCTCAGCAAAGGTCTGAGCTTCATCCCCTTACACCCCCACCTCAATGAATTTCGAGCTCGGCACGATGCTGAGCTCTTTTCTGTCTCCTTCGCCTCCGTGCCCACTTCTTTGGCCAGGAGCCTTCCCCCAGCACAGCGGACCCTTCTCTTAGTTTCAGAATTCTCGCTCAACCTGGACCCCTCCCTCTGGCCTCTTACCCTCTCTAGACTTCTTCATTGCAAACTGCCGACAGGACATTGACCATCTCAATTTCACTGCTCCTCTCACTCACTCCAACCTACCTCCCTCTGAATTTGCTGCACTCCGCTCACTCAGATCCAACCCCAACATTGTCATTAAACCTACTGACAAGGGTGGCGCTGTTGTTGTTTGGCGAACTGACCTCTACCTTGCAGAGGCTGAATGCCAACTCTCTGATACTTCCTCCTACCTCTCTCTGGACTGTGATCCCACTACCGAACATCAAGCCATCATTTCCAAGAACGTCATTGACTTCATCTCCTCTGGAGATCTTCCCTCCATAGACACCAACCTCATAGTTCCCCAACCCCACACCGCCCGCTTCTACCTTCTTCCCAAGATCCACAAACAGGACTGTAATGGTTGGAGCTTTTTGACAGCTTATGGCCACCGTATGCTGTCTTACTGTTTTCCCGCCACTGGGTGGTGTTTTCAGATTGGGCACAGACAACCAGGAAGAAAGAGAAGTAGCATGGAGCAGCATCCATTTTAGCTAGAATTATCTTTAACTTTTGTTAATCAGAAACGGAACTTCTGTATTTGTGAACCTTCCTAGAAGTACAGTTATGTAAGTAACTTCTCCTTATCCAATCATTCTGGAATTATTGTATTTTATCTTTTATGTAAAGTAAGAGATAAGTAATTTCTTTTTATTGCTGTTTTATTCAATTGTTCCTGTTTATTACAAGAACTCTAGATCTGTCTTTATTCTTTGCCAACAGTTTTACACCGCATTTATCAAAGGATTTGGATTCTGATTCTCTGACCTTTAGCCATATTTCTTGGTGTAGTGTTGAAGCTAGCTGGAGAATCAGAGTTATCGCTCGCCATACGCTACACTCTGACAGAAACAATACAAGGACTGCCCTCGTAAACCCATCATTTCAGCCTGTTTTTGCCCTACGGAACTGATTCCTTCCTATTTCAACTCTATTTTTTCTCTTTTTGTCCCGTCTCTTCCCACCTGCATCCACGACTCTTTCAACGCCTTCCGTCACATTTACAGTTGCCAGTTTCCTGGCCCCAACTGTCTCCTTTTCACTATGGACGTCCAATCCCTCTACAATTCCATCCCCCACCAGGATGGCCTGAGGGCACTCCACTCCTTCCTCGAGCAGAGGCCCAAACAGTCCCCATCCACCATCACCCTCCTCCGCCTGGCTGAACTTGTTCTCACATTGAACAACTTCTCCTTTAACTCCACTCATTTCCTCCAAATTAAAGGTATTGCTATGGGAAACCACATGGTCCTAGCTTTGCCTGCCTTTTCATGGGATATGTGGAACATTTTTTGTTCCAGTCCTACTCGGGCCCACTCCCTCACCTCTTTTTCCGGTACATTGATGACTGTATCGGTGCCATTTCCTGCTCTCGCCCTGAACTAGAAAATTTCATTCTCTTTGCATCCTATTTCCATCCTTCCCTCACCTTCACATGGTCCATCTCCGACTCTTCCCTTCCCTTCCTCCACTTCTCTATCTCCATTTCTGGGGCTAGGCTATTGACAAACATTCACTATAAGCCCATTAACTCCCACAGCTACCTGGACTACATTTCCTCCCACCCTGCTTCCTATAAGGACTCCATTTCATTCGCCCAGTTTCTCCATCTCCGTCGCATCTGTTCTGACGATGCCATCTTCCATACCAGTGCTTCCGATATGTCTTCCTTTTTCCTCAACCAAGGATTCCCTCTACCATGGTTGACATGGCCCTCGACCGTGTCCATTCTATTTCCCGTACCTCTGCTCTCACCCCTTCCCCTCCCTCCCAGAACCACGACAGGATTCCCCTTGTCCTCACCTTTCACCCTTCAGCCTCCACGTTCAACGGATCATCCTCCGCCATTTCCGCCACCTCCAACGTGATCCCACCACCAATCACATCTTCCCCTCCCCTCTCAGCATTCTGAAGGGACCGCTCCCTCTGCAACATCCTGGTCCACTCCTCAATAATCCCCAGCACCCCCTCCCCTTCGCATGGCACCTTCTCATGCAAGCGCAGGAGATGCAACACCTGCCCTTTTACCTCCTCCCTTCCCACTGTCCAGGACTACAAACACTCCTTCAGGTGAAACAGCGATTTACTTGTACTTCTTACAATTTAGTATATTGTATTTGCTGCTCACGATGTGGTCTCCTCTACATTGGGGAGACCAAACCCAGATTGGGTGATCGCTTTGCGGAACACCTCCGTTCAATCCGTAAGCTTCAGGTCGCCTGTCACTTTAATTCTCCACTGCACTCCCACTCTGATATCTCCGTCCTCGGACTCCTGCACTGTTCTAATGCAGCTCAACACAAGCTCGAGGAACAGCACCTCATCTTTCGTTTAGGTACTTTACAGCCTTCTGGACTCAACATTGAGTTCAACAATTTCAGATAACCTCAGCCCCTATTTTTCTTCTTTTTTTCTGTTTTTTCTCACTTTCCCACGGCAGCTGTTGATGATTCTTCATTTACACCCTATCTAGACTCATCTTTTGTTTCTTAACTTGCCCCATTACCATCTCCTTTTGCCTTGCACCATCATCCCTTTTGTTTCTTAATCTCGTCTGCCTTCCACCCGATCACAGATCTTCCCTTTTGTTCATTCCTCCCCTCCCCCTTTCCCCGCCCCTACACTTGCTTAAAAACCTGTTACATCTCTAATTTTTTCTAGTTCTGATGAAGGGTCATCGACCTGAAACGTTAACTCTGTTTCTCTCGCCACAGATGCTGCCTGACCTGATGAGTATTTCCAGCATTTTCTGTTTTTATTATAGAAGGTAATGTTGATGGAGTTAGTTGAGGTAGTGCAGCTGGTGTGGAGCATAAATACCAGCGTAAACCTATTGGGCAGAATGGCCTGTTTCTGTACTGTACATTCCATGTAACTCTATATATATGAACTCTATTTACAGAGACAAAGGGGGCTAAATTGGGCTGCTAGCGTTTAGGCACTACGTGGTCACATAAGGTTCAAAAATGCGGGCGTACACATCCGACGGGATGTGCACAAGACACCATCTTGGTAAACGGGTTTGTGTGTGTGCACCTAATGACCAGCGACAGCATTCTGAGCAACAAGGTGACACAAATCAGTGTGCAACGCTGATTTGATGCCAGCCTGCCATTTTTTAACTCCACACTCCAGTCAACGCTCTGCCTTAACCTCGCACAGCTGAACACAATGTTAAACAGCATGAAGCAAACCCCAACAGCGATATTTAAAGGGATCATGAACTACTTACAGGTTAGTTGCTGGATTATTTCTTCTGACTGATGGATTTTTTAACGTGTTTTTGGAGCTTTCCTATAGTTGCCTAAAGTTTCGTTAGTCTACAGGCAGTGGGCTGATTGGTCTTGAACATAAGAACATAAGAAATAGGAGCAGGAATAGACCATATGGCCCCTCGAGCCTGCTCCGCCATTCAATAAGATCATGGCTGATCTGATCATGGACTCAGCTCCACTTCCCCGCCCGCTCTCCATAACCCCTTATCCGCTTATCGTTTAAGAAACTGTCTATTTCTGTCTTAAATTTATTCAATGTCCCAGCTTCCACAGCTCTCTGAGGCAGCGAAGTCCACAGATTTACAACCCTCTGAGAGAAGAAATTTCTCCTCATCTCTGTTTTAAATGGGCATCCCCTTATTCTTAGATCATGCCCTCTAGTTCTAGTCTCCCCCATCAGTGGAAACATCCTCTCTGCATCCACCTTGTCAAGCCCCCTCATAATCTTATACATTTCGATAAGATCACCTCTCATTCTTCTCAACTCCAATGAGTAGAGGCCCAACCTACTCAACATTTCCTCATAAGTCAACCCCCTCATCCCCGGAATCAACCTGGTGAACCTTCTCTGAACTGCCTCCAAAGCAAGTATATCCTTTCGTAAATATGGAAACCAAAACTGCACGCAGTATTCCAGGTGTGGCCTCACCAATACCTTATATAGCTGTAGCAAGACTTCCCTGCTTTTATACTCCATCCCCTTTGCAATAAAGGCCAAGATTCCATTGGCCTTCCTGATCACTTGCTGTACCTGCATACTAACCTTTTGTGTTTCATGCACAAATACACCCAGGTCCCACTGTACTGCGGCACTTTGCAATCTTTCTCCATTTAAATAATAACTTGCTCTTTGATTTTTTTCTGCCAAAGTTCATGACCTCACACTTTCCATCTAGCTTGTTGGTCATTTAAAATCTTGTGCTGAAACCAGTTGCTTCACAATATGATGGCCTGGTAAGGCTTCCTATGGGACTTGAACATGACTGGGAGATTGAAGCGAGGCCATGCAGAGCTGGACATGCTACTGGAAGAGGGAGGGGGGAGGAGGAAGAGGAGGAGAAGGTCTCTCAGCAGGAGGCCATATCCACAGAGGGTCTTCAGGGAGCAATTCTCTTACCTCCACTTCAGCAAGGACCAATGCTTGAGACGTCTTCACTTCACAAAAAAGGTTGTGACTGAAATCTGCCAATTGCTGCCGCCACAATTGCAGCCTCAAAGCAGGGCAAGGACAGCATTTCCTGTGGCTGTCAAGGTTGAATAGGTGGCAATGTGTGTGACACTGAATTAATAAAATCATCTCGGCCATCATCGAAATTCTTCAGGACTTGTGGGTGCAAGGCTTGCAACAGCGCTAAGTGTGTGAGGATGAGGTAAAGCATATGAATTGAAGGGTTGAGTACTGATTGACAGAGATTTTTGGTCGGTGGGTGATGGGGTATAGTGGATGAGGCTAGTAGTGCAGTTGGTAGAATATGGCATTTGAAGATAAACTCACTGACCTTGATAACTCGTGTGAGATCATTAAACTTCTTCCTGCACGGCATCCATGTTCTAGGAGCACCGCTCCTGGCATTTACCTGTGCTGTTACGTCATCCCACTGCCTCCTGAGCATCTATCTGGAGGGCTTCATGCCCCTCTGCAGTTACAGGACATCTCTTCTTCTCTCCACATCTTGCTCCAAGACCTCCAGTGCATTGCCAGAAAACCTTGGTGCTCACTCTTGCATGTTCAACCATTGCTCAAAGTATCACAGCCCAGATTGACTGTTCAAAGGACTCCCACCACTTCTTGCAGTCACAATGCACCTCCTCTTTAAGAGGTGCAGGCTGCCTTAAAGTAGCACTAGCCACTCGTGATATCGGGCCCTCTGCTGCTAGGTGCAGCCAATGAACAGCGCGGGGAGCACTGGCTGTACACAGCAATCATGTAAAGCAGCAGGCAGCATGAATTTAACATACAGACCCGCGCTCGTTTTCAGGGGTTGTCCAATTTAACCCCCAAAGAATCACCAATTGATGGTGTAGTTGCTGTGCTGCATATCAAGTAGAAGGACTAAAGAAGAGCGGGAATAGAAACATAGAAACATAGAAAATAGGTGCAGGAGTAGGCCATTCGGACCTTCGCGCCTGCACCGCCATTCAATGAGTTCATGGCTGAACATGCAACTTCAGTACCCCATTCCTGCTTTCTCGCCATACCCCTTGATCCCCCGAGTAGTAAGGACTTCATCTAACTCCTTTTTGAATATATTTAGTGAATAACAACTTTCTGTGGTAGAGAATTCCACAGGTTCACCACTCTCTGGGTGAAGAAGTTTCTCCTCATCTCAGTCCTAAATGGCTTACCCCTTATCCTTAAACTGTGACCCCTGGTTCTGGACTTCCCCAACATTGGGAACATTCTTCCTGCATCTAACCTGTCTAAACCCGTCAGAGTTTTAAACGTTTCTATGAGATCCCCTCTCATTCTTCTGAACTCTAGTGAATACAAGTTGATCCAGTCTTTCTTGATAGGTCAGTCCCGCCATCCCGGGAATCAGTCTGGTGAACCTTCGCTGCACTCCCTCAATAGCAAGAATGTCCTTCCTCAAGTTAGGAGACCAAAACTGTACACAATACTCCAGGTGTGGCCTCACCAAGGCCCTATACAACTGTAGTAACACCTCCCTGCCCCTGTACTCAAATCCCCTCGCTATGAAGGCCAACATGCCATTTGCTTTCTTAACCGCCTGCTGTACCTGCATGCCAACCTTCAATGACTGATGTACCATGACACCCAGGTCTCGTTGCATCTCCCCTTTACCTAATCTGTCACCATTCAGATAATAGTCTGTCTCTCTGTTTTTACCACCAAAGTGGATAACCTCACATTTATCCACATTATACTTCATCTGCCATGCATTTGCCCACTCACCTAACCTATCCAAGTCACTCTGCAGCCTCATAGCATCCTCCTCGCAGCTCACACTGCCACCCAACTTAGTGTCATCCGCAAATTTGGAGATACTACATTTAATCCCCTCATCTAAATCATTAATGTACAGTGTAAACAGCTGGGGTCCCAGCACAGAACCTTGCGGTACCCCACTAGTCACTGCCTGCCATTCTGAAAAGTCCCCATTTACTCCTACTCTTTGCTTCCTGTCTGACAACCAGTTCTCAATCCATGTCAGCACACTACCCCCAATCCCATGTGCTTTAACTTTGCACATTAATCTCTTGTGTGGGACCTTGTCGAAAGCCTTCTGAAAGTCCAAATATACCACATCAACTGGTTCTCCCTTGTCCACTCTACTGGAAACATCCTCAAAAAATTCCAGATTTGTCAAGCATGATTTCCCTTTCACAAATCCATGCTGACTTGGACCTATCATGTCACCTCTTTCCAAATGCACTGCTATGGCATCCTTAATAATTGATTCCATCATTTTACCCACTACCGATGTCAGGCTGACCGGTCTATAATTCCCTGTTATCTCTCTCCCTCCTTTTTTAAAAAGTGGGGTTACATTGGCTACCCTCCACTCCATAGGAACTGATCCAGAGTCAATAGAATGTTGGAAAATGACTGTCAATGCATCCACTATTTCCAAGGCCACCTCCTTAAGTACTCTGGGATGTAGTCCATCAGGCCCTGGGGATTTATCGGCCTTCATTCCCATCAATTTCCCCAACACAATTTCCCGACTAATAAGGATTTCCCTCAGTTCCTCCTCCTTTCTAGACCCTCCGACCCCTTTTATATCCGGAAGGTTGTTTGTGTCCTCCTTAGTGAATACCGAACCAAAGTACTTGTTCAATTGGTCTGCCATTTCTTTGTTCCCCGTTATGACTTCCCCTGATTCTGACTGCAGGGGACCTACGTTTGTCTTTACTAACCTTTTTCTCTTTACATATCTATAGAAACTTTTGCAATCCGTCTTAATGTTCCCTGCAAGCAGCTTCTTGTACTCCATGAGTACGAGAATGAACTGATACCCACAGGAAATTTTATCGAGAATAACGTAGATTAGAGAACCATTCAAATCAAATCCATATTAGTCTGCAAAGAGTTGGAGAGTAACCACGTTAACACCATTTGGTTTAACCCCTTTATCTTTGGCTGTGAAACACACCAGCAGTTCCACAAAGTGTGGCATGTGTGACATTCAGGGTCAAGCCGGTCTGTGAGTCAGACTGTGGCTGAAAGCGAAGCCTGTCTTGCTGAGGTGGAGAGAAACCACAGAGCTTATCTAAAAGAAGAGACGCAGCACACACACACACACACACACACACACTCACACCAACCACTTGCTGCTCACGCACTCACCTCGGTCTGGGACTGGTGATGGTGAATGGTAGTAAACTATTGCAAAATATACAGGTCCAGATCTTCTGGTAATCAATTAGACATTTCTCAGAAAGCAACTGTCCAAATGGTAAATTCTCCTCCCAGCCAATGGGTGTGAAGTCGAGCCAGAAGGAAAATAATATTACAGGATATGGGGAAATGGAATTGAAACAGATTTCACCATTACAATCCAGGTGACTGCTCAAAAGAAAGAAAGAGCTTGCATTTATATAGCGCCTTTCACAACCTCAGGACGTTCCAAAGCGCTTTACAGCCAATGAAGTACTTTTGTAGTGTAGTCACTGTTGTAATATGATGGAAACACAATAGCCAATTTTACGCACAGCAAGCTCCCACAAACTGCTATGTGATAATGACCAGATAACCTGCCTTTAGTAATGTTAGTTGAGGGATAAATATTATCCAGGACACCGGGGAGAATTCCCCTGCTCTTCTTTGACATAGTGCTGTGGGATCTTTTCTGTCCACCTGAAAAAGCAAAGTTCTTTCTGCCCTATCATCTCATCCAAAAGACGGCACTTCTGACAATGCAGCACTCCCTCAGTACTGGAACTGGGAGTATCAACCTGGATTTTGTGCTCAAGTCCCCCAGAAGTGAGAGAGTGCTACCCATTGAGCTATGGCTGACACTATCCTTTCTATTTGAGCTCAATGCAAAAAGACAGCTTCCATAAGCAAGTTTACAGTTCTTCTAATCTGAAACTAGAGCTTAATGTGCAATGTATCTGGGACCCCAGTCTCCCAGATAACAATGACCCCTTTTGCTATTGGAGTTCGTGCTGGAGTTACAGGATGGGATATCACAGCACCATCCCAAGAGGAGGAATCACCATCAGTGGACTTTGTGTACAAATGTTTAATGTGCAAAAATCTTCTTGTGTGCTCAGTTTTTACATCAGTCTTAGCCCATTTATCGCTGTATATTGACTATTGGACCTTCCTCAAACTGTTTTTAAAAAAATTAATTACTCTATATTTCCATGTTTTAGAATGTTCTCAAAAGGTGAGCCTTCACTGCTTATGTTCCAGAGTGTTTGCACTTATTCTTATATCAAGTTAAAATTCATATAGGAGGGGGGGTCATATGCAGGGTAAATTTCCCTCTACAGTCCCAGGTGTAGGAGAGGTTAGATACAGGGTGAAGTTCCCTCTACACTCCCAGTTGTAGTGGGGTTAGATTCAGGGTAATGTTTCTTCTCCATTCCAAAGTTTAGGGGGTTAGATACAGGGTAAAGTTCCCTCTACACTCCCAGTTGTAGGTGGGGTGGGGGGGAGTTAGATACAGGGTAAAGGTCCCTCTATATTCCCAGTTGTAGGGGGAGGGGGGGGTTAGATACAGGGTACAGTTCCCTCTACGTTCCCAGATGTGGGGGGGTGGGGGGTTAGATACAGTGTACAGTTCCCTCTACATTCCCAGATGTGGGGGGGGGGGGGGGGGTGGGGGGGTTAGATACAGGGTACAGTTCCCTCTACGTTCCCAGATGTGGGGGGGGGGGGTTAGATACAGGGTACAGTTCCCTTTATGTTCCCAGATGTGGGGGGGGGGGTTAGATACAGGGTACAGTTCCCTCTACGTTCCCAGATGTGGGTGTGGGGGGGGGGGTGTTAGATACAGGGTACAGTTCCCTCTACGTTCCCAGATGTGGGTGGGGGGTTAGATACAGGGTACAGTTCCCTCTACATTCCCAGATGTGGGGGGGAGGTTAGATACAGGGTACAGTTCCCTCTACGTTCCCAGATGTGGGTGTGGGGGGGGGTGTTAGATACAGGGTACAGTTCCCCCTACGTTCCCAAGTGTAAGGGGAAGAGTGGGGGTGGAGGATTAGATAGGATTGTGAGCCAGTCTATCTGCATTATGATAAAATAGAATTCATTCTCCTTTATCATTCTGCACGGCAGTTAAACAGCTCATTATCTTTGATTGCCTTTAGACAGAGAACTGGCGCGCTGCGCCTTAATCCCTCCTGGATCAGCTGGAGTTGGTGGGAAGGGGCCGCTCCGAGAATCCCAGGGAAGGCTCGCGTATTGGAAACAGTCCCATTTGGCCGGCAGATTGCACTGGTAACAGACAACGATAATGAAGCTCATTAGATTGATAGGAATCTGCAGTCTCTGGTCTCTGATCCAAATCAGTCATTGGTGACTGAGTCAGTCTAAACATCCAGGGCTAATTAAAGGCGTCTCGGATTCTCCATTAACCCAGAGCAGGACAGAGTCACCTTGGATGAATTTGCACCAACTCCAGGTCAAAGGCCGGCAGCACTTATTGAACAGAAGGTCTCAGATTGATGTACCGCACAAGTTCAGAGTTCGGCCCGCAGTTAACATGGTAACGTCATACTGTTATGCCCTGTTATTTGGCCCAAGTGGGTTAATGCTCTCAGATCACAAAGCAGTCTTTCCCTATCTTTTTTATTGCTCCCAGTAAATTCCTCTATGTTCCTGACCAGATCCATAGTGTGTTCTCCAGTATTCTCATTATTTTCTTAATGGCGAGAGACTAGGAAATGTGGAGGAGCAAAGGGATTTGGGAGTCCAGGTACACAAATCACTAAAAGTGAGTGCACGGGTACAAAAAATATTCAAAAAGGCTAAAGGAACGATGGCCTTTATCTCAAGGGGCTGGAATACAAAGGGGAGGAGTCGATGCTTCGGTTGTACAGAGCCTTGGTCAGACCCTATCTGGAGCACTGTGTTCAGTTGTGGGCACCGCAGCTCAGACTATTGGCCGTGGAGGGGGTGCAGTGCAGATTCACCAGAATGAAACCGGGGCTCAAAGGGTCAAATTATGAGGACAGATAACTTGATCGCATTGCTGTTTGTGGGACCTTGCTGTGCGCAAATTTGCTACCGTGTTTCCTACATTATAACAGTGACTACATTTCTAAAAGTACTACACTGGCTGTAACATGCTTTGGGAAGTCCTGAGCTCGTGTAGGGCGCTATATAAATACAAGTTCTTTCTTTCATAGACTTCGTTTGTATTCCCTTGAGTTAAGCTGTGTTCTAATTGAGGTGTTTAAAATTATAACGGGATTTGATAGAGTAGTTACAGAAAAATTATTTCCTCTGGTGGGGGAGTCCAGAACAAGGGAGCACCTTATAATTAGAGCCAAGCCGTTCAGGGGTGATATCAGAGGGCATTTCTTCACACAAAGGGTAGTGCAAATCTGGAACTCTCTCCCCCTAAAAGCTGTTAAGGCTGGAGATCAATTGAAAATTTCTAAACTAAGATTGGTAGATTTTTGTTAGATAAGGGCATTAAGGGATATGGAGCTAAAGCGGGTAAATGTATTTAAGATACAACAACGACAATGTATTTATATAGCGCCTTTAACATAGTGGAACGTCACAAGGTACTTTACACGAGTATTATGCGATTAAAATTTGACAGATCAGCCGTGATCTAATTGAATGGCAGAGCAGGCTCGAGGGGTTGAATGGCCTCCAGTGCCTAAAGTTCCTGAAAACATCGACATAGGTCAGCAAACAGCCAATTCCTGGTGCCTTGCCCAAATGGCTATTTTAAACAGTCTAGACAGTTAGTGTCGGCAAGCTGATTAACTGTGAAGGATGACAGTTTATTGACAAAAGTAATGAACCCTTTTAATTGCATTGTGCTGGTACTATTGACAGCCTTTTTATTCAGGAAACAGGAAGGCTGTTTTTAATTCATTTTGGGATGTGGGCATCAGTGGCAAGGCCATCATTTATTGTCCATCCCTAGTTGCCCTTGAGAAGGTGGTGGTGAGCCTTTTTCTTGAACCGCAGCAGTCCGTGTGGTGAAGGTGCTCCCACAATGCTGTTAGGTAGGGAGTTCCAGGATTTTGACCCAGCGACAATGAAGGAATGGCGGTATACGATATGCAAGTCTGGATGATCTGTGACTTGGAGGGGAACGTGGAGGTGGTGGGGTTCCCGTGGACCTGCTGCCCTTGTCCTTGTTGGCAGAGGTCGCGGGTTTGGGAGGTGCTGCCGAAGAAGCCTTGGTGAGTTGCTGCAGTGCATCTTGTAGATGGTACACACTGCAGCCACGGTGCGCGGTGGTGGATCACGCATGAGTCCGATCCTTACTTCACACGACATTCGCACACAGAGATTCACCATGAGGGGTCACCGGGAAACGTTGGCTGACATTCCGCTCCCGAACCCAGGAATGCTGCAGGCAATTGTAGAGCTTTCGTTGCTGCCTGAGGTTTTTTGCTGTTAACGGGGGCAATGTTGGCCTCACCTTGCTCTCTCTTTCGAAGAGTGCCACGACACTTTGAACATACACTCGAACCAGCGGAACACATGCGCTGAGGGGAATGATGGAATATTAATATATTTTCGCACGTTTTTAACCCAACTCGAAAATGCGTGCTGAGGAGGGTAGGAAGGGCATTCTAACTGCTGCAATAACTCCTCACTCTGCTTCAACAGTAGGAGGTTGCAACATGAAAATGGAGCAAGTGCTGGAATGTGGTGAGAATGGGGACGATAATGGATTTTCAGAGAGTGTGATTTTCAGAGACGGTGAAAATTAACCATTTACTAAGAACAAACCAAACCTTAATTAACAGGGAGTAAAGAACTGGGCACAATTCATGGAAAGCAATTAGGAAATGTGCAAACTAAATGAAAATAATGTTGGTTTATGTCATCATCATCGTCATCATCATAGACAGTCCCTCGAAATCGAGGAAGATTTGCTTCCACTGGAAAAGTGCGTTCTCAGGTGACTGTACAGTCCAAAACGGGAATTACAGTTTCTGTCACAGGTGGGACAGACAGTGGTTGAAGGAAAGGGTGGGTGGGGAGTGTGGTTTGCTGCATGCTGCTTCCGCTGTCTGTGCTTGGTTTCTGCATGCTCTCGGCGATGAGACTCGAGGTGCTCAGCGCCCTCCTGGATGCACTTCCTCCACTTAGGGCGGTCTTTGGCCAGGGACTCCCAGGTGTCTGTGGGATGTTGCATTTTATCAAGGAGCCTTTGAGGGTGTCCTTGAAATGTTTCCTCTGCCCACCTTGGGCTCGCTTGCTGTGTAGGAGTTCCGAGTAGAGCGCGTGCTTTGGGAGTCTCGTGTCGGGCATGCGGACAATGTGGCCCGCCCAACGGAGCTGGTCAGTGCTTCGATGCTGGCCTGATCGAGGACGCTAACGTTGGTGCGTCTGTCCTCCCAGGGGATTTGTAGGATCTTGCGGAGACATCGTTGGTGGTATTTCTCCAGCGATTTGAGGTGTCCACTGTATATGGTCCACATCTCTGAGCCATACAAGAGGGTGGGCATTACTACAGCCCTGAAGACCATGAGCTTGGTCTCCTTTCACAATCTCAGGAAGTCCCAAAGCACTGTACAAACAATTAAATACTTTTGGAGTGTAGTTACTGATGCAATGTCGGAAACGTTGTAGCTAATTTGCGCACAACAGGCTTCCACAAACAGCAAAGTGATAATGACCAAATCATCTGTTTTAGTTATTTAAATTGAGGGATAAATATTGACTATAGAGAAAGAATTGGATTGAAAAAACAACTTTCACAACCTCAGAATGTCATAGAGCACTTTACAGCCAATTATATACTTTTGAAGTATGGCCGCTGTTGTAATGTAGAAAATATAGTGCCATGGGATTTTTTGCATCCACCAGAGAGAGCAAACGGGGACCTCAGTTTCACATCTCATCTGAAGGAGCGAGAGCCGACCTGGAAGATTCAAACAGCGCGAGATCGGAGGGGGAGATAAAGGAGCTAACTGGGAGCAGCACAAACAGATGCGTGAGGGGAGGGAAATAAAAAGAAATCAATGCGTGACATCACAGGAAAGCATCCATTACAGAGATGTGGTTTCAAGGTGACCAAGTCGGAGGAGCTAGCTGGTACAGGGGCAGAAGGTAAACAAAGGAGTAAAAATAAATCGAAGTTGACGTCACAGACAAGAGGGTAAGTGAATGGCTGGTGGATTGGTGAGTATTTAATCTTTTTCTTTTTCTTTTCTGATCAGTAAAAAACCTTTGGCGTTGTTATCAATTAGATTAATTTAAGGATTAAGTCAGTAGAGCCTAGACCCGTGTCATGCTCCTCCTGTGCTATGTGGGAAGTCAGGGACGCTTCCAGTGTCCCTGACAACTACATGTACAGTAGTAGATCCAGCTGCAGCCCCTGACAGACCGCATTGCGGCACTGGAGCTGCACATGGATTCACTCTGGAGCATCCGCGATGCTGAGAATGTCGTGAATAGCACGTTTAATAGAATCATAGAAACATAGAAAGTAGGGTGCAGGAGTAGATCATTCGGCCCTTCGAGCCTGCACCACCATTCAATATGATCATGGCTGATCGTTCACCTCAGTACCCCTTTCCTGCTTTCTCTCCATACCCCTTGATCGCTTTAGCTGTAAGGACCATATCTAACTCCCTCTTGAATATATCCAATTAACTGGCATCAACAACTCTCTGCGGTAGGGAATTCCACAGGTTAACAACTCTCTGAGTGAAGAAGTTTCTTCTCATCTCAGTTCTAAATGGCCTACCCCTTATCCTAAGACTGTGTCCCCTGGTTCTGGACTTCCCCAACATCGGGAACATTCTTCCCGCATTTAACCTGTCCCATCCCGTAAGAATCTTATACGTTTCTATGAGATCCCCTCTCATCCTTCTAAACTCCAGTGTATAAAGGCCCAGTTGATCCAGTCTCTCCTCATATGTCAGTCCAGCCATCACTGGAATCAGCCTGGTGAACCTTCGCTGCACTCCCTTAATAGCAAGAGTGTCCTTCCTCAGATTAGGAGAACAAAACTGAACACAATATTCCAGGTGAGGCCTCACCAAGGCCCTGTACAACTGCAGTAAGACCTCCCTGCTCCTATACTCAAATCCCTGAGCTATGAAGGCCAACATGCCATTTGCCTTCTTCACCGCCTGCTGTACCTGCATGCCAACTTTCAATGACTGATGAACCATGACACCCAGGTCTCATTGCACCTCCCCCTTTCCTAATCTGCCACTATTCAGATAATATTCTGCCTTTGTGTTTTTGCCCCCAAAGTGGATAACCTCATATTTATCCACATTATACTGCATCTGCCATGCATTTGCCCACTCACCTAACCTGTCCAAATCACCCTGCAGCCTCTTAGCATCCTCTTCACAGCTCATACTGCCACCCAGTTTAGTGTCATCTGAAAACTTGGAGATATTACACTCAATTCCTGCATCCAAATCATTAATGTATATTGTAAAGAGCTGGGTCCCAGCACTGAGCCCTGCGGCACTCCACTAGTCACTGCCTCCTATTCCGAAAAGGACCCATTTATCCCGACGCTCTGCTTCCTGTCTGCCAACCAATTCTCTATCCACGCCTGTACATTACCCCCAATATCATGTGCTTTGATTTTTGCACACCAATCTCTTATGTGGGACCTTGTCAAAGGCCTTCTGAAAGTCCAAAAACACCACATCCACTGGTTCTCCCTTGTCCACTCTATTAGTTACATCCTCAAAAAATTCCAGATGTTTTGTCAAGCATGATTTTCCTTTCAAAAATCCATGCTGAATTGGACCGATCCTATCACTGCTTTCCAAAATGCGCTGCTATTTCATCCTTAATAATTGATTCCAACATTTTCCCCACTACTGATGTCTGGCTAACCGGTCTATAATTTCCCATTTTCTCTCTCCCTCCTTTTTTAAAAAGTGATGTTACATTAGCTACCCTCCAGTCCATAGGAACTGATCCAGAGACGATAGACTGTTGGAAAATGATCACCAATGCATTCACTATTTCCAGGGCCACCTCCTTAAGTACTCTGGGATGCAGACAATCAGGCCCCAGGGATTTGTCGGCCTTCAATACTATCAATTTCCCCAACACAATTTCCCGCCTAATAAGGATATCCTTCAGTTCCTCCTTCTCACTGGATCCTCGGTCCCCTAGTACATCCGGAAGGTCATTTGTGTCTTCCTTCGTGAAGACAGAACCAAAGTATTTGTTCAATTGGTCTGCCATTTCTTTGTTCCCCATTATTAATTCACCTGAGTCCGACTGCAAGGGACCTATGTTTATCTTCACTAATCTTTTTCTCTTCACATATCTATAGAAGCTTTTGCAGTCAGTTTTTATGTTCCCTGCAAGCTTCCTCTCATACTCTATTTTCCACCTCCTAATTAAACCTTTTGTCCTCCTTTGCTGAATTCTAAATTTCTCCCAGTCCTCAGGTTTGTTGCTTTTTCTGGCCAATTTATATGCCTCTTCTTTGGATCTAACACTATCCTTAATTTCCCTTGTTCGCCACGGTTGAGCCACCTTCCCTGTTTTATTTTTACTCCAGACAGGGATGTACAACAGTTGAAGTTCAGCCATGTGATCTATAAATGTTTGCCATTGCCTATCCACCGTCAACCCTTTAAGTATCCTTTGCCAGTCTATTCTAGCGATTTCACGCCTCATGCAGTCGAAGTTAGCTTTCCCTAAGTTTAGGACCCTAGGTTCTGAATTAACTATGTCACTCTCCATCTTAATAAAGAATTCTACCATATTATGGTCACTCTTCCCCAAGGGGCCTCGCACAACAAAATTGCTAATTAGTCCCTTCTCATTACACAACACCCAGTTTAGGATGGCCAGCCCTCTAGTTGGTTCCTCGACATATTGATCAAGAAAACCATCCCTAAAACACTCTAGGAAATCCTCCTCTACTGCATTGCTACCAGTTTGGTAAGCCGAATCTATATGTAAATTAAAGCCGCCTATGATAACTGCTGTACCTTTATTGCACACATCCCTTATTTCTTGTTTGATGCTGTCTCCAACCTCACTACTACTGTTTGGTGGCCTGTGCACAACTCCCACCAGCGTTTTCTGCTCTTTGGTATTCCGCAGCTTCACCCATACAGATTCCACATCATCCAAGCCAATGTCCTTCCTTACTATTGCATTAATATCCTCTTTAACCAGCAACGCCACCCCACCTCCTTTTCCTCTCTGTCTATCCTTCCTAAATGTTGAATACCCCTGGATGTTGAGTTCCCAGCCTTGGTCATCCTGGAGCCATGTCTCTGTGATGCCAATTACATCATATCCATTAACTGCTATCTGCGCAGTTAATTCATCCACCTTATTCTGAATACTCCTCGCATTGAGGCACAGAGCCTTCAGGCTTGTCTTTTTAACACACCATGCCCCTTTAGAATTTTGCTGTAATGTGGCCCTTTTTGTTTTTTGCCTTGGGATTCCCTGCCCTCCACTTTTACTATTCTCCTTTCTATCTTTTGCTTCTGTCTCCATTTTACTTCCCTCTGTCTCCCTGGATTGGTTCCCATCCCCCTGGCATATTAGTGTAACTCCTCCCCAACAGCACTAGCAAACACTCTCCCTAGGACATTGGTTCCGGTTCTGCCCAGGTGCAGACCGTCCAGTTTGTACTGGTCCCACCTCCCCCAGAGCCGGTTCCAATGCCCCAGGAATTTGAATCCCTCCCTTCTGCACCACTTCTCAAGCCACGTATTCATCTGAGCTATCCTGCGATTCCTACTCTGATTAGCACGTGGCACTGGTAGCAATCCTGAGATTACTACTTTTGAGGTCCTACTTTTTAATTTAGCTCCTAGCTCCCTAAATTCGTCTCAGAGGACCTCATCCCATTTTTTTACCTATATCGTTGGTACCTATGTGCACCACAACAACTGACTGTTCACCCTCCCTTTTCAGAATGTCCTGCACCTGCTCCAAGACATCCTTGACCCTTGCACCAGGGAGGCAACATACCATCCTGGAGTCTCGGTTGCGGCCGCAGAAATGCCTATCTATTCCCCTTACAATTGAATCCCTATCACTGTAGCTCTCCCACTCTTTTTCCTGCCCTCCTGTGCAGCAGAGCCACCCACGGTGCCATGAATTTGGCTGCTGCTGCTGCCCTCCCCTGATGAGTCATCCCCCTCAACAGTACCCAAAGTGGTGTATCTGTTTTGCAGGGGGATGACTGCAGGGGACTCCTGCACTACCTTCCTTGCACTGCTCTTCCTGTTGGTCATCCATTTACTATCTGGCTGTGTACCCTTTACCTGCGGTGAGACCAACTCGCTAAATGTGCTATTCACGTCATTTTCAGCATTGTGCATGCTCCAGAGTGAATCCACCCGCAGCTCCAGTGCCACAATGCGGCCTGTCAGGATCTGCAGGCGGATACACTTCCTGCACATGTAGTCGTCAGGGACACCGGAAGCGTCCCTGAGTTCCCACATGGTACAGGAGGAGCATAACACATGTCCGAGCTCTCCTGCCATGACTTAACCCTTAGATAAACTTAATTTGGCAACAACAATGCTAAATGGTACTTACTGATATAGAAAAGAGAAAATGAGCTGGTCACACCGCAGGTAAAGGTTACACAGGCAGATAGGGGATGGGTGACCATCAGGCAGAGCAGTGGAAGAAAGGTAGTGCAGGGGTCCCCTGCGGTCATCTTCCTCCAAAACAGATACACCACCTTGGGTACTGTTGGGGGGGATGACTCATCAGGGGAAGGCAGCAGCAGCCATGACCATGGCACCAGGAGTGGAACTGCTGCACAGGAGGGCAGGAAAAAGAGTGGAGAGCTGTAATGATAGGGGATTCTATTGTAAGGGGAATAGATATGTGTTTCTGCGGCCGCAAACGAGACTCCAGGATGATATGTTGCCTCCCTGGTGCAAGGGTCAAGGATGTCTCGGAGCGGCTGCAGCGCATTCTCAAGGTGGAGGGTGAACAGCCAGCTGTCGTGGTGCATATAGGTACCAACGATATAGGTAAAAAATGGGATGGGGTCCTACAAGCTGAATTTAGGGAGCTCGGAGTTAAATTAAAAAGTAGGACCTCAAAGGTAGTAATCTCAGGATTGCTACCAGTGCCATGTGCTAGTTAGAGTAGGAATTGCAGGATAGCTCAGATGAATACGTGGCTTGGGGAGTGGTGCAAGGGGGAGGGATTCAAATTCCTGGGACATTGGAACCAGTTCTGGGGCAGGTGGCACCAGTACAAACCGGACGATTTGCACCTGGGCAGGACCGGAACCAATGTCCTCGGGGGAGTGTTTGCTAGTGCTGTTGGGGAGGGTTTAAACTAAAAAGGCAGGGGAATGGGAATCTATGCAGGGAGACAGAGGGAAGTAAAAAGGGGGCAGAAGCAAAAGGTAGGAAGGAGAAAAGCAACAGTGGAGGGCAGAGAAATCAAGGGCAAAAATCAAAAAGGGCCACATTACAACATAATTCTAAAAGGACAGAATGTTAAAAAGACAAGCCTGAAGGCTCTGAGTCTCAATGCGAGAAGCATTCATAATAAGGTGGATGAATTGACTCCGCAGACAGCTGTTAACGGATATGATGTAATTGGGATTACGGAGACATGGCTCCAAGGTAACCAAGGCTGGGAACTCAACATCCAGGGGTATTCAATATTCAGGAAGGACAGACAGGAAAGAAAAGGAGGTGAGGTAGCGTTACTGGTTAAAGAGGAGATTAACGCAATAGTAAGGAAGAACATTAGCATGGATGTTGTGGAATCTATATGGGTAGAGCTGCGAAACACCAAAGGGCAGAAAACATTAGTGGGCGTTGTGTACAGACCACCAAACAGTAGTAGGGAGGTTGGCGATGGCATCAAACAGGAAATTAGGGACGCGTGCAATAAGGGTACAGCAGTTATCATGGGTGACTTTAATCTGCATATTGATTGGGCGAACCAAACTGGTAGCAATACTATGGAGGAGGATTTCCTGGAGTGTATAAGGGATGGTTTTCTGGACCAATATGTCAAGGAACCAACTAGGGAGCAGGCCATCCTAGACTGGGTCTTGTGTAATGAGAGAGGATTAAATCGCAATCTGGTCATGCGTGGCCCCTTGGGGAAGAGTGACCATAATATGGTAGAATTCTTCATTAAGATGTAGAGTAACACAGTTAATTCAGAGACTAGGGTCCTGAACTTAAAGAAAGGAAACTTCGACGGTATGAGATGTGAATTGGCTAGGATAGACTGGAGAATGATACTTAAAGGGTTGACGGTGGATAGGCAATGGCAGACATTTAAATATCACATGGATGAACGACAACAATTGTACATCCCTGTGTGGCATAAGAATAAAAAAGGGAAGGTGGATCAACCGTGGCTAACAAGGGAAATTAGGGAAAGTGTTAAATCCAAGGAAGAAGCATATAAATTGTCCAGAAAATGCAGCAAACCTGAGGACTGGGGGAAATTTAGAATTCAGCAGAGGAGGACTAAGGGTTTAATTAGGAGGAGGAAAATAGAGTACGAGAGGAAGCTTGCAGGGAACATAAAAACTGACTGCAAAAGCTTCTATAGATATGTGAAGAGAAAAAGATTAGTGAAGACTAATGTAGGTCCCTTGCAGTCAGAATCAGGGGAATTAATAATGGGGAACAAGGAAATGGCAAACCAATTGAACAAATACTTTGGTTCTGTCTTCACGAAGGAAGACACGAATAACCTCCCGAAAATACTAGGGGACCGAGGGTCTAGCGAGAAGGGGGAACTGAGGGAAATCCTTATTAGTCAGGAAATGGTGTTAGGGAAATTGAAGGGACTGAAGGCCAATAGATTCCCAGGGCCTGATAGTCTGCATCCCAGAGTACTTAAGGAAGTGGCCCTAGAAATAGTGGATGCATTGGTAGCCATTTTCCAACAGTCTGTCAACTCTGGATCAGTTCCTATGGATTGGAGGGTAGCTAATGTAACCCCACTTTTTAAAAAAGGAGGGAGAGAGAAAACTAGGAATTATAGACCGGTTAGCCTGACATCGGTTGTGGGGAAAATGTTGGAATCGGTTATTAAAGATGAAATAGCAGCACATTTGGAAAGCAGTGACAGGATCGGCCCAAGTCAGCATGGATTTATGAAAGGAAATCATGCTTGACAAATCTTCTAGAATTTTTTGAGGATGTAACTAGTAGAGTGGACAAGGGAGAACCAGTGGATGTGGTGTATTAGGACTTTCAAAAGGCTTTTGACAAGGTCCCACACAAGAGATTAGTATGCAAAATTAAAACACATGGTATTGGGGGTAATGTATTCACGTGGATAGAGGACTAGTTGGCAGACAGGAAGCAAAGAATGGGAATAAACGGGTCCTTTTCAGAATGGCAGGCAGTGACTAGCAGGGTGCCGCAGAGTTCAGTGCTGGGACCCCAGCTATTTACAATATACATTAATGATTTAGACGAAGGAATTGAATGTAATATCTCCAAGTTTGCAGATGACACTAAGCTGGGTGGCAGTGCGAGCTGCGAGGAGGATGCTAAGAGGCTGCAGGGTGACTTGGACAGGTTAGGTGAATGGACAAATGCATGGCAGATGCAGTATAATGTGGATAAGTGTGAGGTTATTCACTTTGGTTGCAAAAACAGGAAGGCAGATTATTATCTGAATGGTGACAGATTAGTAAAAGGGGAAGTGCAACGAGACCATGCAGGTACAGCAGGCAGTAAAGAAGGCAAATGGCATGCTGGCCTTCATAGCGATGGGATTTGAGTATAGGAGCAGGGAGGTCTTACTGCAGTTGTACAGGGCCTTGGTGAGACCACAATTTGAGCATCGTGTACAGTTTTGGTTTCCTAATCTGAGGAAGGACATTCTTGCTATTGAGGG
Organism: Pristiophorus japonicus; assembly: GCF_044704955.1. NCBI lineage: Eukaryota > Metazoa > Chordata > Chondrichthyes > Pristiophoridae > Pristiophorus > Pristiophorus japonicus. The sequence goes on along the minus strand of NC_091980.1, from coordinate 177,558,693 downwards.
AGTGCAGCGAAGGTTCGCCAGACTGATTCCCGGGATGTGACATATGACATATGAAGAAAGACAGGATCGACTAAGCTTATATTCACTGGAATTTAGAAGAATGAGAGGGGATATCATGGAAATATATAAAATGCTGAGGGGATTGGACAGGTTGGATGCAGGAAGAATGTTCCCGATGTTGGGGAAGTCCAGAACCAGGGGTCACAGTCTAAGGATAAGTGGTAAGCCATTTAGGACCAAGATGAGAAGAAACTTCTTCACTCAGAGAATTGTGAACTTGTGGAATTCTCCACTGCAGAAAGTTGTTGAGGCCAGTTTGTTAGGTATATTCAAAAGGGAGTTCGATGTGACCCTTACGGCTAAAGGGGTATGGAGAGAAAGCAGGAATGGGGCACTGAAGTTACATGATCAGCCATGATCATATTGAATGGTGGTGCAGGCTCAAATTGCCGAATGGCCTACTCCTGCACCTACTTTCTATGTTTCTATGTTTCACGCCACCTCCGACAGTGCAGCACTCCCTCAGCACTGCACTGGAGTGCCAGCCTGAATTTACGTGCGCAAGTCCCTGGAGTGCGACTGGAACCCACGACCTTCTGACTCAGAGGTGAGAGTGCTACCCACTGAGCCAAGCCTGACACCCTGACTGGAAGCAGAGAGGAAGAGGGGAAAGCATTACAGAAAGAATGAAAAGCTCTTTGATGGCTCAATGGGTAGATGCACCGCCAGGATGGTCTTAATTATAAATACCATAATGTCTTCAGGTTTGAGCCTTGGTCTGTGCTGGGCTGAACTAGGACAGCAAGGGTTACCCCATAATTGTGGTGAAGGTGGAAACCCAGCTTGTGTTCCTTTATTAGTATGGATATTTCGTACTGAGCGGGTGCAGGATATCAGTACGGAGCGGGTGCAGGACATTTTGAAGAAGGAGGGTGAACAGCCAGTTGTCGTGGTGCATATAGGTACCAAAAATATTGGAAAAAAAAGGATGAGGTCCTACAAGACGAATTTAGGGAGCTAGAAGCTAAATTAAAAGTAGGACCTCAAAAGTAGTAATCTCAGGATTGCTACCAGTGCCACATGCTAGTCAGAGTAGGAATTGCAGGATAGCTCAGATGTATACGTGGCTTGAGGAGTGGTGCAGAAGGGAGGGATTCAAATTCCTGGGACATTGGAACCGGTTCTAGGGGAGATGCGACCAGTACAAACCGGACAGTCTGCACCTGGGCAGGACCGGAACCAATGTCTTAGCGGGGGTGTTTGCTAGTGCTGTTGGGGAGGGGTTAAACTAATATGGCAGTGGTATGGGAACCTATGCAGGGAGACAGAGGGAAGTAGAATGGGGGCAGAAGCAAAAGATAGAAAGAAAAGTAAAAGTGGAGGGCAGAGAAACCCAAGGCAAAAAGCAAAAAGGGCCACATTACAGCAAAATTCTAAAGGGGCAAAATGTGTTAAAAAGACAAACCTGAAGGCTCTGTGCCTCAATGTGAGGAGTATTCGTAATAAGGTGGACGATTTAACTGCGCAGATCGCAGTTAACGGATATGATGTAATTGGCATCACGGAGACATGGCTCCAGGGTGACCAAGGCTGTGAACTCAACATTCAGGGGTATTCAACATTCAGGAAGGATAGACAGAAAGGAAAAGGAGGTGGGGTGGCGTTGCTGGTTCAAGAGGAAATTAATGCAATAATAAGGAAGAACAATAGCTTGGCTGATGTGGAATCGGTATGGGTGGAGCTGCGGAATACCAAAGGGCAGAAAACACTAGTGGGAGTTGTGTACAGATCACAAAACAGTAGTAGTGAGGTTTGGGACAGCATCAAACAAGAAATTAGGGATGCGTGCAATAAAGGTACGGCAGTTATCATGGGCGACTTTAATCTACATATTGATTGGGCTAACCAAACTGGTAGCAATGCGGTGGAGGAGGATTTCCTGGAGTGTATTAGGGATGGTTTCTGAGACTATGTCGAGGAACCAACTAGAGGGCTGGCCATCCTAGACTGGGTGATGTGTAATGAAAAAGGACTAATTAACAATCTTGTTGTGTGAGGCCTCTTGGGGAAGAGTGACCATAATATGGTAGAATTCTTTATTAAGATGGAGAGTGACACAGTTAATTCAGAGACTAGGGTCCTGAACTTAAGGAAAGGTAACTTCGATGGTATGAGACGTGACTTGGCTAGAATAGACTGGCAAAGGATACTTAAAGGGTTGACGGTGGATAGGCAATGGCAAACATTTAAAGATCACATGGATGAACTTCAACAATTGTACATCCCTGTCTGGAGTAAAAATAAAACGGGGAAGATGGCTCAACCGTGGCTAACAAGGGAAATTAAGGATAGTGTTAAATCCAAGGAAGAGGCATATAAATTGGCCAGAAAAAGCAGCAAACCTGAGGACTGGGAGAATTTTGTAATATAGCAGAGGAGGACAAAGGGTTTAATTAGGAGGGGGAAAATAGAGTATGAGAGGAAGCTTGCTGGCAACATAAAAACTGACAGCAAAAGCTTCTATAGATATGTGAAGAGAAAAAGATTAGTGAAAACAAACGTAGGTCTCTTGCAGTCAGATTCAGGTGAATTTATAATGGGGAACAAAGAAATGGCGGACCAGTTAAACAAATATTTTGGTTCTTTCTTCACGAAGGAAGACACGACTAACCTTCCAGAAATATTAGAGGACCGAGGATCTAGTGAGAAGGAGGAACTGAAGGATATCCTTATTAGGCAGGAAATTGAGTTAGGGAAATTGATTGGATTGAAGGCTGATAAATCCCTGGGGCCTGATAGTCTGTATCCTAGAGTACTTAAGGAAGTAGCCCTTGAAATAGTGGATGCATTGGTGATCATTTTCCAACAGTCTATCGACTCTGGATCGGTTCCTATGAACTGGAGGGTAGCTAATGTAACACCACTTTTTAAGAAAGGAGGGAGAGAGAAAATGGGTAATTATAGACCGGTTAGTCTGACATCAGTAGTGGGGAAAATGTTGGAATCAATTATTAAAGATGAAATAGGAGCACATTTGGAAAGCAGTGACAGGATCGGTCCAAGTCAGTATGGATTTATGAAAGGGAAATACTGCTTGACAAATCTTCTGGAATTTTTTGAGGACAAGGGAGAACCAGTGGATGTGGTGTATTTGGACTTTCAAAAAGCTTTTGACAAGGTCCCACATAAGAGATTGGTGTGCAAAATTAAAGCACATGGTATTGGGGGTAATGTACTGACGTGGATAGAGAACTGGTTGGCAGACAGGAAGGAGAGAGTCGGTATAAACGGGTCCTTTTCAGAATGGCAGGCAGTGACTAGTGGGGTGCTGCAGGGCTCAGTGCTGGGACCCCAGCTATTTACAATATACATTAATGATTTGGATGAGGGAATTGTGTGTAATATCTCCAAGTTTGCAGATGACACTAAGCTGGGAGGCGGTGTGAGCTGTGAGGAGGACGCTAAAAGGCTGCCGGGTGACTTGGACAGGTTAGGTAAGTGGGCAAACGCATGGCAGATGCAATATAATGTAGATAAAAGTGAGTTCATCCACTTTGGTGGCAAAAACACAAAGGCAGAATATTATCTGAATGACGGCAGATTAGGAAAAGGGGAGGTGCAACGAGACCTGGTTGTCATGGTACATCAGTCATTGAAAGTTGGCCTGCAGGTACAGCAGGCGGTGAAGGCAAATGGTAAGTTTACCTTCATAGCTAGAGATTTTGAGTATAGGAGCAGGGAGTTCTTATTGAAGTTGTACAGGGTCTTGGTGAGGCCACACCTGGAATACTGTGTTCAGTTTTGGTCTCCTAATCTGAGGAAGGCTGTTCTTGCTATTGAGAGAGTGCAGCAAAGGTTCACCAGACTGATTCCCGGGATGGCAGGATCGACATATGAGAAGAGACTGGATCGACTGGGCCTGTATTCACTGGAGTTTAGAAGCATGAGAGGGGATCTCATAGAAACATATAAAGTTCTGACGGGACTGGACAGGTTAGATGCAGGAAGAATGTTCCCGATGTTGGGGAAGTCCAGAAGCAGGGGACATTGTTTAAAGATAAGGGGTAAGCCATTTAGGACTGAGATGAGGAGAAACTTCTTCACTCAGAGAGTTGTTAGCCTGTGGAATTCCCTACTGCAGAGAGTTGTTGATGCCAGTTCATTGGATATATTCAAGAGGGAGTTAGATATGGCCCTTACGGCTAAAGGGATCAAGGGGTATGGAGAGAAAGCAGAAAAAGGGTACTGAGGGAATGATCAGCCTTGATGTTATGGAATGGTGGTTCAGGCTCGAAGGACCGAATGGCCTACTCCTGCACCTATTTTCTATGTTTCTATGTTTCTCTGTTTGTAGAAGGCCATTCAGTCTAAGCTGTGACGTCCCATTCTACGCCTTGTGTAAAGGTCTATCTACAGTAACTCAGCAATGTACAGAAAGGGTTAACTATTTTTGTTATTCCTCCCTCTAGAATGAGGTCAACCTCTTGTTGGCTAACACGGCAGCAGTTTCTCGGCAAGCCCTCCCCCAGGATCCCTAGATGTACAGTTGTGGCCACACCTGGCTTTACCACGCACATCCTTCAGTGTCTGGGCAAGCAACCACATGGCGGAACATCAAAGTCTTGAGAGCCTGAAGCAGGTCAGCGACTCGCTTTCTGGTGTTTAACTGTTACCCGCAAGGTTCCTGTAGTCAGGAGGATGGCTCCCTGGGCTGGCGGGGGTGTGGGGGGAGGGAGTGGGTGGGAGGAGGGAGGGAAGGACGGAGAGTTGAAATCAGCCAGAGTCCCCATTCCTGATCCTTGTCCAATCAGACCCCGCTGGTAAATAAATGAGTATGTACTGAAATTGGGTGAGGGCAGAATTGGACTTGATGGCGATGCCCTCTGCAGGCAAATAGCCTGCCAATCTTCACTGTCCAGTCTACGCCACTTGGATGAGGTTCCAGAGGGCTGCTGAAGCCTGGGGAATTGTATTCCAAAGAGGAACCATTTTGAAGAGTGAAGGGTAGGGGGCGGGGCCGTGGGGCACATATTAGAAACAAAATCCTTCCAGACTAGCAAGGCTTAGACAACGAGCTGCTAATGACTGCTTGTTATAGATGGCGACAACCCTATTGGGGGTCTCTGCATATTGACACTTCAGTCGCCAGTTGTGGAAAAGAAATGTAACACTCCATTCGGTACCTGCTGAAAGTAGTCACTATACCTTGGGTACACCACTGTTACCCTTTCTGAGCAAAACAGTTAAGCCCAGAAAAGACAGTTGGCGATATTAGGGGACAAGTGCTGACAGAAACTTACAGAAATCCCACATGGATGCATTAAGTATTCATCCTTGGCTCAGTTGGTAGTCTCTGAGTCAGAAGGCCGTGGGTTCAAGCCCCAATCCAGAGACCTGAGCACAATATCTAGGCTGACACTCCAGAACAGATTTGAGGGAGTGCTGCACTGTCAGAGGTGCCGTCTTTTGGATGAGACGTTAAACCACAGGTCCATCTGCCCTATCAGGTTGATGTAAAAAGATTTCACAGCACTGCAACAACAACTTGTATTTATATAGCGCCTTTAACGTAGTGAAACATCCTAAGGCACTTCACAGGAGTATTATGAGATTAAAAATTTGACACCGAGCTACATAAGGAGAAACTAGGGCATGTAGGGGGTGGTGTCTGGGGTCAGGTTCACCTCTGACCTTCTGAGCGGCTCGAATCGCTCCCACTCCCTGGGTTCTAGACTTTGGTTTTATTTGGGGGATGGTGCAAAGAACTTCGATTTTATTACAGACAAGGAAAGTACAATGTCAAGCTTGAAATGACTCGAGTAAAGAACACTTCATCACACATTCAAAAGGGGTTACAGAAATACTACACCTCCCACCTCCCAATGCCGAACTCTGACTAGGTTAAACTCCAGGGCAAACAGGGATTATACTCACCAGTCCTTTATTATCCGTTGGCGGTGGTTCGTGATTTTGGGGTTCGCTGGACTCTTGTAGGTTCTGTTTGCCGTACCCCGAACGTCGTAGAGGACTTCTGACTGCGTAGTCTTTAGTTGGGTCGTGTCCGCTGATGCGGTAGGGCGCGTATTGGACTTATGGGGTGAGTGCCCACTTTCTTCCATCAGAAATAGGTTTTAACGTCTCTTTAGGTAATGTTTCATCTGTTGGTAGCTAGGACCAGATTGAAGAGTGGAAACTTTCGATTCTTCGGTTTCTTCTTGAGGAGTTTTGGTTTTGGAATTGGTCGATCGCGGTGCTTTCGATGTTACCACTTTGGCTGTGGTCAGTTGTTGCAGTGATGGCGATGTCCGAAGTTGTTGGGGCTGCTTTATGCCGTGATGATGTTCTTCCTTCTTCTTTTCGGTAGCAGGGCAGTGTGACCCCAGAGTGTCGTCGAGGTTGGAGATGTTGGTGCTCAGATGAGCTGCATAAACTGTTGCGGTGGTCTTTCTCCATCCTTCCCCTCTTCGAATAGATGAATGCCTGCTCGCTCTCTCGCTTCCTTATCCATTAAAAACCGGGCCCCAGTTATACTTTTGGAGCCGTTCTAATCTACGCGCCAAATCAGCCCTGATACTTTGTTTTAATTTTGGCGGGCTCGGTATCTCTTTGTCATATTTTGGCGGGCCCATTAAGGGTAACCTGTCTCGGATGTGCTGATCGTTTTGAATTTGTTTCTCTATGGGGAAAAATTAGCTTTGGTATTTGCAATGTCTGCCTCGGCCTGGGTTCATTATCATTATGTATGCGCTGGATGGGTTTCCTTCTCAGAGTGATGGCTGGCTATTTCTGGGTTGATTGTTGCTATGTTAATGTCTCCCGAGGAGAAGGGTTTTCAAGTTTACACAATTCCTCAGACAATTTGCTTAGCTTCGATACCCCAGACAACTTCAATACCCAAAACTGGTTTCTTTTGAAGGATAGTTATCCTTTAGTTTTCAGCTCTTTCCACACGGACCCAATCTGCCTTGTAAAATCCCAAATTTAGTTAAAACTTGTAGTTTCTTCCAGATACGCTTTAGGATCCCAAACTTTCTCGTTGACAGTTCCAAATTAAATTCCCTTTCCAATGAGTCCAAACACTGGGGGAGTTTTCCCACGAATTTTGCAATTCTACAGGCAGATGACCAAAACCTTGGTCAAAAAGGTAGAATTTGAGGAGCGGCTTGAGGGAACAAAGAGTGGTAGAGAGACGGAGCGGTTTAGGGAGGGAATTCCAGAGCTTGGGGCCTAGGCAACAGAAGGCATGGCCACCAAAGGTTGAGCGATTATAACTATTTCGAAGAAGAGCAGGGGAGTTCACCCAGTGTCCTGGCCAATATTTATCCTTCAAGCAACATCACTAAAACAGATTATCTGCTCATTATCTCAGAGCAGTTTGTGGGATCTTGCTGTGCACAAATTGGCTGCCATGTTCCCTACATTGCAACAGAGATTACACTTCAAAAGTACGTCTTTAACTGTAAAGCTTTGGGATGTCGTGAAAGGCGCTATACAAATGCAAGTTTTTCTTTCTCCTGAAAGCACCAGAGTTCACAGGTATCTCACCACAAGCAGCTATTCTTTATGTGTGGGGGATATTTGACCAGGTGGGGCCCACAGTAGATCCCACTCTCCCACGTACGCCAAACTGCGGCACCAAAGTTAACTTTCCACTGGGTCGATCACACCTGACCACCTCGGTAAATCCAACAACTTGACTTTGGCATTGCCAGACTTTGACTGCAAAGAAACAGACAGGGCTGGCAACACCAAGCGCAATGTAAAGCAGCTTAAGTGGAGAGGTTTGGGTCGAGTTAGGAACATAGGAGCAGGAGCAGGCCATTCAGCCCCTCGAGTCTGTTCCGCCATTCAATCAGATCATGGCTGATCTGTATCTAAACTCCATTTACTCTCCTTGGTTCCGTAACCTTTAATAACCTTACCTGGCAAAAATATCAGTCAAGTTCATGATGATTTCCTGGTGGACTGACCCTTCCTTATGTGTTTCAAGGCGCTATATGAATACACATCCTTCCTTTTTCTTTTCTTTGAATCTAGGAGTGTTTGATGCTGAAACTGCAGGTGTCAGCCTGTCTTGTTCCCCAGACACCCATCACTGCGACAAATACAATTTCGATTCAACAACGTTCCATTTTTTAAAATAGGAGTGAGTACTTTTACAGCGCCGGGAGTGCTTGGAGAACTGCACGGTTTATTGCGTACTGCGCTGTCTACTGTTCGTGTGATTGCTGGGGCTTGGCATGAAGCAACTACTAGAAAGGCCACAGCTAACTGCATACAGATGTCCCTGCAGCTTTGCTGTTCCCTTGTGCACACAAGATGCCACATTCACAGCATAGAGAGACAACCGATAATGAGAGCTGATGGCCACTGTTTGCTGAAACTCAATATGACATTACCACCTTTGGAGATGTAATGTATTTGCTTCATGGGTTCTTTGCTTAAGAATTCATAGCAACACATTGCTATTAAGAACTAGTTGGCTTATTAACAAAGGTTTAACAATCACACTACACATTACCAGTTCATCCACTAGGCTCACAACTGCATACCCCATTGTGGATGACCTAGACCCAACTGACTGGGGTTTTATTGAGTCTTGTGAACATCACGTGACTGGCTAAGCCACTCACAATGCAACAGCTCTACAAACCTTGGTCAAAGAGGTAGAATTTGAGGAGCAGCTTGGGTTTCAGCAAACAGCGGCCATCAGCTCTCATTGCTATTAAGAACTAGTTGATAATTAACAAAAGGTTTAGCAATCACACTACACATTACCAGTTCATCCACCCAGCTCACAACCACCTGCCTCATCGTGGATCCCCCGAAGCTAACTGGCTGGGGTTTTATTGAGTCTTGTGAACATCACGTGATTGGTTAAACAATTCCCAACTCAACAGCTTTACAACTCTTTTAGTTGTGATCAAATAAACAATTAAATCAAGTGTCCCGGATTAAATTGGGGGTGGGGGGGGGGGCAATTTTCAAACACGTGCCCTTTTTTTTTAGGGCAGTATAAACACAAATTATACAAGTGCCCCCTGGCTGAAAGGGGGTGGGGGCACTAAACAAATTAAACTTTAAAACATATAAAATCAAATTAAAATTTGGTTGCCTGGGGTGATGATGCACTCCAGTCCCTCCGGCACCCACCTCTCGTGGAAGGCCGCGCGCGTACCGGTGGACACCGCGTGCTCCATCTCCAGGGACACCCTACCTCGGATGTAACTGCGGAAGAGAGGCAGGCAGTCGGGCTGAGCGACCCCCTCTACCGCCCGCTGCCTGGACCGGCTGATGGCCCCCTTGGCCATGCCCAGGAGCAGTCCTACGAGGAGGCCCTCGGACCTACCCGCTCCCCTCCGCACAGGGTGCCCAAAGATCAGGAGTGTGGGACTGAAGTGCAACCAGAATTTGAGGAGCAGCCCCTTTAAATAATGAAACAAGGTCTGCAACCTCGCACATTCCAAAAAAACATTGAACACGGACTCTTCCAGACCGCAGAAATTGCAGCCAGCCTGGGAGCCTGTGAACCAACTTAAAAACTTATTGCACGGGACTGCTCCGTGCACCACCCTCCAGGCCAAGTCCCCAATAAATAGTAGGAAGACTCCCGTTTAGAGTGCACTCCATCAGGACCCCCGCCTCCTCCGGACGGCAAGATGTTGCACCATGGCGTGTCCGGACAGCGGACGAGGATGGCAAGGTGGAGAGTGTGCAGGAGCAGCCCGTACAGGAAACCCCTCCACGCAGAACTGAAAGGCACGGAGGGGATTTCCCCGAGGCGGCTCAAGTTGTGAGGCGCCGGCTCCTGAGGAAGGTTTCATGGCTTGGCACCGACGAGGAATTCCGTCCGGACGTGGGTCAGTTCGGACGGGGGTCAGTTCGGACGGGATCTCCCCACGTGCTTGAGCCTCCTCGACACACCTAACGGAGTCAGGGCCCAGAGCTGTTTTTAGCGACTTGATGGCATTGGCCACGTGGTGGACGTCGGCCCAGTTTAGGCGCCGTGCCAGCACGTCTGACGCCATCCAGCCCGTTCCTCTGCCATCGAGCAGGTCCCTGACCCTGGTCACCTCACCAGACACAGCCCTCTCGTCCGACTGCCACATAAAACCTCGGTCGTGGAGGTACGGATTCCCGAGCAGCAGCTCCTGCAGGACAGCCGCCTCTCCAGATGGTGGAGAGCTGCGCTTGGTGGCGACTCTGTTCCAGATCCTGATGAGTTCCTGGTAGAAGAAAGGCAGCCCCTGCATGGCGGTCCTGATGTCCCCCAGGCTCACAAACAGGAGCTGCGTGTCGTAATTGAGGCTGTACTGCTGGCGGAAGAAATACGTCGCCAGCGCACTCCACCTAGGAGGGGGCTCGACGTAGAGGTGTCTCTGCAGGGTCTGAAGATGGAAAGTCGCAAGCCGGGTGCTCAACAGCTTTACAACTCTTTTGTTAAAAATGCTGAAAACCAACCTGTGAGCATACTCACAGGTGCATACATTACAGTGACTAAAAGCTTGGTCAATGAGATGGGTTTTAAGGAGGGTCTTAAAGGAAGAGAGAGAGGTGGTGAGGTTTAGCTTGGCTGCAATATGCTACGCGGTTGAAGAGTCTGCTGATACCTACACCTGAAGTATGGGCAATTGGGCAGGTGACAACCTGGTCAGTACCTTCAGGAGAGGAGGACAGGAAATAGGACATCGTTGGACAACCTTCCTTGCCCCCAAATTCTCAATACACGAGAGATTTTGTTTTCAATAAAAGCTTTGAGGTGGTAGCCTTGGCACCAAGTGAGAGTTCTATTGATTTCAGCAGCCCAGCATATGATTGCTAAATTGGCTGCGTGTCAGCAAAATGTAAGAGCCAAGTTTGTCAGTTGGAACCAAATTCCTTCAGACCTCTCCCTCTTTCAAAAGCGAGTCAAACTTGCATTGACATGTTCTGTCATTACAAGTGTCACTAATAGCTTCATATATTTGTAAACACAAGCGCTGTCATACAGCAAGACACACACACGAGCTGCACAGTGCCAGACTGGAATAACTTGTTCCTTCTACCTGGTGCGGACCGAACACCAGTTGGCACTGAGACACCTACAAGCTGCATGTACTAGAAAGCTTGTTGTTGTTATTGCTTTTGTATCATCGCATCTTCCTTTTGAGAATAGCATGAAGCAGTGGGAGGAATCGTAGGTTGATTAACAGCCTGACAGGCCATGACATGAACACTCATCCCATGGCTGTAACCAACTCCAGCCGAGAGTGGAGCTGAGGTGCAGATCAGCTATGATCCACTAGAATGGTGGTGCAGATCCGAGGGGCTGAATGGCCTCCTCCAGTTCTTAATATTCCTATGTTCCAAACACTCCTAGGCCAGGGAGGGCACAGCAAGCAGTGGGGCAAAGCTCCCCAACAATTAGCCTCCGAAAAGCACCAACATTCCCTCTAAGCTGCAGCCCAGGACCAGCTTTTCTAATGTTAAATATCACGCATGTGTGAAACTGTAAATGGGCCACGCAGCCCCAGTAGTGTGAATTTTTCCACCTCCCATGCTAGCTTTCTTTCTGGACACCCTGAGTGAGATTACCAGTTTTGGGCCAAATTGGAGCCAGTTTCGACACCGAAGAAAACACTGTACACATCGCGTAAAAGGGAGCAATTTATTCCCATCTAGTTCTATACGGGTCAGTGTGTGTCACAGTGTCTGCTCCTGTGTGTGTACAGTACACGACACATAAAGTTGACCAACATTGGCTCCCGGTCCGTTAATGCCTCGATTTTAAAATTCCCATCTTTGTGTTCAAATCGCTCCATGGACTCAACCCCTTCTACTCTATGTAACCGCATGTGATCCTAAAACCCTCCGGGATCTCTGCGCTCATCCAACTCTGGCCTCTTGCGCTTCCTGCTTTCCTTCGCTCTACCATTGGCGGCTGTGCCTTCAGCTGCCCAGGTCCTAAGCTCTGCACCTGAGTAAGAAGGTGCAGGGATCAAACCTCGCTCCAGACGGTCCCAGCGAGTGGAGACCGGAGTTCCGGCTGGGAATTCTGGGTTGACATCCAGCAGGATATTTGTATCCGTAGGGGTGGCCCATTAAACCTCAGGAAGACCTAGAGAAATGGCCTCAGGATGTAACAGCACCTATACCTCATGGCCTTAAAGGGATGTGGAAGGGTAGGCGACAGCTGGACCATCGGAGCAGGATGCATTGTGTGTTACACGGTGCCATGCTGAGCAGAGTTTCTGACCCCATATCCTCTCCAGCCCCAAGACCACCTACTTCCATCTCCGTAACATCACCTGTCTACGCCCCTGCCTCAGCTCTTCTGCTGCTGAAACCTTTATCCATGCTTTCGTCACCTCCACTTTCGACTATTCCAGTTAAGCCTCTCATCTTCCACCCTGCATAAATTCAGTCATTCCAAAGCTCTGCTGCCCGTATCCTAACTCGCACCAAGTTCCGTTCACACATCACCTCTGTGCTCGCTGGCCTACATTGACACCCGGTCCACCAGCATCACGAATTTAAAATTCTCATCCATGTGCTCAAATTCCTCCATGATGTCAGCCCTCTGTCTCTCTGTAACCTCCTCCGATCCGACAACCATCTGAAATCTCTGCACTCCTCCAATTCTGGCCTCTGGTGCATCCCCGATTTCCTTTGCCGCACCATTGGTGGCCGTGCCTTTAGCCGTCGAAGGCATAACCTCTGGAATTCCCTCCTTCAACTTCTCCGCCTCTCTATTTCTCTCTCCTCCTTTAAAATGCTCCTTAAAACCTGCCACAAGCTTTTGGTCATGTGTCCTGACATCTCCTTATGATGCTTGGTGTCACATTTTGTTGGATTGCACTCCTATGATGCGCCTTGGGATGTCTTACAGCGTTAAAGGTGCTATATAAATGCAAGTTTTTGTTGTACTGAGCAATGCCAAAGGAGATCCACCGATGTCGTGGTGAGTTTGGTAATATACCGATAGCTGTCTAGGGACTTTGAGCAGCACAGTGTGACTCGTGGGAGTTCAGTGCGTGATCTGACTTTATTTTCATGGTTGGGGAGAATGTGGGTTGGGTACAGCTGTGTTTACAGTGATATTAGTCACTTTTAATTGAGGGTTAATTACTAGTTAGTATCCAATTTGAAGATTAGCAGCAGAGCTGACTAACAGCTGGAAAGTACAGTAAATCATTTATCCTTTTTTTTGTATCAAAGCGCTCTTCGAACTGTAAACATGAATGGTGCAATGGCACCTTGCAGTGCAAGGAGTGGGTGCTCGGAGGCACCTCAAGTACCCGTCACTAAAAGTAGTGACGCAGGTTAATAAGTCCAGAAAAAAAGCAAACTAAGCACTGGGGTTCATTTCTCGAAGGATAAACTTGAAAAGCAGAGAAGTTATATTTATCAAACCTTGGTTAGACCACACTTAGAGTACTGTGCGCAGTTCTGGTTTCCATTTTATAAAAAGGCACTTGAGAAGGTGCAAAAGGATTGACAAGATGATACCAGAGCTGAGAGGTTATACCTGTCAGGGAAAACTGAACAGGCTGGGGCTCTTTTCTCTAGAAATGAAAAGGTGACCAACTGGAGGTCGTTAAAATTGTGAAGGGGTTCAATAAGGTATAGAGTATATGTTTCCATTTGTGGCAGAGTCCAAAACTAGGGGCCTTAACTGCAAGATAGTCACCAATAAATCCAATAGGGATTTCAGGAGAAAGGTGAGTAGTGATAACGTGGAACCCGCTCCCACAAGGAGCAGTTGGGGCAAATAGCATCGATGCATTTCAGAGGGCACTAGATAAGCACATGAGGGAGAAAGGAATAGAAGGTTATATTGATTGGGTGAGATGTAGAGGGGTGGCTGGAGCATAAACGCTGGCCTAGACCAGTTGGGCCAAATGGCCTGTTTCTGTGCTGTCAATTCTATGGCCCTGAACTTGGTGGAAGCTAAGTTCTGCCCAAGTGCTGCCCAAAGGACCGCTGAGATCCTGACAGTGCTTTGGGCAGAAGTTTTATGAAAAAATCCTGGAAAATGCGACTTACACCCTGAATCTGAGGATTGAGTCGGGCCCAGGGAAGGGGGGAACCGATTCAATAAAACATTTTCAAAAAAAAAAACACGAGACATCCTTCAGGGGACCCCACCCACTTGAATCGCTGCAATAAGAATAAAGAAAAGAAGTGTACTAACCTTTTCTTGCAGGTCTTCACACTTACCGTTGAGGTTAGAGCTGCCTCCACATGACGGTCCTTTCCCCTGCTGGAACGGAGGACCGCCCACACCAAACTGGCAGATTAGCGGGCGGGAGGACACTTACGCGTGTTGCACACCAGCGGATGTCAGCGGGTGGTTCCCAGCGGGCTTCCCTCCCCACCGGTGGGAGGCCTCCACCAAACTCGCTCGGAGGGGAGACCGCCCAGAAAACTCGTCGGCAGCAGGTGGAGAGTCCATCAATTTCGGCCCCTATGTAATTCTATGTAAAGGCCAAATCCCACTTACTGTGCTAAATCCTCTTCCTGCTCCCCCAATGGCTCAGTGTGCAATGGACCTATGCAGGCCAAGAAAATCCCATGTTCAAGTCCTGCTTTGTGTCCTGGTAGCTGTATGGTTGCTGCTACTAGTCTTGACACCACCTGGGAGGATAAGGAGAGAAAAAAGATTGGCTTGCTGATTGCCACTCAGCTAACAAGGCCGTGGTTCAGTGGTAGCACTCTCACCTGAAACAGAAGGTCAAGTGACTTGAGCACATAATCCAGGCTGATGCTGTCATGCAGAACTGAGGGAGTGCTGCACTGTCAGAGGTGACATCTTTCACATGAGAGTTTAAACCAAGGGCCCATCTACTTTCTCGGGTAAAAGATCTCACCTTCTATTGGAAGAGCTGAAGAGTTCTCCCGGCGTCCAGCCCAATATTTATCCCTCAACCAACATCACACAAATGATTTGGTCATTATCACATTGCTGTTCGTGGCTGCCAGGTTTCCCTATGTTACAACAGTAACTACACTTAAATAGTACTTCATTGGCTGTAAAGCGTTTTGGGATGATTTGAGGTCATGAAACAAGGCACTATATAAATGTAAGTGTTTCTTTCTGTCTTTCTATAGATATGAGTGGAACCAAGTGAGGGCAGTCCCACCAAGCTGGATACCGGAGGAGAGGTGTTGGGGGGAAGGATGGTTTGATTGATCTGGAGGATATGGTGGACAACTGGCGTGGGGAAGATGTGGGGGAGCTTGGAGGTGGGTGATGAACCCGGCAAGGCGGGAACATGAGGCCCTGTTGATCTTAATGGCGGGCTTCATTTAAATAAATATATGCAGACTCTCTCCCGACATCCGGCCAGAGTGACTGCCTGGCTGTCAGGCGGGGGTTAAAATTTAGTGACAGGAGGCTACAGGAGGTAACCGTCCCCGGGGGCCCAAGGAGAAGGAGGAAGGCTCCAGGTACGATCACAAGGGGAGACTGGGAGTGGGTGACGAAGATGGCTCCAGGTACAACTATGATGGGGGATGAAGATCAGGACACGGGGAGGTCGAAGGCATCCTTGTGAGACCTAGGGGGAGAGCACTTCTGCTACTCCTGGCCCACAAAGTGCTTAAAAACAGGCTTAAATGATCTCGGCCTCTTTAGTTAGCTGGCTCCTCCCGCCATTTTCCTGTTGCCGGGCAACAGGCAGCCCAGGACTCCCCCTGTGGTGAGGTTAAAAACAAGACGCTGACATCATCGGCCTGCAACTTCTGAATCTTAAGTAGGCCCCCGCCTGCTTTTAGCAGTAGCCTTAACCAGGGCCTGAATCCCGCTGTAAATATTACCACGGCCAGGAATGCATCGGGTTGGGGTCGGGTTGCGTGATTCCGATCTTTTACTCCCGACCATCTCCAGCCCGTCGGTGGGGGCGAGGTTAAATTCAAGGCCACTGTCTCTGAGGCGTGTTGAAATGAGATATCCCTGAGAATAAGCTCCAAAGCCACGCTTGCAAGGTCAATCTCAGCGGGCTGGTTGAATAGCAAAGTCCTCTGCGAAGAAAAAAAATTACAACCACAAAACAATAACAAGTCATCTTCAAAGAAATTGATGAGCAACCAAAAGATATCCACAGGCTTTGAATCTCAGACCAAACAGGACTACAAAGAGATTCGGGGTTGCTAAGTGGATCGGATCATTGACCCTCTCTTACCTCATCAAAGTGGCCTTTGGTTTTCGCTCAGCCTGATGTGGGCAGATTTTTCAGCTGAGGGTAGGGTTGCCAACTCTGGTTTAGAAGTATTCCTGGAGGATTCATCACATGAATTCCCGCCTCCAACCACCCCTCCCAGTCAAACAGCCTGATTTTTCCCAAAACTCCAATATTTTTACAACTAGCAAATGAGAGTGCACAATGAAAATCGAAGAAAAAGCACGTTTTTTGTAATGCTCTCCTGGATTTTTCTCACTTGCTCACAGCAGTGTCCAGGAGATTACTCTTCAACTCCTGATTCTCCAGGGCAATCCTGGTTGGGAATCCTAACTGAGGAGGGGTAGGGAATCGCAGCTAAATAAGCACATGAGGGAGAAAGGAATAGAAGTTGTGCTGATAGGATTAGATGAAGAGGAGTGGGAGGAGGCCCGTGTGGAGCATGGCCGCTGGCACTGACCTGTTGGCCTGTTTCTGTGCTGTAAATTCTATGTCATTCGTTGTATCCGGGAAAAATAATAAAACATTATCAACGGGGAATCGAAAGACAGTATCTTCAGCTCCACGTCAGATGCGGATTTGGGATCACATGCCCACCAATTGCGAGCTGCCGCGAAACTCCCGATGACTACATTTTTGTCTGTCGAGGTTAAAGTGGCGAAAGGTTAAAGCCAAGACTCAACAAGACAACTTGCAGCAATAAAATATCCCAAGGTGCTTCACAGGAGCCGTTAATAAACAAAAAGTAGCACTAAACCACAGAAAGAGATATCAGGTGTCCAAAGGCTTGGTCAAAGAGGTAGGCTTTAAGCAGCGCCTTAAAGGAAGAGAGTGAGATAGAGAGACAGAGATGTTTAGGGAGAGAATTCCAGAACTTTAGGGCTGAGACAGCTAAAGGCACGGCCACTAATAGAGGGAGTTAGGAGGGGCGTGGCCATGGAGGGATTTGAACACAAAGATGAGAATTTTAAAATCGCTGTATTGCTGAACTGGGAGCCAATGTAGGTCAGCGAGCACGGGGTGATGGGTGAACGGGACTTGGTGCGAGTTAGGAAACAGGCTGTCGAGTTTTGGATGTGCTAAAGTCAACAGGGATTGCGGGGGTGGGAGGCCGGCCAGGAGTAAAAATAGAAAAGCAAATTACAATTTAAATGGAGAAAAATTGCAAAGTTGCAGTACAGAGGGATCTGGGGGTCCTTGTGCATGAAACACAAAAAGTTAGTATGCAGTTATGCAAATAATCAGGAAGGCAAATGGAATGTTGGCCTTTATTGCAAGGGGGATAGAGTATAAAAGCAGAGAAATCCTGCTACAACTGTACAGGATATTGGTGAGGCCACACCTGGAGTACTGCGTACAGTTTTGGTCTCCTTGTTTAAGGAAGGACATACTTGCATTGGAGGCTGTTCAGAGAAGGTTCACTGGGTTGATTCCAGAGATGAGGGGGTTTACTTATGAGGAAAGGTTGAGTAGGTTGGGCCTATACTCATTGTGTCATGTATTCAACTATCATTGTAACCCATGTATAAGCTGACCTAAGTTGTACACCTTGAGAACATTGACCACAGGGGGCGAACTTGTGGGAGACACGCCTAACCTGGTATAAAAGGGGAAGATCCACCCACCTTCAGTCTTTTGAGGTCTTTGTAATAAAGGTAACTGGTCACAGAGTGACCTTCTCTCAAGTATGGGCCTCGTGTGCATTTATACTGTATAGTAAGGACATATCATTGGCGACAAGAAACTGGGATTTAAACCACGCGAGCATGGCCATTAGCAGCACAGAAGAGAGATACTGTGTTGGTGATGATTGGGACGACTTTATTGAGAGACTACAGCAAAGTTTTGTCACTAAGGAATGGTTGGGACAGGATTTGGCCGACAAACGCAGGGCTCATCTCCTGACGGTTTGTGGATCCAGAACGTACTCCTTGATGAAGAACCTTCGAGCGCTAGAGAAGCCGGCGGACAAGACGTTCGAAGAGTTCAGTAAGTTGATCGGGGAACACTTTAAACCGGCGAGCAGCATGCACATGGTGAGACACCGGTTTTCCATGCACCGGCGGCGAGAAGGGCAAAGCGTTCCATACTTCGTGGCAGACCTCCGGTGACAGGCGAGCCTATGTAAGTTCCCAGATGCATGCAGAGCGGAGATGCTGCGAAACTTTTTTATTGAGGGCATCGGGCACGCTGGGGTTTTCAGGAAACTGATTGAGACCAAAGACTTGACCTTGGAAGCGGCGGCTCTGATAGCCCAGACAATTATCTCAGGGGAGGAAGAGACCAGAATGATTTATGGCAAAAATCTTGGCTCAAATGCGGCAAACGACCAGGGAGTCAATATTGTTAACGCAGTACACAGTTCTCTAGGCAGACAAGGGCAATCGGACATGCCCCAGCATGCAGTCGAACCCAAAGGGGGAATTCAACAGAGACAATGGCTAGCTGAACGGCGATTCATGCCATTGCAATGGACAATGGGGCCATCAACACCTGTTAATGGTGCGCTTAAGGACAGTTACAGAGACAGTCAGAGACGATCGACTGGTAATGGACCTTTTGTTTCCAACAATGGGGCCTCCAGCTCATGCTGGAGGTGTGGAGGCAAACACCCAGCCAGAGCTTGCAGCAATATACCTGCAGAAACTGCAACGTCAGCGGTCACTTGGCGCGCATGTGCAGGAAGCCTGCAGCCAGGTTGAGGTACGAGGAGTACGGGCCCGATGTAAGCTCTACGAGGCCAAATGAATACTGGGGGAAATCGCTGGAAGCTGAAGTTCAGCAAGTTCATGTGCAGCACATATACAGTTCATATACCAGGACGCCACCGATAATGATGAAAGTGCTCCTCAATGGCATCCGAGTATTAATGGAGCTAGACACGGGGGCCAGCCAGTCCCTGATTAGTATCAAACAGTTTGAAAGGTTGTGGGTGTCCAAGGCCGATTGACGCACAGCTACGGACATATACAAAGGAGATCATTCTGGTGCTAGGCAGCGCCACGGTAGTCGTGACCCACAAAGATTCGGAGAATAGATTGCCACTCTGGATTGTCCCAGGGGCCGGTCCAGCACTGCTGGGGAGGAGTTGGCTTGCTGTCATGAACTGGAAATGGGGCGATGTCAATGCAATTTCTTCTGTGGAGCGAGTATCATGCTCACAGGTCCTGGACAAATTTGACTCATTATTTCAACCCGGCATCAGCACTTTCATGGGGATCAAGGTAGTGATTCACAGAAATCCGGACGCCAGGCTAGTACACCACAAGGCCAGAGCAGTGCCGTACGTGATGCGGGAAAAGATAGAAGGTGAATTGGACTGCCTGCTGAGGGAAGGCATCACCTCGCCAGTCGAATTCAGTGACTGGGCGAGCCCGATCATGCCGGTGCTCAAGGCGGATGGGTCGGTCAGGATATGTGGCGATTACAAGGCCACCATCAATCAGGTGTCACTCCAAGACCAGTACCCGCTACCGAGAGCGGAGGACCTCTTTGCGACGCTATCCGGTGGCAAACTTTTTTCAAAATTGGACCTGACATCAGCTTACATAACCCAGGAGTTGCCGAGTGAGTCGAAGAAGCTGACCACCATCATGACACACAAGGGGTTGTTTGAGTATAACAAATGTCCGTTCAGGATTCGTTCGGCCGCCGCGGTCATTCAGCGAAATATGGAAAGCCTCCTCAAGTCGATTCCAAGGACGGTGGTTTTTCAAGACGACACCCTCATCACGGATCGCGATACTGAAGAACACCTCCACAACCTGGAGGAGGTGCTACGCAGGCTGGACCGGGTAGGGCTGCGACTGAAAAAGGCGAAGTGCGTCTTCTTAGCTCCAGAGGTAGAATTCCTGGGGAGGAGGGTAGCAGCAGGCGGGATCAGACCTACTGCGTCCAAAACGGAAGCGATCCAGAGAGCACCCAGACCCCGTAACATGACGGAGCTGCATTCGTTCCTGGGGCTCCTGAACTATTTTGGTAACTTTCTTCCCAAATTGAGCACACTGTTAGAGCCGCTACACGTGCTCCTACACAAAGGTCGTGATTGGGCCTGGGGGGCAGCCAGGAAAGGGCTTTTGATAGAGCACACAATTTGGTATGCTCCAACAAACTGTTAACATTATATGACCTGTGTAAGAGACTAGTTTTAACGTGCGATGCGTCGACCTATGGGGTCGGGTGTGTGTTGCAGCATGTGAATGCCAAGGGTCAGTTACAACCGGTAGCTTATGCCTCCAGAAGTTTGTCCCAGGCAGAAAGGGGCTATGGGATGGTAGAAAAGGAAGCGCTAGCATGTGTATATGCAGTAAAAAAAATGTACCAGTAGCTGTTTGGCAGGAAATTTGAGCTGGATACAGATCACAAACCCCTAACGTCCCTTTTGGCCGACAACAAGGCCATAAATGCGAATGCATCGGCCCGCATACAGAGGTGGGCACTTACGTTAGCCACCTATGACTACACAATTCGGCACAGACCGGGCACTGAAAACTGTGCTGATGCACTCAGCAGGCTCCCACTAGCCACCACTGAGGGGGCAACTGAGCATCATGCTAAGATGGTCATGGCTGTTGAAGCTTTCGAAAGCGAAGGCTCACCTGTGACAGCCCGTCAGATTAAAGTCTGGACAAATAAAGATCCGCTACTGTCTTTAGTTAAGAAATGTGTCCTGAATGAGGACTGGGCAGCCACATACGGGGCATGCCCTGAGGAGTTTAAACCATTTCATAGGCGCAAGGATGAACTCTAAATTCAGGCCGATTGCCTACTGTGGGGAAACCGAGTAGTCATGCCCCAGATGGACAGAGAGGTGTTTATCAGAGAACTTCACAATGAGCACCCGGGCATTGTCATGATGAAGACAATTGCCAGGTCACACGTTTGGTGGCCAGGGATAGATGCAAACCTGGAACTTTGTGTTCGCAGGTGCAACACGTGTGCTCAGCTGGGCAACGCACCCAGGGAAGCCCCCCTTAGCCTCTGGTCCTGGCCCGCCAAGCCATGGTCACGCATCCATGTGCACTATGCAGGTCCTTTCATGGGAAAAATGTTTTTGGTTGTAATAGACGCCTATTCCAAATGGATTGAGTGTGACATTTTAAATTCAAGCACATCCTCTGCCACGGTAGAAAGTCTACAGGCAATGTTCACCGCCCATGGTCAGCGACAATGGCCCGTGCTTCACAAGCATTGAATTCCAGGACTTCATGGCAGGCAATGGAATTAACCATGTCAGAACGGCACCGTTCAAGCCGGCCTCAAACGGCCAGGCAGAACGAGCAGTGCAGATAATCAAACAGGGGATGCTCAGAATCCAAGGGGGTTCCCTACAAAACCGCTTATCACGCCTCCTGTTGGCCAATAGATCCCGACCACACTCGCTCACAGGGGTTCCACCCGCAGAGCTGCTCATGAAAAGGATGCTCAAAAGCAGGTTATCCCTTATACACCCCACTATGAAAGAAATTGGTGAGAGCAGGCATCAGTCACAATGTGACTACCATGACAGGAATGCGAGGGCGCGATGTATTGATGTCAATGACCCTGTTTTTGTCCTTAATTACGTTGCAGGGGCCAAATGGCTTGCAGGCAATGTGATTGCCAAAGAGGGGAATAGGGTTTTGGTAGTTAAATTTACCAATGGACAAATCTGCCGCAAACACGTGGATCAAACTAAAAGGAGGTTCAGCAACCCCATAGAAGAAGCAGAGGAAGAACACGATGTAGAGTTTACTCCACCACAGGTGACCAAACACCGGAACTAAATGGAGGAGAGCCCAGTCACTGTGGGCAATCCGGACAGGCCTGAGGCACCGCAAACAGCAGACACTCAGACCAGCGCCCAATAACCGGAGCCCCAACTCAGGCGCTCTACAAGGGAGCGTAAACCACCAGAAAGACTTAACCTGTGATCCCAATAAGACTTTGGGGAGGGAGGTGATGTCATGTATTCAACTATCATTGTAACCCATGTATAAGCTGACCTAAGTTGTACACCTTGAGAACATTGACCACAGGGGGCGAACTTGTTGGAGACACTCCTAACCTGGACTTGCTGATATAAAAGGGGAAGCTCCACCCATCTTCAGTCTCTTGAGGTCTTTGTAATAAAGATAACTGGTCACAGAGTGATCTTCTCTCAAGTATGGGCCTCGTGTGCATTTATACTGTATAGTAAGGACATAGCACATTGGAGTTCAGAAGAATGAGAGGTGATCTTATCGAAATATATAAGATTATGAGGGGGTTCAACAAGGTGAATGCAGAGAGGATTTTTCCCCCCGGGGAACTAAAACTAGGGGACATAGTCTCAGAATAAGGGGCCGCCCATTTAAAACTGCGATGAGGAGGAATTTCTTCTCTCAGAGGGTTGTAAATCTGTGGAATTCTCTGCCTCAGAGAGCTGTGGAGGCTGGGTCATTGAATATATTTAAGGCAGAGATAGACAGATTTTTGAGCGATAAGGGAGTGAAGAGTTATGGGGAGCGAGCAGGGAAGTGGAGCTGAGTCCATGATCAGATCAGCCATGATCTTATTGAATGGTGGAGCAGGCTCGATGGGCTGAATGGCCTACTCCTACTCCTATTTCTTATGAGAGCCTTGGAATAGTCGAGTCTGGAGGTAACTCAGCATTGCTCCAGCTGCGACCTATGTGAAGCTAGCTCGAAGGAACGCAAGAGGCGTGCTATTTTTGGTCCTTGTTCGTGTTGCTGTGTTTCTGCTGTTATTTAATTTGCAGTAGCACAGGCCCCCAGAGACCCCAGCAGAGAGCAGCTAATGATCTAATAAGAGAGCTTGATCTGTACTTTGAGCTTCTGCCAATAGAATGCAAAGAAAACCGTTTAGATGAAAACAGCACTCTCTCCGCCCACCCCCCAAGTTTGTTTTCTTTTAATGCTGGGCTCATCAAGAAATAATTGTCTTGACTTTTCCCCAAGTTTCTTATCGTTAACAGGAGAACAACACAGAACATTGGCAGAGATGACAATGAGGAGCACAATATTAAATCTTCTCTCTCCTCCTCCCTTTTCTCTCCTGGAAGAATCCACTCAATCTTGGAGTACGGTAACATGGGTCTCACCCTCTCTCTTGTATGCCTCTCGAAGAAGGATCTTGCATTTCTCTAGCGCCTTTCACAACCTCAAACTTTCCCCAAAAGTGCTTCACACCTAATGAAGTGCTTTTTGAAGAGTAGTCACTGTTGTATTATAGGAAACATGGCAGCCACTTGGTGCACAGCAAGCTCCCACAAACAGCAATAAAACGCTGGCCAGATCTGTTTTTTAGTGGTGTCGGTTGAGGGATAAATATTGGCCACGACGCGGGATAGAACGCCCCTGCTGTTCTTTGAAATAGTGACGTAAGATTTTTTAGGTCCACCAGAGAGTCCAGGCGGGGCCTCGGTTTAACATCTCACCTCCAACAGTGCAGCACTCCCTCCGTACCGTACTGAAGTGTCATCCTGGATTATCTGCTCATTTCTCTGGAGTGGAACTTGAACTCCCGGTCTTCATTATGTCATTGCTGTTAGTGGGACCTTGCTCTGCGCTAATAGGCTGCCGTGTTTCCTGCATTACAAAAGTGACTTCTCTTCAAACGTATTTATTTCACTTTGGGATGTCCTAAGGTTGTGAAAGGCGCTATATAAATGCAAGTCATTTTTTTTCTTTGGTGGATCGGGCAAATTCAGGTTGGGGTTTATTGCAGGAGACTCGGGCTTCAGGAGCCCGTGACCTGTCACCCCAGGAAGTGCAGTATAAATGTGGCTTCATGTAAATGCCCCTCCTCACCTGAATTCAGCAGCGGCCACTACTAGAGGGTTAAATGTACACACACAACCATTCTCCACTTGAGTCGCCAACCTTCCAGGATTGTCCTGCAGTCTCCAGGAATTCAAGATTAACCTCCAGGGCACTGCTGCAAGAAACTGAGGGAGGAAAATCATAGGGAGCATTAAAAAAAATTTGTCTTTCAACACTTTTGTTTAAATTTATCAAAGTATTGGAGGTGGCGAAGAAAGGACTGTTTGGTTGATCGTCAAGAATCGTCCAATCTGTTCCCTTTCCAATTGGCATGGGATGGTAGAACATCGGGAGGATGGAGGTGTCAGGCGACCAATGGCGGGAACTTGGGGTTGAGGCGGTTAGAGGTGGGAGGTCATGTGATGAAACCTCCCAGAATACGCTCCAATCAGAGTGTTGGCAAACCCTTCGCCCCGCCAAGGACATAAGAAATAGGAGCAGGAATAGGCCATTTGGCTCCTCGAGCCTGCTCCGCCATTCAATGAGATCATGGCTGATCTGATCTTGGCCACAACTTCACTTCACTGCCCGCTCCGCATAACCCTTGACTCCCTTATTGTTCAAAAATCTGTCTATCTCCACCTTAAATATATTCAATGACCCAGCCTTCACAGTTGGGGCAGAGAATTCCAAAGATTGACGACCCTCTGAGAAGAAATTCCTCCTCATTTCCGTTTTAAATGGGTGACCCCTTATTCTGAAACGATGCCCCCTTGTTCTAGATTCCCCCACGAGAGAATCATCCTCTCTGCATCTACCCTGTTGAGCCCCGTCATAATTTTATACATTTCAATAAGATCACCTCTAATTCTTCTAAACTCCAATGAGTATAGGTCCAACCTACTCAACCTTTCTTCATAAGGCAACCCCTTCATCTCAGGAGTCAACCTTGTGAACCTTCTCTGAACTGCCTCCAATTCAAGTATATCCTTCCTTAAATATGGAGGCCAAAACTGTACGCAGTACTCCAGGTGTGGCCTCACCAATACCCTGTACAGTTGTAGCAGGACTTCTCTGCTTTTATACTCTATCCCCCTTGCAATAAAGGCCAACATTCCATTTACCTTCCTGATTACTTGCTGTACCTGCATACTCACTTTTTGTGTTTTATGTATAAGGACCCCCAGGTCCCTCTGTACAGCAGCATTTTGTAATCTCTCTCCATTTAAATAATAATTTGCTTTTTTATTTTTCCTACCAGAGTGGATAACCTCACATTTTCCCACATTATACTCCATCTGCCAAATGTTTGCCCACTCACTGAGCCTGTCTATATCCCTTTGTAGATTCTTTGCGTTCTCCTCACAACTTGATTTCCCACCTATCTTTGTATCATCAGCAAACTTGGCTACATTACACTCGGTCCATTCGGAGAGGGTGAAAAATAAGTAAATGAACGTAGGGTCACTTTGACCGGGAGCTCGTTTTATTTTATTTATGTGACGACACTGGTTGTTTTGATAGGATGCGCCTTGTTGGCATCCCCTCCCCCTCCCCTGCTCCACTGGCATCACCTTGACACAGTCTCTCAGTGTAATGAAAGCTGCGTTCGTTGCTGTAATTAGAGCAGCCTGGGGCTAATCGCCTTGTCACTCCGGCACTTAGTGTGCTGTGGGCTGAGGTAATGACTGCTGTAATGACTGTCGTTGTGGGATTAAATAACGACTGTGTTAGTGCTATCTCTCGCTCTCTCTACTCACTAGAAGAAGCCCTGTCAGCATCTGTTCAGTAAGGGCCATCCTGCTTGTTTACAGCAGTAGGGTGAAGTGGTTTCCAGGAGGCTGCTCAGCGTGTCAGGAGCTGTTCTCGCACTCGTCCCAGAAACAACAACATTGCATTTATATAGCGCCTTTAACATTCTATTTACAATAGAAGGTCGGTGATTGCAGCGAGGGCAGATACAGCAGGAGCGGCGAGGTCGGGGTAAAGGAGCGGCGAGAGATTGTAGAGAGGGGCCCAGAAGAGACGAGGGCCTAGGGGCAGCATGGGCCAGCCCACACTGCGATATGTGTGCGCACTAGGTCCGTGCAGCAGAGCTGGTCTCCAGTTGTCTTAGTTAATCCTTGCTACTGGAACAAGACCTAGCTCTGTCAAGCCCGTGTGGTGGCTGGTGTGCAACGGTCACCACACATTTAAAAAATCCATGCACAGGCATCTTCTACCCTTCAACATGTAGTTCGGGACCTAGAATATTAGGTCCTTCATTGAAACACCTGTGAACTTCTTGACGTGGAAGCAAGTCATCCTCGATTCGAGGGACTGCCGATGATGATGCTGATAATGATGAGTAACACTCCCAACACGCTTCACAGTAGCCTTATCAAACAAAATTTTGCACTGAGCCACATCAGATGATATTAGGACAGGTGACCAAAAGCTTGGTCAAAGAGGTAGGTTTTTAAGGAGCATCTTCAAGGAGGAGAGAGAGGCAGTGAGATTTATGGAGGGAATTCCAGAGCTTGGGGCCTGGGCAGCTGAAGGCACGGCCGCCAATGGTGGAGTGATGAAAGTTGGGGATGGGCAAGAGGCAAGATTTTGGAGGAGCACAGAGATCTCGGAGTGTTGTAGGATTGTCGGAGGTTACAGAGCTAAAGACGGGCATTGCCATGGAAGGATTTGAAACCAAGGCTGAGAATTGCCAGCCTGGGAGCTAGTCTACGTCAGTGAGCACAGGGCTGATGGGTGAACAGGGATGGGTGCGAGTTAGGACATGGGGCAGCAGAGTTTTGGATGAGGTTTATGGAGGGTGCAAGGTGGGAGGCCGAGAAGCAGAGTCCAGCAAGATGTGAATGAGCACTCCATTCTGGCATATGTTGGGTTGCCAGCCTTCCAGGATTGGCCTGGAGTCTCCAGGAATTAAAGACTAACCTCTCGGACACAGCTGTGAGCAAGATTCGGTAGTAAAATTAGAGGGGGAAATAAACAAAATTGTTCTTTTTAAAAACATTTATTTGAACATTTTGCTTACTAGTACTAATCATGTACAGTGGACGATAAAAGGCTGTGTGACTGAGAGTCAAGAATCCTCCAATCGGGTAACAAAGAGTCTGTTCGCTTTTTGATTGGCCGTATCGGGCGACCAATGGCGGGAATGCGGGGGGCGGGGCAGTTGGAGGTCAGGTGATGAAACCTCCAGGAATACATCCAATCAGAGTTGGCGACCCTAGGCACATGGCATCACACTCCTGCTTTTTCATCGGGACCAGGGAGTCGGTCTCGGTAGGCCCGATGATCCCGCTTTAATACAAAGCCAGGCCATAGCGCTTTTCCTATCAGGTTTTGTGAGGCTTTAGTGCCACCAGATCCTATCATGGCAGTGTTGCATGGCAAACTGAAGCCCCCGGGTAGATATCCCCATTTCGCTTGAGCTGCCTGCCAGGGACACCCAATTCAGAGAAAAAGGATTGGCTATTTTCAGTTGGCGGCTGAGGGCACTTCCCAACTTTGGGCATGCTCAAAAGGTTCCAAGGGCTTGTAGGCCAAGTGATCGGGGGCAACTCAAACTGCGGCTGGCATCTCTGCAGCCACTGAATCTACGTCTTGTTCACCAAGGGGCCTTCTCCCAATGGCTTTGTTGGTTAATGTTTGTTGGCTAAACC
Source organism: Pristiophorus japonicus (assembly GCF_044704955.1). Classification (NCBI taxonomy): domain Eukaryota; kingdom Metazoa; phylum Chordata; class Chondrichthyes; family Pristiophoridae; genus Pristiophorus; species Pristiophorus japonicus. Next base: position 177,531,132 of record NC_091980.1, on the reverse strand, counting down.
ATGCCATATCTGTGCCAGAGTGACAGGAGAGCACTACGGTTGGCCTTAAAGAAAGGAAAAACTTGCATTTATATCGCGCCTTTCCCAACCTCAAGATGTTCCAAAGCACTTTACAGCCAATGAAGTACTTTTTTGAAATGTAGTGGCTGTTGTAATGTAGGAAACGCCGTAGCCAATTTGCGCACAGCAAGCTCCCGCAAACAGCAGTGAGATAGTGACTAGATCATTTGTATTGCTCATGTTGGTTGAGAGATAAATGTTGTCCACGACATTGAGGAGGACTCCCCTATTCTTCCTTGCATAGCGCCATGGGATCTATGACGTCCACCTGAGAGGGCAGAGGGGGCCTCGATTTAAAATCTCATCGGAAAGACCTCAGAGATCGGGGTAGCACGGTAATGTGGTTTAGAGACAGAAAGGGAAACTAGCTGTGTGGAGTTGTCATAGAATCATACAGCATAGAAGGAGGCCATTCGGCCCATCGTGCCTGTGCTGGCTCTTTGATAGAGCTGTCCGATTAGTCCCACTCCCCTGCTTTTTCACACAGTCCTGTACATTTTTCCTTTTCAAATATAAATCCAAGCCCCTTTTGAAAGTTACTATTGAATCTGCTTCTACCACCCTTTCAAGCAGTGCGTTCCAGGTCATAACAACTCGCTGCGTGAAAAAACTGCTCATCTCCCCTCTGGTTCCATTGCCAATTACCTTAAAGTTAGTGGCTGGTAAAGAATTCTCTCCCGCTGTTCCAAATCCATGTCCCAACAATCTTCAATTCTGATTTATCAAAACAAATATTTATGCTGCGAAACTAAACAACATTAATCAGTGTGGAGCTGGTCCCCAGTGAGAGCGTTGCAGATTATTTACAGCCCCTCGAGGACCTGGTGAAGCAAATGAGTCTCCCATTGGGGCCGGTGTTCAATTAACAGTGGGTGCAGTATGTGAAATGTATGCAGGTGTCACAAAGAGACACTGTCAAAAAATATTGTTCCAACACTTCTCCGAAAGTAGGATTCACTCTCTGTAGCAATCGTGTCTTACAGTATGGGGGAGGGGGAAGGATTTTCAACGCACATTCTCCTCCAGTCCACCCTTCGATTGAAGAAATTCTCTTCGCCGTTAAATTCCCCCGCGTCCTGAGGGTGCTGACTCTTTCTGGGTTATGGACTATTCTTTGGTACTTCTGCCAACGTGTGAATCCAGATAGTGAGTGCTATAGGCTATTCAACTGTTCATGGCATCACAGCCAAACCTGAAGCTGCCCTGGTCTGAGGTCTACCACGTCCACTTTCCAACAGGGGTCACTGACAGCAGTCAGGAACAGGGGTCACTGAGGAGGTGTCACTGAACAGGGGTCACTAAACAGGGGTCACTGACAGGGGTCACTGACAGGGGTCAGGAACAGCAGTCACTGAACGGGGGTCACTGAACAGGGATCAGGAATGGGTCACTGAACAGGGGTCAGGAACAGGGGTCATTGAACAGGCATCAGGAACAGGGGTCACTGAACAGGGGTCATTGAACAGGGGACAGGAACAGGGGTCACTGGACAAGGGTCAGGAACAGGGGTCACTGAACAGGGGTCACTGAACAGGGGTCAAGAACACAGGTCAGGGACAGAGGTCACTGAACAGGGGTCAAGAACACAGGTCAGGAACAGGGGTCACTGAACAGGGGTCAGGAACAGGGGCAGGAACAGGGGTCAGGAACAGGGGTCAGGAACAGGGGCAGGAACAGGGGTCAGGAACAGGGGTCAGGACCAGGTTTCACTGAACAGGGATCAGGCAGGAACAGGGTCAGGACCAGGTGTCACTGAACAGGGGTCAGGAACAGGGGACAGGAGTAGATCCCCTGGCTGTCTTCTCCTCTAGAGTCCTCTCCTCCCTATTCCGAGGACAATGAAGAAATGAAGAAAGTCGGAGTTAACATTTCAGATGAGAACCTGACTCACACCAAGTCCCATTCCCCCTGTGCTCACTGACCTACATTCAATCCCGATTGGGCAAAACCTCAAATGGAAAACTCTCATGCTTGTATTCAAATCCCTGCGTGGCCTCGTCCCTCCCTTTCTCTGTAACGTTCTCCAACCCCACAATCCTCCAAGATTTCTTCACTCCTCTAATTCTGGCCTCTTGTGCACCCACTCATCGCTCCACCATTGATCCCATGCCTTCAGCTGCTCTGATCCAAGTTCTGAAATTCCCTCCCTGAACCTCTCCGCCTCTCCATCTCTCTATTCTAATAAGGGAAATCCTTATTAGTCGGGAAATTGTGTTGGGGAAATTGATGGGATTGAAGGCCAATAAATCCCCAGGGCCTGATGGACTGCATCCCAGAGTACTTAAGGAGGTGACCTTGGAAATAGCGGATGCATTGACAGTCATTTTCCAACATTCCATAGACTCTGGATCAGTTTCTATCGAGTGGAGGGTAGCCAATGTAACCCCACTTTTTAAAAAAGGAGGGAGAGAGAAAACAGGGAATTATAGACCGGTCAGCCTGACATCGGTAGTGGGTAAAATGATGGAATCAATTATTAAGGATGTCATAGCAGTGCATTTGGAAAGAGGTGACATGATAGGTCCAAGTCAGCATGGATTTGTGAAAGGGAAATCATGCTTGACAAATCTTCTGGAATTTTTTGCGGATGTTTCCAGTAGAGTGGACAAGGGGGAACCAGTTGATGTCGTGTATTTGGACTTTCAGAAGGCTTTCGACAAGGTCCCACACAAGAGATTAATGTGCAAAGTTAAAGCAGATGGGATTGGGGGTAGTGTGCTAACGTGGATTGAGAACTGGTTGGCAGACAGGAAGAAAAGAGTAGGAGTAAATGGGTACTTTTCAGAATGGCAGGCAGTGGCTAGTGGGGTACCGCAAGGTTCTGTGCTGGGGCCCCAGCTTTTACATTGTACATTAATGATTTGGACGAGGGGATTAAATGTAATATCTCCAAATTTGCGGATGACACTAAGTTGGGTGGCAGTGTGAGTTGCGAGGAGGATGCTATGAGGCTGCAGAGTGACTTGGATAGGTTAGGTGAGTGGGCAAATGCATGGCAGATGAAGTATAATGTGGATAAATGTGAGGTTATCCACTTTGGTGGTAAAAACAGAGAGACAGACTATTATCTGAATGGTGACAGATTAGGTAAAGGGGAGATGCAACGAGACCTGGGTGTCATGGTACATCAGTCATTGAAGGTTGGCATGCAGGTGCAGCAGGCGGTTAAGAAAGCAAATGGCATGTTGGCCTTCATAGCGAGGGGATTTGAGTACAGGGGCAGGGAGGTGTTACTACAGTTGTATAGGGCCTTGGTGAGGCCACACCTGGAGTATTGTGTACAGTTTTGGTCTCCTAACTTGAGGAAGGACATTCTTGCTATTGAGGGAGTGCAGCGAAGGTTCACCAGACTGATTCCCGGGATGGCGGGACTGACCTATCAAGAAAGACTGGATCAACTTGTATTCACTGGAGTTCAGAAGAATGAGAGGGGATCTCATAGAAACATTTAAAACTCTGACGGGTTTAGACAGGTTAGATGCAGGAAGAATGTTCCCAATGTTGGGGAAGTCCAGAACCAGGGGTCACAGTCTAAGGATAAGGGGTAAGCCATTTAGGACTGAGATGAGGAGAAACTTCTTCACCCAGAGAGTGGTGAACCTGTGGAATTCTCTACCACAGAAAGTTGTTATTCACTAAATATATTCAAAAAGGAGTTAGATGAAGTCCTTACTACTTGGGGGATCAAGGGATATGGCGAGAAAACAGGAATGGGGTACTGAAGTTGCATGTTCAGCCATGAACTCATTGAATGGCGGTGCAGGCACGAAGGTCCGAATGGCCTACTCCTGCACCTATTTTCTATGTTTCTATGTTTCTCCTTTACGATGCTTCTTAAAACCTACCTCTCTGACCAGGCTTTTGGTCATCTGTCCTAATGTCTCCTTATGTGGTTCGGTGTCAAATTTTGTCTGATAATGCTCCTGTGAAACGCCTTGGGGCTGTTTTACCACGTTAATGACTCTACATAATTGCAGGTTGTTATTCGTTTCTGTACATTTAATTGGTGTTTCTCCTCTGAGCTTCCCCCCACATTATCATTTCAATCAGGATTCATTTCGAGCGCACCTTTCCAGCAGCGAGTTTACCGAAGAATCTGGCAAGTCATTCGAGGCGTGTTTGTTATTCGAGTCGGTGCTAACAAAGCATCGTGACATCACCAGCACAAACACAGAATAGAGAGAATAAAACCTCCATGGCATGCCATGACTTGAAGTTAATCCTCCGCACCTGCCCACCCAATCCCATCCCCCACTCCCCCAAGAGAGAAACCCAATGTGCTTACGGGCCAGAGCGTCTCGGAACCATCTGTGTGGGGTGTGAGTCCAGCTGGCATGGTGCCACCCTTCCCCAACAAGTGCTGCCTTGTGGTTTGAATGCCATTACACACCAAGATTGTCACGTTAAAAATCTGGTACAGTTACAATGCTGTCGGTATAAAGGAAAAAAATAAATACTATTTTCACGCTCTCACCTCGGAGTCAGAAGGCCCGAAAACCTGAGCACAGAATCCAGGCTGACACCCCAGTGCTGCGCTGAGGGAGTGCTGCACGGTTGGAGGTGCTGTTCATCGGATGAGCCCTTACACCGAGGCCCCGTCTCCCTCTCAGCTAGGTGCAAAGGATCCTGTGCGACTCTATTTCAAAGAAAGGCAGGTGAGTTGTCCCCGGTGTCCTGGCCAATATTTATCCCTCAACCAACATCACTAAAAAATAGATTAGTATATCATTGCTGTATGTGGGAGCTTGCTGTGCACAAATTGGCTGCCGCATTTCCCACATTACAATGATTGGATTTCAAAAGTACTTCATTGACCATAGAGTGTTCTGGGATGTCCTCAGGTCAGGAAAGGTGTTATATAATGGCACACTTTTCTTTCTTTTAAATTAAGACTGATGGAGTGAAGTAACAATGACTTAAATTTACCTGCAACAACAACTTGCATTTATATAGCGCCTTTAATGTAGAAAAAATGCCCCATTATGTTTCGCAAAAGCATAAGGAAAGAGAAAAGTAAATGGATGTGGAGCCAAAGGGGGCACTATTACGAAGGGTTCACCAATTTGCTTGGTCAAAGAGGTGGGTTTTAAAAAGGGTTGTAAAGGAACAGGGGAAAGTGAAGAGGCAGAAATGTTTAGGGAGGGAATTCCAGAGCATTAGGGCCTAGGTGGTTCAAGGCACGTCCACCAATGGTGGGGTGAAGTAAGGGGGAGTGCACAAGACGCCAGAGTCAGAGCAACAAAGAGTTTCGGGAGGAGGAAAGTTGGAAGGATGGGGGATGTTACAGAAGCAGGGAGGGCGTCGGGGTCACATTGGCTGCTGACGTTATCAGCAGTGTTGATTTGCTTGAGACAATGGCCAGGAAGCGGGTTGGAGTCAGTGGCCAGTTTGTGGGGGAGGGGACAAAGGATAATGGCTTCAGTCTTTATAATCTTAGCTGGAGGAAATTGCGAATCAGATAAGCAGCCAGACAGTACAGAGCACAGTAGAGGGGTGAGGAGAGGTGGTGAGTGTTGTGGCAGCGTACAGGTGGAAGTTCACCTATTGTCAGCAGATAATGTCACCAAAAACATAAGTGCATCAGAATATAAGAAATAGGAGCAGGAGTCGGCCATTTGACCCCTCGAGCCAGGCCCGCCATTCAATAAGATCATGGCTGATCCGATCATGGACTCAGTTCCACTTCCCTGCCCGCTCCCCATAATCCTTTACTCCCTTATCGCTCAAAAATGTGCCTCAAATATATTTAATGACCCAGCCTCCACATCTCTCTGGGGCAGAGAATTCCATAGATTTACAACCCTCAGAGAAAAGAAATTCCTCCTCATCTCAATTTTAAATGGGCGGCCCCTTATTCTGTGACTATGTCCCCTAGTTTTAGTTTCCCCTATGAGTGGAAATAGCCTCTGCATCCACCTTGTCGAACCCCCTCATTATCTTATTTGTTTCAATAAGATCACCTCTCATTCTTCTGAACTCCAATGTGTATAGGCTCAACCTACTCAACTTATCTTCATAAGTCAAACCTCTCATCTCCGGAATCAACCAGTGAACCTTCTCTCAACAGCCTCCAAAGCAAGTATATCCTTCCTTAAATACGGAGACTAAAACTGCACACAGTACTCTAGGTGTGGCCTCACCAATACCCTGTACAGTTGTAGCAGGGCTTCTCTGCTTTTATACTCCATCACCAAGACCATCAGCAGGCCGGGGCCATTGGAGGGAGCAGCGTGCGGCGGCATGCAACTGCAGGGAGCAGCGTGTGCTGCTGCAGGGGGGCGACGGCTGATAGCAGTGCGGGCAGGCACAACAGGAGGGCCGAAGGAGCGGCAAGAGTTTATAGAGGGAAGTGACCAGGGCCCAGGGGAGGCGTGAGTTTGGGGTCCAGATGAGGCGAGGGCCCAGGGGCAGCATGGGCCAACCACACTGCAATATGGCAGAGCTAGTCTCCAGTCGTCTTGGGTAATCCTTGCCACTGGACCAAGACCTAGCTCTGTCAAACCTGTGTGGTGGCTGGTGTGCAACGGCCACCACATGTTAAAAAAATCCACGCACAGGCATCTTCCACCCTTCAACATGTAGTTTGGGATCGGGAATATTAGGTCCTGCATTGAAATACCTATGAACTTTTTGGCATGGAAGCAAGTCATCCTCACTTCGAGGGACTGCCTATGATGATGACTCCATCCCCCTTGCAATAAAGGCCAACATTCCATTTGCCTTCCTGATTACTTGCTGTACCTGCATACTAACTTTTTGTGTAAAAATAAAACGGGGAAGGTGGCTCAACCGTGGCTAACAAGGGAAATTAGGGATAGTGTTGAATCCAAGGAAGTGGCATATAAATTGGCCAGAAAAAGCAGCAAACCTGAGTACTGGGAGAAATTTAGAATTCAGCAGAGGAGGACAAAGGGCTAAATTAGGAGGGGGAAAATAGAGTATGAGAAGAAGCTTGCTGGGAACATAAAAACTGACTGCAAAAGCTTCTATAGATATGTAAAGAGAAAAAGATTAGTGAAGACAAACGTAGGCAGAATCAGGTGAATTTATAATGGGGAACAAAGAAATGGCAGACCAATTGAACAAATACTTTGGTTCTGTCTTCACGAAGGAAGACACAAATAACCTTCTGGAAATACTAGGAGACCGAGGGTCTAGCGAGAAGGAGGAACTGAAGGAAATTCTTATTCGTCAGGAAATTGTGTTAGGGAAATTGATGGGATTAAAGGCTGATAAATCCCCAGAGCCTGATAGTCTGCATCCCAGAGTACTTAAGGAAGTGGCCCTAGAAATAGTGGATGCATTGGTGATCATTTTACAACAGTCTATTAACTCTGGATCAGTTCCTATGGACTGGAGGGTAGCTAATGTAACACCACTTTTTAAGAAAGGAGGGAGAGAGAAAACTGGGAATTATAGACCGATTAGCCTGATATCAGTAGTGGGGAAAATGTTGCAATCAATTATTAAAGATGAAATAGCAGCGCATTTGGAAAGCAGTGACAGGATCGGTTCAAGACAGCATGGATTTCTGAAAGGGAAATCATGCTTGACAAATCTTCTAGAATATTTTGAGGATGTAACTAGTAGAGTTGACAAGGGAGAACCAGTGGATGTGGTGTATTTGGATTTTCAAAAAGGCTTTTGACAAGGGTCCACACAAGAGACTGGTGTGAAAAATTAAAGCACATGGTATTGGGAGTAATGTATTGACGTGGATAGAAAACTGGTTGGCAGACAGGAAGCAGAGAGTCGGGATAAATGGGTCCTTTTCAGAATGGCAGACAGTGACAAGTGGAGTGCTGCAGGGCACAGTGCTGGGACCCCAGCTATTTACAATATACATCAATGATTTAGATGAAGGAATTGAGAGTAATATGTCCAAGTTTGCAGATGACACTAAGCTGGGTGGCGGTGTGAGCTGTGAGGACGATGCGAAGAGGCTGCAGGGTGACTTGGACAGGTTGGGCGAGTGGGCAAATGCATGGCAGATGCAGTATAATGTGGATAAATGTGAGGTTATCCATTTTGGTGGCAAAAACATGAAGGCAGAATACTTTCTGAACGGCGGCAGATTAGGAAAAGGGGAGATACAACGAGACCTGGATGTCATGGTACATTAGTCATTGAAGTTTGGCATGCAGGTACAGCAGGCAGTGAAGAAGGCAAATGGCATGTTGGCCTTCATAGCTAGGGGATTTGAGTATAGGAGCAGGGAGGTCTTACTGCAGCTGTACAGGATCTTGGTGAGGCCTTACCTGAAATATTGTGTTCAGTTTTGGTCTCCTAATCTGAGGAAGTACATTTTTGCTATTGAGGGAGTGCAGCGAAGGTTCACCAGACTGATTCCCGGGATGGCAGGACTAACATATGAGGAGAGACTGGATCGACTGGGCCTGTATTCACTGGAGTTTAGAAGAATGAGAGGGGATCTCATAGAAACATATAAAATTCTGGGACTGGACAGGTTAGATGCAGTAAGAATGTTCCCGATGTTGGGGGAGTCCAGAACCAGGGATCACAGTCTAAGGATAAGGGGTAAGCCATTTAGGACCGAGATGAGGAGAAACTTCTTCACTCAGAGAGTTGTTAACCTGTGGAATTCTCTTTCGCAGAGAGTTGTTGATGCCAGTTCATTAGATATATTCAAGAGGGAGTTAGATATAGCCCTTACGGCTAAAGGGATCAAGGGGTATGGAGAGAAAGCAGGAAAGAGGTACTGAGGTGAATGATCAGCATGACCTTATTGAATGGTGGTGCAGGCTCTAAGGGCCGAATGACCTACTCCTGCACCTATTTTCTAAGTTTCTATGTTTTCTATATTTTATGCACAAGGACCCTCAGGTCTCTCTGTACTGAAGAACTTGGCAATTTTTCCCCATTTAAATTATAATTTGCTTTTCTATTTTTCTGCTAAAGTGGATAACCTCACACTTTCCAACATTATACTCCATCTGCTAAATGTTTGCCCACTCACTTAACCTGTCTATATCCCTTTGCAGATTTTTTGTGTTGTCCTCACAATTTGCTTTCCCACCCATCTTTGTATCATCAGCAAAGGAGCAGCATGTGGGCGAGGAGGAGGATGGGAACAATGAAGGATACTTGAGGGACTGTGGAGGTAATGGTTGGAAGAGAAGCCATTGCTGGAAAGGCTCTGGCTACAACCGGGTGGGTAAGAGGGGAAACCTGGTGAGGACATGCCACCGAGCCAGACAACAGAAGAACGGCAACGGATGGGAATGGTGTTGTCAACTGTGTCAAAAGCTGCAGGAGAGGTCAAGGAGAAGGAGGGATAGGGGGAAGAGGGATAACGCACCAATGTCACAGTTACAGAGAATGTGTTTTGTCACTTTGGTTAGGACCAATTTGGTGCTGTGGGTGGAAACCTAACTGAGGGGTTTCCAACAAGGAGTTGCGGGACAAATGGACGTGGATCTGGGTTCATATGTTCAAAGACTTTGGAGAGGAAAGGGTAGTTGAATGTAAAGCGATAATTTCACAGGTAGAGTGATTTGGGGCACGTTTTCCGAGGTAAGGGGTGATGATGACAGCGATTTTGAATGGGAGCACGGTGCCTGAAGAGAGGGGCCTGATAGGGAAATTGGGTGTTCAGCTGTCTAGTGGAAATGAGAGGCAGCAGGAGGTAAAGTCTTATGGTTGCGATTGGGAGAGTGCTGTTAACATTGAACAAATGGCCCAAGGCACTTTAGAGAAGGCAATTGGGAATGAACACCAAGCCAGGGAGAGCGAGATTAGGAAATAATGGAAAACACTTGGATGAAGGGATAGTTTTGAGATTTTTAAAAAGTGGTGGAAATCTTAAGAGGTCTCGGGAGGGAGTTCCAGATGTGAATCATAGAATCATAGAAATTTACGGCGTAGAAGGAGACCACTCAGCCTATTGTGTCTGTGCCGGCCGAAAAAGAGTTATCCAGCCTAATCCCACTTTCCAACTCTTGATCCTTAACCCTGCAGTTAACGGTACTGCAAGTGCATATCCAAGTACTTTTTAAGTGTGAGGAAGGTTTCTGCCTCTGCCACCCTTTTAGGCAGTGAGTTCCAGACCCCCACCACCCTCTGGGTGAAAAAGGCTCTCCTCAACTCCCCTATAATCCTTCTAACAATTACTTTAAATCTATGCCCCCTGGTTATTGACCCCTCTCCTAAGGGAAATATGTGACTGAAGGCTCAGACACCAAGGGGAGGGGGTGATGAATAGTAGGCCTAAATTAGAAGACCGGAAAATTTGGAAGTGGTTCGAGGGCCAGAAGAGCTTGCAGAGATCCGCTGCGGCATGACCATAGAGGCATTTACAGACGGGGACCGAGATCTTAGATTTGATACTTGGGCAAGAGAGTCATGTGGAAACCAATGGAAATTGGACCTCACATAACTCTAAAGTGGATCAACAGATTTTGTTGACCTCTACACTTCCAAGACTACATTTATTGATTGCATCAAAAACCTGTGATGAACTTGTAATTGCATGGAATCCTAGGGAAATTCCAAGCTTGCAGATTCTTGTAGGGATCCTTGAAACTACATTTAAGCTGATTATTTGTTACTCTGTGTCAGCTGTGGCTCAGTGGGTAGCACACTCACCATAGATCTAGGCTGACACTCCAATGCTGTGCTGAGCAAGAGCTGCACTGTCGGAGGTACCGTTCTTTTGGATGAGATGTTAAACCGAGGCCCTGTCTGCCCTTTCAGGTGGACGTAAAATTTTTCGAAGAGCAGGTGAGTTCTCCCTTGTGTCCTGGCCAATATTTATCCCTCAATCAACATAACAAAAACAGATTATCTGGTCATTATCACATTGCTGTTTGTGGGAGCTTGCTGTGCGCAAATTGGCTGCCGCGTATCCCACATTACAACGGTGACTATGCTCCAAAAGCACTTCATTGGTTGTAAAGCGCTTTGAGATGTCTAGTAGTCGTGAAAGGCACTATATAAATACACGTCTTTCTTTCTATTGCTTCCTCACACTCTTATCTGTTTCAGATTCCTCCTCCTCTTTCTCTTATCATGCTTGTATACAGTTCCACGAGCGGTAACTGCCCTCCAGCCCCTTATCCAAATATTTCATCTCTGAGCCCAGATACTTTGAGGCATCAGCTGTTGCTCAGTGGGTAGCACATAATATGGGCTGACAGTCCCAGTGCAGTACTGAGGGAGTGCTGCATTGTCAGAGGTGCAACCTTTCAGACGAGATGTTAAACTGAGGCCCTGGCTGCCCTCTCGGGTGGACGTAAAAGATCCCACATCACTAGTCAAAGAAGAGCAGGAGAGTTCTGTCATGTATCCTACATGGCTACTGTTGGTACTATCACAAGGTGTGCCACCAGAGGGCAAAGCAGTGGGAGACTCGTAGGTTAGCTGTACAGGTGTTCCTGGCCTAGTATAAAAGGCAGGCCACCAGGTGTGATCCTCACTCTGGAGTTAACGAATACAGGACGAAGGTCACTACAGTTCAAGTACAACACATTGCCTCATGGAGTCATTACTAGAGCATCTAAGGACACAACTAGTTCTTCCTGGTGTCCTGGTCAATATTTAATTATCACATTGCTGTTTGTGGGAGATTGCTTGTGCGCAAATTGGCTGTTGTGTTTCTCACATTACAACAGTGACTACACTTCAAAGGTATTTATTGACTGTAAAGCGCTTTGGGGAGTCAGGAAAGGCATTATGTATATTCAAGTTCCTGCATTCTTGTAGAACATTAATGAATCGTTTGGGTTTTTACAACAAAATAGCACCTTTCACAATGTAGTCAATTTTACAACTTGCAATGGAGGGATTTGAACTCATATCCACTAAGTTACAAGTCTAGTACTACAGATGAATACGTGGCTTGAGCAGTGGTGCAGCAGGGAGGGATTCAAATTCCTGGGGCATTGGAACCGGTTCTGGGGGAGGTGGGACCAGTACAAACCGGACGGTCTGCACCTGGGCAGGACCAGAACCAATGTCCTAGGGGGAGTGTTTGCTAGTGCTGTTGGGGAGGATTTAAATTAATATGGCAGGGGGATGGGAACCAATGCAGGGAGACAGAGGAAAACAAAAAGGAGGCAAAAGCAAAAGACAGAAAGGAGATGAGGAAAAGTGGAGGGCAGAGAAACCCAAGGCAAAGAACAAAAAGGGCCACTGTACAGCAAAATTCTAAAAGGACAAAGGGTGTTAAAAAAACAAGCCTGAAGGCTTTGTGTCTTAATGCAAGGAGTATCTGCAATAAGGTGGATGAATTAACTGTGCAAATAGATGTTAACAAATATGATGTGATTGGGATTACGGAGACGTGGCTCCAGGATGATCAGGGCTTGGAACTCAAGGGTATTCAACATTCAGGAAAGATAGAATAAAAGGAAAAGGAGGTGGGGTAGCATTGCTGGTTAAGGAGGAAATTAAGGCAATAGTTCGGAAGGACATTAGCTTGGATGATGTGGAATCTATATGGGTAGAGCTGCAGAATACCAAAGGGCAAAAAACGTTAGTGGGAGTTGTGTACAGACCTCCAAACAGTAGTAGTGATGTTGGGGAGGGCATCAAACATGAAATTAGGGGTGCGTGCAATAAAGGTGCAGCAGTTATAATGGGTGACTTTAATATGCACATAGATTGGGTTAACCAAACTGGAAGCAATACGGTGGGGGAGGATTTCCTGGAGTGCATAAGGGATGGTTTTTTAGACCAATATGTCGAGGAACCAACCAGGGGGGAGGCCATTTTAGACTGGGTGTTGTGTAATGAGAGAGGATTAATTAGCAATCTCGTTGTGCGAGATCCCTTGGGGAAGAGTGACCATAATATGGTGGAATTCTGCATTAGGATGGAGAATGAAACAGTTAATTCAGAGACCATGGTCCAGAACTTAAAGAAGGGTAACTTTGAAGGTATGAGGCGTGAATTGGCTAGGATAGATTGGCGAATGATACTGAAGGGGTTGACTGTGGATGGGCAATGGCAGACATTTAGAGACCGCATGGATGAACTACAAAAATTGTACATTCCTGTCTGGCGTAAAAATAAAAAAGGGAAGGTGGCTCAACCGTGGCTATCAAGGGAAATCAGGGATAGTATTAAAGCCAAGGAAGTGGCATACAAATTGGCCAGAAATAGCAGCGAACCCGGGGACTGGGAGAAATTTAGAACTCAGCAGAGGAGGACAAAGAGTTTGATTAGGGCAGGGAAAATGGAGTACGGGAAGAAGCTTGCAGGGAACATTAAGACGGATTGCAAAAGTTTCTATAGATATGTAAAGAGAAAAAGGTTAGTAAAGACAAACGTAGGTCCCCTGCAGTCAGAATCAGGGGAAGTCATAACGGGGAACAATGAAATGGCGGACCAATTGAACAAGTACTTTGGTTCGGTATTCACTGAGGAGGACACAAACAACCTTCCGGATATAAAAGGGGTCGGAGGGTCTAGTAAGGAGGAGGAACTGAGGGAAATCCTTATTAGTCGGGAAATTGTGTTGGGGAAATTGATGGGATTGAAGGCCGATAAATCCCCAGGGCCTGATGGACTGCATCCCAGAGTACTTAAGGAGGTGGCCTTGGAAATAGTGGATGCATTGACATTCATTTTCCAACATTCCATTGACTCTGGATCAGTTCCTATGGAGTGGAGGGTAGCCAATGTAACCCCACTTTTTAAAAAAGGAGGGAGAGAGATAACAGGGAATTATATTCCGGTCAGCCTGACATCGGTAGTGGGTAAAATGATGGAATCAATTATTAAGGATGCCATAGCAGTGCATTTGGAAAGAGGTGATATGATAGGTCCAAGTCAGCATGGATTTGTGAAAGGGAAATCATGCTTGACAAATCTTCTGGAATTTTTTGAGGATGTTTCCAGTAGAGTGGACAAGGGAGAACCAGTTGATGTGGTATATTTGGACTTTCAGAAGGCTTTCGACAAGGTCCCACACAAGAGATTAATGTGCAAAGTTAAAGCACATAGGATTGGGGGTAGTGTGCTGACATGGATTGAGAACTGGTTGTCAGACAGGAAGCAAAGAGTAGGAGTAAATGGGGACTTTTCAGAATGGCAGGCAGTGACTAGTGGGGTACCGCAAGGTTCCGTGCTGGGGCCCCAGCTGTTTACACTGTATATTAATGATTTAGACGAGGGGATTAAATGTAGTATCTCCAAATTTGCAGATGACACTAAGTTGGGTGATAGTGTGAGCTGCGAGGAGGATGCTATGAGGCTGCAGAGCGACTTGGATAGGTTAGGTGAGTGGGCAAATGCATGGCAGATGAAGTATAATGTGGATAAATGTGAGGTTATCCACTTTGGTGGTAAAAACAGAGAGACAGACTATTATCTGAATGGTGACAGATTAGGAAAAGGGGAGGTGCAACGAGACCTGGGTGTCATGGTACATCAGTCATTGAAGGTTGGCATGCAGGTACAGCAGGCGGTTAAGAAAGCAAATGGCATGTTGGCCTTCATAGCGAGGGGATTTGAGTACAGGGGCAGGGAGGTGTTGCTACAGTTGTACAGGGCCTTGGTGAGGCCACACCTGGAGTATTGTGTACAGTTTTGGTCTCCTAACCTGAGGAAGGACATTCTTGCTATTGAGGGAGTGCAGCGAAGGTTCACCAGACTGATTCCCGGGATGGCGGGACTGACCTATCAAGAAAGACTGGATCAACTGGGCTTGTATTCACTGGAGTTCAGAAGAATGAGAGGGGACCTCATAGAAACGTTTAAAATTCTGACGGGTTTAGACAGGTTAGATGCAGGAAGAATGTTCCCAATGTTGGGGAAGTCCAGAACCAGAGGACACAGTCTAAGGATAAGGGGTAAGCCATTTAGGACCGAGATGAGGAGGAATTTCTTCACCCAGAGAGTAGTGAACCTCTACCACAGAAAGTTGTTGAGGCCAATTCACTAAATATATTCAAAAAGGAGTTAGATGGAGTCCTAACTACTAGGGGAATCAAGGGGTACGGTGAGAAAGCAGGAATGGGGTACTGAAGTTGCATGTTCAGCCATGAACTCATTGAATGGCGGTGCAGGCTAGAAGGGCCGAATGGCCTACTCCTGCACCTATTTTCTATGTTTCTATGTTTCTCCTTTACGATGCTTCTTAAAACCTATGTTTGTGGCAGAGGAGCAGCGAGAGATCGTGGTGGAGGTACGGCAAATGAGGGTATGGGGTCCAGAAGGAGCCGAGGGCCCAGGGGCAGCACGGGCCAGCCCACACTGTGATATGAGTGCGCACTAGGTCCGTGCAGCAGAACAGGTCTCCAATCGTCCTGGTTAACCCTTGCCACTGGGTAAAGGCCGAGATCTGTCAAGCCCGTGTGGTGGCTGTTGTGCAACGGTCGCCACACGTTAAAAAAAATCCATGCATAGGCATCTTCCACCCCTTCAATTGGAGTTCAGGACTTGAAAATTATGTTCTTTATTGAAACACCTGTGAACTCATGTGGAAGCAAGTCATCCTCGTTCGAAAAACCGCCTATGATGATGACTTGGGTCTAACTGTGAGATCTGGGCATGAGGTGACACTCCCTGAGTCTGACACTGCAGAATCAACCTTATAGTTCTTTCCTCAGGAGGCTCCTTCACCTTTATCCAGTGGCAAGGGTTAACCAGGACGACTGCAGACCTGCTCTGCTGCACGGACCTAGTGCGCACACATATCGCAGTGTGGGCTGGCCCGTGCTGCCCCTGGGCCCTCGGCTCTTCTGGACCCCGTACCCTCATTTGCCGTACCTCCACCATGACCTCTCGCTGCTCCTCTGCCACAAACATTCGTCGCACCTCCACCACGATCTCTCACCATTCCTCCAATTAACAAGGTGGAGCCATCAACATTCAATAGGGGAGTGGTGCCTCCAGATAGGGAACCATAGATGATTCATAGTTCCTCGTAGAACCTTTTAATATCATGCATGTCAGCGTACTTCATAGATGCTAAAATATCCATCTCTGTAAGCTGCAGCAGCCCTACAACCCTCCCACATCTCTGCACTCCTCTAATTCTGGCTTCTTGCCTCATTTCCATCGCTCCACCATTGGCCGTGCCTTCAGCTGCCTAGACCCTAAGCTCTGGAATTAGCTCCCTAAACCTCTCCGTCTTTCTCCTTCCCTTTACTCCTTTAAGATATGTTATATATGCAATAAAGGTACAAACTGAGTACTGTTTAACTAAGCAAGGTACAACCTTGGCTCTGCTTTATTATGGCCCAAAGTGCCTGACTCACAAAATAGTTGGCCTTTTATACCAGAGCAGCACCATGTGCGTGCTGCTCAGTTGCCTCCAACAATGACACCATCTGGTGGCTACAAACAGCATGTACATACATGACAATACCCTCCTCTGAGATCGTATCATAGCCTTTCACAGGTTGAAGTAGTCCAGTGCTTTTCGCTCCCGGGTTGACTGTCTCAGTTCGATTCTGGCCTTAGGTGAATGTTCGGAGTCCGTTGTGGCTGGTGGCTGGATGACTGACTTGTTGGGAGTGGCAGTGGCCATGTCAGGAATTGCAAGTCCATTTTTATTGAACAAGGCTGTGATGGGAATTCCGGGTTCAGTGATGACCCTTGAGTCCACTGCAGGCTGCTGAAAGGTTGGTTGGTCGTCGACCGTACCAGCGATCCATTTGGGACCCTGACCATAATTCAACTCATATACAGGATCATTAACAGAAATCTCGCGTGACACAGTTGTGCGATCGTAGTATCCTTGTTGACTCTGTCTTCTGTATTCAACATGATTACTTAAATCCGGGTGTACAAGAGATAACTTGGTCTTAAGACCTATTTTCATCATGAGTTCAGCAGGCGAGACCCCTGTGAGTGTGTGGGGTCTTGTCCTGTAACTCAGCTGTATGCAAGACAAGCGAGTCTGCAGTGACCCTTGGGTTACTCTCCTCATGCTTTGCTTGATAATTTTACTGCACGTTCTGCTTGCCCATTGGATGCAGACTTGAACGGTGCTGACCTTACATATTTTATGCTGTTAAGTTTTACAAACTCCTGAAACTCCTGACTGGTGAAGCACAACCCATTGTCGCTCACCACTATGTCAGGCAGACAATGTGTCGTGAACATGACATTGAGATTCTCTATGGTTGCCGTGGACGTACTGGATGACATGATTATGCATTCTATCCACTTCGAATAAGCATCCACCACCACTAAAAACATCTTGCCCAGGAAGGGACTTGCAAAATCTCCATGGATCCTGGACCAAGGTTTGGATGGCCATGACCACAGACTCAGCGGCGATTCCGCTGGTGCTTTGCTGAGCTGCATGCAAGTGTTGCACTGATGCACGCTTGCTTCCAGCTCAGAATTAATTCCTGGCCACCATACGTGGGATCTGGCGATGGCCTTCAGCATCACTATACAGGATGTGTGATGTGTAACTCATGCACAAACTTCTCTCTCCTTTTCTTAGGCATTACAACTGGATTGCCCCACAATATGCAATCTGCTTGAATAGACAGTTCGTCCTTGCGACGAATGTACGGTTTGGCCTCCTCTCACATTTGTTTAGGAATGGCAGACCAATCCCCTTTGAGGATGCAACCCTTTACCACCGATAATATCGTGTCCTGGCTGGTCCAGGTCTTAACTTGTTGAGTCGTGACAAGGGTACTTTCACTCTCAAAAGCATCCATGATTAACATTAAATCTGCCGGTTGTGGTGTTTCCACCTCCAGTGTGGTCAACGGCAACTGACTCAAAGCATCGGCACAATTCTCTGTGCCAGGTCTGTGGCGAATGACATAATCATAGGCAGATAATGTCAGCGCCCACCTTTGGATGCGGGATGAAGCATTGGTATTGATACCTTTGCTCTCGGAAAACAACGAAACGAGCGACTTGTGATCGGTCTCTAATTCAAACCTTAGACCGAACAGGTATTGATGCATCTTTTTAACACTGTACACACACGCTAAAGTTTCTTTTTAAACATAGAAATATAGAAAATAGGTGCAGGAGTAGGCCATTTGGCCCTTCGAGTCTGCACCGCCATTCAATAAGATCATGGCTGATCATTCCCTCAGTACCCCTTTCCTGCTTTCTCTCCAAACCCCTTGATCCGCTTAGCCATAAGGGCCATATCTAACTCCCTCTTGAATATATCCAATGAACTGGCATCAACAACTCTCTGCGGCAGGGAATTCCATAGGTTAACAACTCTATGAGTGAAGAAGTTTCTCCTCATCTCAGTCCTAAATGGCCTATCCCTTATCCTAAGACTATGTCCCCTGGTTCTGGACTTCCCCAACATCGGGAACATTTTTCCCGTATCTAACCTGTCCAGTCCCGTCAGAATCTTATACGTTTCTATGAGATCCCCTCTCATCCTTCTAAATGGCAGTGTATAAAGGCCCAGTTGATCCAGTCTCTCCTCATATGACAATCCAGCCATCCCTGGAATCAGTCTGGTGAGCCTTCGCTGCACTCGCCCAATAGCAAGAACGTCCTTCCTCAGATTAGGAGACCAAAACTGAACACAATATTCCAGGTGAGGCCTCACTAAGGCCCTGTACAACTGCAGTAAGACCTCCCTGCTCCTATACTCAAAGCCCCTAGCTATGAAGACCAACATACCATTTGCCTTATTCACCGCCTGCTGTACCTGCATGCCCACTTTCAATGACTGGTGTACCATGACACCCAGGTCTCGTTGCACCTCCCCTTTTCCTAATCTGCCGCCATTCAGATAATATTCTGCCTTCGTGTTTTTGCCCCAAAATGGATAACCTCACATTTATCCACATTATACTGCATCTGCCAAGCATTTGCCCACTCACCTAACCTGTCCAAGTCACCCTGCAACCTCTCAGCATCCCCCTCACAGCTCATACCGCCACCCAGTTTAATGTCATCCTCAAACTTGGAAATATTACACTCAATTTTCTACCATTTTGTAGGCTGTTTCTGTTTTAGACAAACCTTTGGATGCATACGCGTCAGGTTGAAGTTTCCCCGACTCATTGGCTTGTTGTAACATGCAACCAATTCCATATGACGACGTGTCACAAGCCAAAACTAAATATTTACATGGGTCATAATGTATCAGCAGCTTGTTCGAGCAAAGGAGATTGGTGGCTTTATCGAAAGCTCTGTCTTGCAATGCGCCCCACACCCAGTCGTTACCTTTTCTCAATAGCATGTGCAGTGGTTCAAGTGCTCAATTTAGGTAGGAAGTTACCAAAGTAGTTAGTAGACCCAGGAACGAACGCAGCTCCGTCACGTTCTGCGGCTTGGGTGCATTCTTGATGGCTTTGGTTTTCACATCTGTAGGCCTGATGCCATCAGCAGCGATTTTCCTCCCGAGGAATTCGACCTCCAGTGCTATTAAGACGCACTTCGAGCGTTTAAGTCTGAGTCCCACTCTGTCCAAAGGCAGTAGAACCTCTTCCAGGTTGTTCAGATGTTCCTTGGAGTCATGACCGTTGATCAGGATGTCAAGTTGGAACACGACGGTTCTGGGAACGGACTTCAGTAGACTTTCCATATTCCTCTGGAATATTGCTGCAGCCGAGCGAATTCCAAACGGGCACCTGTAGTAAATAAACAATCCTTTGTGCGTGTTAATGCAAGTAAGTCTCTTCGACGTCTCGACCAACTCCTGTGTCATATAGGCCGACGTCAAGTCCAGTTTTGTGAACGACTTCCCTCCGGCTAGCGTCGCAAACAAGTCATCAGCCTTCGGTAATGGGTACTGATCTTGTTTCGAAACCCTGTTGATCGTAGCCTTGTAGTCTCCACAAATTCTGACTGGAACAAAGGGGCTGGCCCATTCATTAAATTCGACCGGTGATATGATCCCTTCACGCTGGAGTCTGTCCAGTTCAATTTCGACCTTCTCCCTCATCATATATGGCACTGCCCGAGCTTTATGATGGGCGGGTCTTGCATCTGAGTCCAAGTGGATCTGCACCTTGGCTCCCGTGAAGTTGCCGATACCCGGTTCGAACAGCGAGGGGAACTTGCTCAATACTTGGGCACATGTATCTTCCTCTGATGACAATGCCTCTATATCGTTCCAGTCGCATCTGATTTTCGCCAACCAGTTCCTGCCGAGCAGCGTTGGGCCATTGCCTGGAACAATCCTCAGCGGTAACTCGTGAACCGCACCGTTATACGATACATTAATTAGAGCACTGCCAATCACCTTTATCAGTTCTTTGGTGTACATGCGCAGCTTGCCGTTAACAGGGCTCAGCCTGGGCCTCACAGTCTTAGTATCCCACAGCTTATTAAATGCCCTCTTGTTCATGATCGATTGACTCGCCCCTGTGTCCAGTTCCATCGATACCGGCATGCCATTAAACTTCACGTTAATCAAAATTGGTTTACTCTTGGTTATGAAAGAGTACAGTCCATACACTTCCTCCTCTGGCATTTCGGATTGCGTATCCATGCTAGTCTGACTCTCATCCTCCACGTGGTGTGTCACAGCTCGCTTGCTCATCTTGCCCCACTCTCAGACACGCTTTGCAACTATATTGCTTAAATCGGCACTGCTGGCAAGTATTGATGATTTCCCCCACAATGCCAACACGGAGAAGTCGGATACATTCCTGCTAGCGGACTTTGGGCAGCCACAGGTTTCGCGAACGCAGCCGGATAGGCCCTGCCATGTGCCGCTCTACCGAACGGCGAATCATTCGCGAACGCAGCCAGATAGGCCGTACCATGTGCCGCTCTACCGAACGCCAAATCAATCGCATTTACAATACTTGCCAAGGTTCGGTTCTTCACCGATATTTGCATTAAACTCCTGTCGTCGTCATACATGATTGAGCGATCTGGAGGCCCTTTTTAAATGCAACTCCTCCACTGCCAGAAGTTTGCGCAGGATCACCTCGTGGTTATTACCGATAACAAATAAATCCCGCAGCATGTCTGCCAACACGGTCCCGCTCGACGTCTCAGGTCGCAACGAATTGCGGCGCGCTCTGGCCCTCCGATCGAACGTGTGTATAAAACCTGTATCTCGAGATGATGATGCCGTTGTCTGGCTTAAGGTGCTCCCGTATCATTGTACACAACTCCTCGTATGTTTTCTCTATTGGATCACTAGGCATGAGTGGATTCTTTATCAGACCGTAGATCTTTGAACCGCACACAGTGAGGAACACGGCCCGGCGCCGATCTGCATCATCGACCCCCTCCATTTTGTTGGCCACGAAGTACTGGTTCAAATGGCTCACAAAGTCTGCCCGATCTTCTCTTTCTATGAATCGCTCTAAAAATCCAATCGTGCTCATTTTGCAAACAAAGGTTCTTGTATTCTCGTCTCCAAATGTTATGTATGCAATAAAGGTACAAACTGAGTACTGTTTAACTGAACAAGGTACAACATTGGCTCTGCTTTATTACAGCCCAAAGTGCCTGACTCACAAAATGGCTGCCCTTTTATACCAGAGCAGCATCACGTGCGTGCTGCTCAGTGGCCTCCAACAATTACACCATCTGGTGGTTACAAACAGCATGTACATACATGACAAGATACTCCTTACAACCGACCTTTGACCTAGCTTTTGGTCACCTGTCCTAATGTCTCCTCATGTGGTTCGAAGTCAACTTTTGTTTGATAATCGCACACGTGAATCGCCTTGGAATGTTTTACTATAAATGTAAGTTGTTATTGTTGGTTATGGTGATAATAAGATCTGCATTTATATAATGCTTTATCACATTGAAACGTCTCACAGAATGAAGTCCTTTTGAAATGCAGTGGTGTGTTGGCAAAGGCAGTCAGTGCACCCCAAAAACACCAATGAAAAGGATGCGAAGTTCATCTGCTTTCAGCCGGTATCGGAGATTTACTGGAATGGTACCAGGGATGAGGGACTTCAGTTATGTGGAGAAACTGGAGAAGCTGGAACTGCTCTCCTTGGAGCAGAGAAGGTTGAGGGGAGATTTAATAGAGATGTTCAAAATCATGAGGTGTTGACAGGGTAGATAGAGAGAAACTGTTCCCATTGGCAGAGGGTCAGTGACCAGGGCACTGAAATTTAAAGGAGTTAACAAAGGAACCAGAGGAGAGATGAGGAGAATTGTTTTATGCAGTGAGTGGTTATGATCTGGAATGCACTGACTGAAAGGGTGGTGGACGAAGATTCAACAGCAACTTTCACAGGGGAATTGGATAACTACTGGAAGGAGAATAATTTGCAGGGCTATGGGCAAAGTGCAGAGGAGTGGGATTAATTGGAAAGCTCTTTCAAAGAGCTGGCATAGCCACGATGGGTCAAATGGCCTCCTTTATTGCATTATCATTCTATGATTGGTTAAGGGAGGAATAATGGCTGGGAGGCTGGGAAAACTCCCTGCTCCTCTTCAAATGAGTGCCCGAGGATCTACAAAATCCACACAAACCACTGGAACGGACAGACATGGTCTCCACTTAATGTCTCATCCAATTCGACGAACAATTAGCTGGACTAACAGGACAGCACTCAATCTGACACTGGAGGGTGAGTCATGGTCACAAGATGAAAGCAGTCAGAGAGCGGTGAGGAGCAGCAAGTTGATCAAAGGCCACTGATGAAGGGAAGGAAGTCAGAAGTACAATTGACATAGAAATGCGTTACTCTATCTAACCCGTGTTATACCTGCCCTAAAAGTGTCTGATGGGACAGTGTAGAGGGAGCTTTACTCTGTATCTAACCCGTGCTGTACCTGCCCTGCAAGTGTTTGATGGACAGTGTAGAGGGAGCTTTACTCTGTATCTAACCCGTGTTATACCTGCCCTGGGAGTGTTTGATGGGCAGTGTAGAGGGAGCTTTACTCTGTACCTAACTCATGCTGTACCTGCCCAGGGAGTGTTTGATGGGACAGTGTAGATGGAGATTTACTCTGTATCTAACCCATGCTGTACCTGCCCTGGCCTGCCCTGGGAGTGTTTTTAATTTGTTCCAGGGATGTGGGTGTTGCTGGCGAGGCCAGCATTTATTGCCCCTCCCTAATTGCGCTTGAGAAGGTGGTGGTGAACCGCCTTCTTGAACCGCTGGAGTCCTTGTGGTGAAGGTACTCCCACAGTGCTGTTAGGGAGGGAGTTCCAGGAATTTTAACCAGCGACGATGGAGGAACGGCGATATATTTCCAAGTCAGGATAGTGTGTAACTTGGAGGAGAACTTGCAGGTGATGGTGCTCCCATGCGCCTGCTGCCCTTGTCCTCCTAAGTGGGAGAGGTCGTGGGTTTTGAGATATGCTGCCGAAGAAGCCTTGGCGAGTTGCTGCAGTGCATCTTGTAGATGATACTCACTGCAGCCACGGTGCGCCGGTGGTGGTGGGAGTGAATGTTGAAGGTGGTGGATGGGGTGACAATCAAGCAGGCTGCTTTGTCCTGGATGGTTTCGAGCTTCTTGAGTGTTGTTGGAGCTGCACTCATCCAGGCAAGTGGAGAGTAATCCATCATACTCCTGACTTGTGCCTTGTGAAAAGGCTTTGGGGAGTCAGGAGGTGAGACACTCGCTGCAGAATACCCAGCCTCTGACCTGCTCCTGTTGCCACAGTTTTTATGTGGCTGGTCCAGTTAAGTTTCTGGTCAGTGGTGACCCCCAGGATGTTGATGGTGGGGGATTCGGTGATGTCATTGAATATCAAGGGGCAGTGGTTACATTCTCGCTTGTTGGAGATAGTCATTGCCCGACACTTGTGTGGCATAAATGTTATTTGCCATTTATCAGCCCTAGACTGAATGCCATCCAGGTCTTGCTGCATGTGGGCATGGACTGCTTCATTATTTGAAGAGTTGCGAATGGAACTGAACACTGTGCAGTGATCAGCGAACATCCCCCTCTTCTGACCTTGTGATGGAGGGAAGGTCAGTGATGAAGCAGTTGAAGATGGTTGGGCCTAGGACATTGCCCTGAGGAACTCCTGCAGCGATGTCCTGGGGCTGAGATGATTGACCTCCAACAACCAGCACAATCTTTATTTGTGCTAGGTATGACTCCAGCTTGTGGAGAGTTTTCCCCCTGATTCCCATGATTTCAGTTTGACTAGGGCTCCTTGATTCCACACTTGGTCAAATGCTGCCTTGGTGTCAAGGACAGTCACCTTCACCTCACCTCACCTCTGAAATTCAGCTCTTTTGTCCATGTTTGGACCAAGGCTGTAATGAGGTCTGGAGTCGAGTGGTCCTGGCAGAACCCAAACTGAGCGTAAGTGAGCTGGTTATTGGTGAGTAAGTGCTGCTTGATAGCACTGTCGATGATACCTTCCATCACTTTGCTGGTTATTGAGAGTTGACTGATGGGGCGGTAATTGGCCGGATTGGATTTGTCCTGCTTTTTGTGGACAGGACATACCTGGGCAGTTTTTCACATTGTCGGATAGATGGCAGTGTTGTAGCTGTGCTGGAACAGCTTGGCTAGAGGCGCGGCTAGTTCTGGAGCACAAGTCTTCAGCATGTCATCCGAGATGTTGTCGGGGCCCATAGTCTTTGCTGTATCCAGTGCGCTCAGTCGCTTCTTGATATCACGTGAGTCAGCCGAGATGGATCATCCGCTCAGCACTTCTGACTGAAGCTGGTTACAAATGCTTCAGCCTTGTCTTTTGCACTCGCATGCTGGGCTCCGCCATCATTGAGAATTGAATCATAGAATCATAGAATGGTTACAACTGGAAGAAGGCTATTCGGCTCATCAAGCCCATGCCGACTCTCAGCGGAGATTCAACATCACTTCCAGTGCGCCAGTGCAGCCTTCGGCCATCTGAGGAAAAGAGTGTTTGAAGACCAGGCCCTCAAATCTATCACCAAGCTCTTGGTCTACAGGGCTGTAGTAATACCTATCCTCCTGTATGGATCTGAGGCATGGACGATGTATAGAAGGCACCTCAAGTTGCTGGAGAAATATCACCAACGATGTCTCCGCAAGATCCTGCAAATCCCCTGGGAGGACAGGCGCACCAACATCAGCGTCCTCGACCAGGCCAACATCCGCAGCATTGAAGCACTGACCACACTCGATCAGCTTCGCTGGGCAGGCCACATAGTTCGCATGCCAGATACGAGACTTCCTAAGCAAATGCTTTATGTGGAGCTCCTTCATGGTAAATGAGCCAAAGGAGGACAGCGGAAACCTTATAAGGACACCCTCAAAGCCTCCCTGGTAAAGTGTGACATCACCACTGACACCTGGGAGACCCTGGCCGAAGACTGCCCGAGGTGGAGAAAGTGTATCCGAGAGGGCGTTGAGCTCTTCGAGCCTCAACACAAAGAGCATGAAGAGGCCAAGCGCAGGCAGCGGAAGGAGCGCGCGGCAAACCAGCCCCACCCACCCCTTCCCTCGACGAATGTCTGTCCCACCTGTAACAGGGTCTGTGGCTCTCGTATTGGACTGTTCAGCCATCAAAGAACTCAATTTGGGAGTGGAAGCAAGTCTTCCTCGATTTCGAGGGACTGCCTATGAAAAAAAAAGTCCCACTCCTCTGCCTTTTCCTTGTAGCCCTGCAATTTTCTTTTCCTTGAGATACTTATCCAACTCCCTTTTGAAAGATAAAATTGAGCCTGCCTCCACTACCCTTTCAGGCAGTGCACTTCAGATCTTAACCATTCGCTGCGTAAAAAACTTTTTTCTTACGTCGCCAATCGCGTTCTTTTGCCAATCACCTTAAATCTGTGTTCTCTGGTTCTCGACCCTTCTGCCAAAGGGAACAGTTTCTCTCTATCTGCTCTGTCTAGACCTCTCATGATTTTGAACACCTCTATCAAATCTCCTCTGAATCTTCTCTGCAGTAAGGAGAACAACCCCAGCTTCTCTAGTCTATCAACGTTACTGAAGTCCCCCATCCCTGGAACCATTCTTGTAAATCTTTTCTGCATCCTCTCTGAGGCCTTCACATCCTTCCTAAAGTGCGGTGCCCAGAATTGGACACAATATTCCAGTTGGGGCTGAACCAGTGTTTTATACAGATTCATCATAATTTCCACACTCTTGTACTCTATACCTCTATTTATGAAGCCCAGGATCCCATAAACCTTTTTAACCACTTTCTCAAGCTGCCCTGCGACCTTCAATGATTTCTGCACACATACCACCAGGCCTCTCTGTTCATGCACCCCCTTTAGGATTGTACCATTTAGTTTATATGTCCTCCCCTCATTCTTTCTACCAAAATGCATCACTTTACAATTCTCTGCTTTAAATTTCATTTGCCACGTTTTTGCCCATTCCACCAGCCTGTCTATGTCTATCACTCTCCTCCTTACTGTCTGCTATACTTCCAAGTTTTGTGTCAGCTGCAAATTTTGAAATTGTGTCCTGTACACCCACATCCAAGTCATTAATATATATCAAGAAAAGCACTAGTCCTATACTGACCCCAGCGAACACCACTATATACCCTCCTCCAGTTCGAAAAACAAATGTTCACCACCACTCTCTGTACCCTATCACATCCAATTTTGTCATCATCATCATAGGCAGTCCCTCGAAGTGAGGATGACTTGCTTCCACGCCAAAAAGGGATGAATTCACAGGTGTTGCAATGAAGGACCTAATATTCCAGAACCCGAATTACAACGTGAAGGGTGGGAGATGCCTGTGAGTGGATTTTTTTAACGTGTGGTGACCGTTGCACACCAGCCACCACACGGGCTTGACAGAGCCAGGTCTTGGTCCAGTGGCAAGGATTACCCAAGACGACTGGAGACCAGCTCTGCTGCATGGACCAAGCGCGCACACACATCGCAGTGTGGGCTGGCCCATGCTGCCCCTGGGCCCTCACCTCTTCTGAGCCTCAAACTCACGTCTCTCCTGGGCACCAGTCACTTCCATCTACAAACTCTTGCCACTCCTGCGCCCCTCCTGCTGTGCCTGCCTGCACTGCAATCAGTGACCTGGCTTCGCAGCCGTCGCCCCCCT
This sequence comes from Pristiophorus japonicus, assembly GCF_044704955.1. Lineage (NCBI taxonomy): Eukaryota > Metazoa > Chordata > Chondrichthyes > Pristiophoridae > Pristiophorus > Pristiophorus japonicus. The sequence goes on along the minus strand of NC_091980.1, from coordinate 177,504,207 downwards.
GCAGCAGCACGCGCTGCTCCCTGCAGTGGTATGCTGCTACACGTTGCTCCCTCCAATGGCCCCGGCCTGCTGATGGTCTTGCAGGCCGGGACCACGCCAATTTCATGGGCTTCAATTTTGCTGACAAGCCTATTATGTGGCACTTTGTTGAATGCCTTTTGAAAATACATGTATACCACATCAACCACATTGCCCTCATCAACCCTCTCTGTTACCTCATCAAAAAACTCGATCAAGTTAGTTAAACACGATTTGCCTTTAATAAATCATGCTGTCTTTCCTTAATTAATCCACACTTGTCCAAGTTAATTTTGTCCCTGATTACTGTTTCTAAAAGCTTCCCCACTACCGAGGTTAAATTGATGGGCCTGCAGTTGCTGGGTTTATCCTTGCACTCTTTTTTGAACAATGGTATAACATTTAGTCCTCTGGCACCACCCCATATCACTGGAGGATTGGAATATTATGGCCAGTACCGCCGCGATTTCTGTCCTCAATTCCCTCAGCATCCCAGGATACATCCCTCCTGCTCCTGGTGAATTATCTACTTTAAGTACAGCCAGCCTTTCTAATACCTCTTCTTTATCAATTGTTTTCCTATCAAATGTTTCCACTACCTTCTCCTTCACTATGTCTATGGCAACATCTGCTTCCTTGTTGAAGATGGATACAAAGTACTCATTTAGTACCTCAGCCATGCCCTCTGCCTCCATGCATAGGTCTCCGATTTGATCCATAATTGGCTCCTCCCCTCCTCTTACTACCCGTTTACTATTTATATGCCTATAGAAGACTTTTGGATTACCTTTTATGTTGGCTGCCATTTTATTCTCATACCCTCTCTTTGCCTCTTGTATTTCCTTTTTCACTTCTCTGACCTTTCTATATATAGCCTGATTCTCAGATGTATTTGCAACCTGACATCTGTCATACGCGCTCTTTTTCTGCTTCATCATATTCTCTATCTGTTCCGTGATGATATTCATGGAGCCTCCTCCTCCCATCACCATTGACGACTGGATGTGGCAGGACTGCAGAGCTTTGCTCTGATCCGTTGATTGTGGGATGGCTTAGCCCTGTCTATAGCATGCTGCTTCCGCTGTTTAGCATGTAGTCCTGTACTGCAGCTTCTCCAGGTTGGCATCTTACGCCTGGTGCTGCTGCTGACATGCTCTTCTACACTCCTCATTGAACCAGGGTTAGTCGCCTGGCTTGATTGTAATGATAGAGTGAGGGATATGCTGGGCCATGAGGTTACAGATTATGGTGGAATACAATTTTACTGCTGCTACAGGCCCACAGCACCTCACGGATGCCCAGTTTTGAGTTGCTAGATCTGCTCTGAATCTATCCCATTGAGCACGGTGGTAGTGCCACACAATACAATGGAGAGTGTCCTGAGTGTGAAGACGGGACTTCGTCGCCACAAGGACTGTGCGGTGATTACAGCTACCAATGCTGTCATAGGCATCATCATCATAGGGAGTCCCTCGGAATTGAGGAAGACTTGCTTCCACTCTAAAAGTGAGTTCTCAGGTGGCTGAACAATCGAATACGGGAATTACAGTCTCTGTAACAGGTGGGACAGACAGTGGTTGAAGGAAAGGGTGGGTGGGGAACCTGGTTTGCCGCACACTCCTTCCGCTGCCTGCGCTTGGTTTCTGCATGCTCTCGGCGACGAGACTCGAGGTGCTCAGCGCCCTCCCGGATGCTCTTCCTCCACTTTGGGCGGTCTTTGGCCAGGGAATCCCAGGTGCCGGTGGGGATGTTGCACTTTATCAAGGAGGCTTTGAGGGTGTCCTTGAAATGTTTCCTCTGCCCACCTGGGGCTCGCTTGCCGTGTAGGAGTTCCGAGTAGAGCGCTTGCTTTGGGTGTCTCGTGTCGGGCATACGGACGATGTGGCCTGCCCAACGGAGCTGATCGAGTGTGGTCAGTGCTTCGATGCTGGGGATTTTGGCTTGAGAGAGAACACTGATGTCGGTGCGTCTATCCTCCCAGGGGATTTGCAGGATCTTATGGAGGCATCGCTAGTGGTACTTCTCCAGCGCTTTGAGATGTCGACAGTATACGGTCCACGTCTCTGACAGGTACATTGGTGAGGATGAGGTCAAGTAGATTTTTCCCATCATATTGGTTCTCTCACCACCTGCTGCAGGCCCAGTCTGACAGCTGTGTCCTTCAGGACTCAGCCAGCTCGGTCAGTAGTGGTGATAACGAGCCACTCTTGGTGATAGATATTGAAGTACCCCACCCAGAGTACATTATGTGCCTTTACTACCCTCACTGCTTCTTCCAAGTGGTGTTCAACATGGAGGAGAACTGATTCATCAGCTGAGGGAGGGCGGGAGATGGTAATCAGCAGGAGGTTTCCTTGCCCATGCTTGGCCTGAAGCCATGAGACTTCATGGGGTCTGGAGTCAATGCTGAGAACTCCCAGGCCCCTCCCGACTGTATATCACTGTGCCGCCAGCCCTGGTGTGTCTATGCTGCCAGTGGGACAGGACGTACCCAGGGATGGTGATGGAGGAGTCTGGGACATTGGCTGAAAGATGTGATTCTGTGAGTGTGACTGTGTCAGACTGTTGCTTGACCAGTCTGTGGGACAGCTCTCCCAAATTTTGGCACAAATCCCCAGATGTTAGTGAGGAGGACTTTGCAGTGTTAACTGGGCTGGGTGTGCCTTTGTTGTGTCCGAAGCCGGTGCCAAGGTCGATGTCGGGTGGTCCATCCGGTTTTATTCGACTTATTGTTTCTCTTAGGGGTTTATTACAACAGAATGGCTTGTTAGGCCATTTCAGAGGGCAGTTAAAAGTCAATCACATTGACTGCCGGTCTGGAGTCACATGTAGGCCAGACCAGGTAAGGGCGGCAGATTTCCTTCCCTTAAGGACATTACTAAACCAGATGGATTTTTACAATAATCCAATAGTTTCATGGTCATCATTACTGATACTAGCATTGTATTCAATATTTATTTAATACTGTACCTGCCCTGGGAGTGTTTGAAGGGACAGTGTAGATGGAGATTTACTCTGTATCTAACCCGTGCTGTACCTGTCCTGGGAGTGTTTGAAGGGACAGTGTAGATGGAGATTTACTCTGTATCTAACCCGTGCTGTACCTGTCCTGGGAGTGTTTGAAGGGACAGTGTAGATGGAGATTTACTCTGTATCTAACCCGTGCTGTACCTGTCCTGGGAGTGTTTGATGGGACAGTGTAGATGGAGATTTACTCTGTATCTTACCCGTGCTGTACCTGTCCTGGGAGTGTTTGAAGGGACAGTGTAGATGGAGATTTACTCTGTATCTAACCCGTGCTGTACCTGTCCTGGGAGTGTTTGAAGGGACAGTGTAGATGGAGATTTACTCTGTATCTAACCCGTGCTGTACCTGTCCTGGGAGTGTTTGAAGGGACAGTGTAGATGGAGATTTACTCTGTATCTAACCCGTGCTGTACCTGTCCTGGGAGTGTTTGAAGGGACAGTGTAGATGGAGATTTACTCTGTATCTAACCCGTGCTGTACCTGTCCTGGGAGTGTTTGAAGGGACAGTGTAGATGGAGATTTACTCTGTATCTAACCCGTGCTGTACCTGTCCTGGGAGTGTTTGAAGGGACAGTGTAGATGGAGATTTACTCTGTATCTAACCCGTGCTGTACCTGTCCTGGGAGTGTTTGAAGGGACAGTGTAGATGGAGATTTACTCTGTATCTAACCCGTGCTGTACCTGTCCTGGGAGTGTGTGATGGGACAGTGAAGATGGAGATTTACTCTGTATCTAACCTGTGCTGTACCTGTCCTGGGAGTGTTTGAAGGGACAGTGTAGATGGAGATTTACTCTGTATCTAACCCGTGCTGTACCTGTCCTGGGAGTGTTTGAAGGGACAGTGTAGATTGAGATTTACTTTGTAGCTATTCTGGGAGCATTTTTTTTAACAGTGTAACTATTTGTACTGCACTTGTCAAGCCTCCACCGCTGCCGCCCCCCCTCCCCTTACCCCCCAGCCCTGAATCATTCCCTCCATGTGGTGCCGACAAGCAGGACCTGAGGCCCGAGATTCCACTGAAGCCCTGACTCTCTTCGCCCGCTCAGGCCCCGGCCCTGGTTCTCTCTCATCCCCCCCCCCCCCTGCCCGCCGCTCCGACCCCGACCTCTCTCGGGGGGCCAAGGGGGCCGGCGGGGGGGCGAGAGCAGCAGTCATGAGAGAGAGAGAGACTGGGGGAGAGAGGGAAAGAGAGAAAGGCTGGGGGAGAGAGAGGGTGCAGGGAGAGTGAGAGAGAGAGAGACTGGGCGGGAGCGAAACTGGGAGAGAGAAAGAGAGATGCTGGGGGAGAGAGAGACTGTAGCGGGGGGGGAGGAAACACGGATGGGGGGCCATTGGAGGGGAGAGAGGGAACTCAGTGATGATGGATCATGTTCTTCCAACCCCCTCCAAGGACATCGTTGGAGTGGATGATATTCAGAAGTCACGACACTGTCACTATTCACGTCATACCCAATAAACCTGTTAACAATCCGTATACAATGACACATATATGGTGGGGGTGGGGGGAAGGGGGGGGGGGCACAGGGAGGATGCATTTGCACAGGGTAAGGCACCGGCTGTGGAAGGGACGTACTTGGACTGGGGTAAGACACTTTGGCTAGCTCTTGCTGTCTTCTGGGAAGCTCTGTCCTCTCTCACTTCAGGAAATCAAAGTGGATCGAGTTACAATGTGCAAAGTCAGTGAGACCTTTGGATGGGCGGTTCCAGTTACACAGTCCTGTGAAACTTCAGGGTGTGGCTTATCCTCCAAGGGGACCAATCATAGACAAATGGTGGAGCAAGATGACCATTTTTGCCGTGCAAATAAGCACGGCCATTTTTTAATTCATTTCTGCGATGTGGGTGTCGCTGGCAAGGCCAGCATTTATTGCCCATCCCTAATCACCCGTGAGAAGGTGGTGGTGAGCCACCTTCTTAAACCGCTGCAGTCCGAATGGTGAAGATACTCACACAGTGCTGTTGGGGAGGAAGTTCCAGGATTTTGACCCAGCAACTATGACGGCAACATATTTCCAAGTCAGGATGTTGTGTGACTTGGATGGAAACATGGAGGTGATGGTGTTCCCATGCACCTGCTGCCCATATCCTTCTAGGTGGTAGAGGTCGCGGATTTGGGAGGTGCTGTCGAAGAAGCCTTGGCGAGTTGCTGCAGTGCATCTTATAGATGGTACACACTGCAGCCACGGTACACTGGTGGTTGGAGGGAGTGAGTGTTTAAGGTGGTGGATAGGATGCCAATCAAGCAGGCTGCTTTGTCCTGGATGGTGTAGAGCTTCTAGAGTGTTGTTGGAGCTGCACTCATCCAGGAAAGTGAAGAGTATTCCATCACACTCCTGACATGTGCCTTGCAGATGGTGGAAAGGCTTTGGGGAATCAGGAGGTGAGAAACCCGCCTTGTTTGATGGAACAGTGTTGAGGGAGCTTTATTCTGAAACTAACCCGTGCTATACCTGACCTGGGAGTGTGTGATGGGGCAGTGTAGAGGGAGCTTTACTCTGTATCTAACCCGTGCTGTACCTGCCCTGGGAGTGTTGATGGGGACAGTATAGAGGGAGCTTTGCTCTGTATCTAACCTGTGCTGTACCTGCCCTGGGAGTGTTAGATGGAACAGTGTAGAGGGACCTTTACTCTGCATTTGACCTGAAATGGGAGTGCTAAGTTTATATGACACTGTGCACAATGGTTCGGATTTTGTGGTCAGCTCTCACTGTCTATCATGGTCACAGCTTGCCATAGACCTTTCGTGGGCTTTTGAATGGCATCTTGTGGTATTTAGAGATCCTTTTCTGCACATTGCCCTCTATAAGGATCGGTGGCGTGTGTGAACAGGTAAAGCAACAGCATGTCTCTTCAACTATTCAGGTTGACAAATCTTCACTGAGACACGCAGTGAGTCTAAATTAGGAATTATAAATTTTGAATATTTTATTAAATTTAAAATCATGTACAGAAAGCAAAATAAAGAAGGGAAGATAGCTGGCATCAAGCGAGAGATAAAAGAAACAGAAATTAAAAATTAAGAAATATATATTTTAATTTTTAATTTATTTTAAATCTCCAACAGTGATTAAAATCTGAAGGAATGAGACACTGCACTTGTAAAAGTAAATTTTCAGTGCCAGAAAGGTTGTTTGGCAGCCATTAAAAATTCACTTACACCCGCATGCACCAGTCCTAACATTTCCTGGCATGCTTACAACAACAACTTGCATTTGTATAGCGACTTTAATGTAATAAAACATCCCAAGGCGTTTCACAGGAGCGTGATCAAATAAAATTTAACCCTGAGCTATGTCAGGCGGTATTAGGAGAGGTGACCAAAAGCTAGGTTGAAGGAGCGTATTATAGGAGGAGAGAGAGAGGTAGAGAGGCGGAGAGGTTCAGGGAGAGAATTCCAGAACATAGGGTGTAGGCAGCTAAATGCATGCCAACCAATGGTGGTGCGATTAAAATAGGGGGATGCGCAAGAGACCAGAATTGGAGGAGCACAGAGATCTTGGAGGGTTGCAGAAGGCAACAGAGATGGGGGGGGAGGCGAGACCAGGGGGAGGCGAGACAGGGAGGGGTGGGGGGGGGTGCAATTCGTGGGCAAGTGCCTCAACTTCACTGTGTTCACTTTGTGTGTTGAAATGCTGAGTCTCTTGGCGAGGTACCGATGTAGTGAAGCTTGTAGAGGAGCAGGGCAACTGGAACAGCAATGTCCGATTTCCACATTGAACTATTGCTGTCCAATTTGCTCCATAATAACGGCAAGCGCTGATAACCTCTCCGTTATTCTTAACGCTAAACCCAGGCCTGTGCGTACAGAGAGCAATGAAATGGTTTGGATCAATTCTTGTCTGCAAGCCGTAACGTATGATGGCTGGAAAATCAGCTGAGCTGCAGCGTCTTTTTCGGAAGCTGCGCGTTGTCGGATTTATTTAACAGCGTGGCTTGTGGTGTGCTCGGAAAACAGACTTTTTTCCAGTCACTCTCCCTCCCCTCCCCCCAGAGGGTGAAATCCCATCCACGAGAGGTTAAATCCTATCCTTGAAAGTTCCAGGGCAAGTCCGGTTGACTTGGCAACAAATTAAAAAGAAATTATATATGTACATATCGACTACCGTCATGTTTAGCTACAGGCAAGAGTTGCGGGCTTTGTTCCATCCTTGAAAGGGATGCTGCTAGATAGCCCGAGCCACACTGGAACACCCGGTCTTGCTTGTCCTCAGTTGCATACGTTAAACAGCCACTGGCGCTGAACTATCCCCAACTCAATGACTCACACAACAGACCCTATTGAACTCGCAGGATATAGAAAGAAGAGAGGATTGGACCATCTGACTGTTCGCAGTTAAACAGTGGAACCTTTGTTTGACTCCACCGTATAGAACGAGAAAAGAAATGACACTAAGTGAACGTTCCTGTACAAACCGATCCGGGTGGGTTGACAGGAATATGGTTGCTGGTCATTTCAAACTAGGGGAGTTTGCCCACTGAGGGGAGAGGAGGGGCCACTCACTTTTACACCTCGCCCAATATTCCTGTCCATTGACATTAAATCAGGTGGGGTGAAAAATGGGCAGAACGGTGATCAGGCGGGTCAGGTAAAAATGACCCTGCCCCCCTCCCCCACACCCTTCCCACACCCCTATCATAATGATTCAGCTCACACAGCTAGAGAACTTCATTCTTTGTAGTGTGTGTTACCTGAGCTGGGATAAGGGGAGTTTTGACCTGAGATGGGGCAGTTCCGTGAAAGGAGCTGTATAAATGCAAGTCCTTTTTTGATCTACATTGGTTCCCAGTCTGGAAATGCCTCGACTTTAAAATACTCATCCTTGTGTTCAAATCTCTCCATGGCCTCATCCGTCCGTAACCTCCTCCAGTCCAACAACCCTCCGAGATCTCTGCATTCCTCCTAGTCTCTTGTGCATCCTCCACTTCGTTCGGCCCACCATTGGCGGCTGTCACTTCAGCCTTCGAAGCTTTGGAATTCCCTCCCGAAAACTCTCCGCCTCTCTCCCCTCCTTAAAACATACCTCTTTGACCAAGCTTCTGGTCACCTGTCCTAATGTCTCATAGTGTGGCTCCGTGTCAAATATTTGTCTGATTACTTGATGTGAAGCGCCTTGGAACGTTTTTCTACACAATATAAATGCAATGGGGCCGAAACCTGGTACCCTTACCTTATTTTTTTCCGCCATTACCGCTGCTATGGTTGCAATGGCCACCACATGTTTAAAAAATCCACGCACAGGCATCTTCCACCCTTCAAGATATAGTTCAGGACCTGGAATATTAGGTCCTTCATTGAAACACCTGTGAACTCATCCTTTTTTGGCGTGGAAGCAAGTCATCCTCATTTCAAGGGACTGACTATGATGATGAGGTTGTGGCGGGCATTGGATCAATTTTCATCGATTGTTTCAAAAAAATGATAGCAGCGGTACTGGGCGGCGGGAATCAGGACTTTGCAGCAGTGTGGGTGGGCTGATTGGAGCGTAATTACCACGGGGAAATTCACCCTGCTGGTGATTTCCAGCTAACGAGCCGGCTGTACTCTGGCCTTCTTAAAGGCCCCGGTTTGCAGCTGGGCCCTGAGGAGGAAAGGCCAAGGCTGGTGCTGCTGTACCAAGGAGGGCAACTCGATTCTCCAACACGGAGCTGGAGACCCCAATACAGGCTGTTGAGGGAAGGAGGCGAGTCCTGTACCCAAAGGCAGGGAGACCCAGTCTCACCAATGCCTGGAGGGAGATCGCTGTGGAGGTCTCAGGGACCTCCATCCATGATCGGACGGCAACCCAATGTCGGAGAAGGATGAACAACATCATCCTGTTTGATGGAAGTGAGTACCTGTTCCACCAACATAAGAACATAAGAAATAGGAGCAGGAATAGGCCATATGGCCCCTCGAGCCTGCTCCACCATTTAATATGATCATGGCTGATCTAATCATGGACTCAGATCCACTTCCCTGCCCGCTCCCCTTAATCCCTTATAACCCTTGGTCAAAGAGGTATGTCTTAAGGAGCGTCTTAAAGGAGGAGAGAGAAACTGAGAGGTTTAGGGAGGGAATTCCCAAATGCTGCCCTTCCATCTGAGAGCCTCTCCTTCATCCTTCTCTTATTTCCCACCTTCACTGTATAGTCACTGAAGCAGCATTTCACTGTTGAGGCCTATATATAAATGCGTGTGTTCTCGCAATGGAGGCTCCCTTTCATCTCACACTTACAGCTGCATGTCAGGGACACACACTTGTGTGCTCATTTCTGATGTGTCATCACAGTGGTCCTCACCAACCTTCTATGTTTTGCAGGCCAAACTGGCTCACAATAGAATGGAGCAAAGGGGGACTGGTGGTGGCGAGCCCCAGCTTCAAATCCTCACACCCTTGGTCAAGGCGCTCGTGGGCAGCCATGTTGCCTTCCCTGTGGGTCAGGGTACTGCCGATGCCGATGTGGGTAAGTGAAGGCCCTCCTTTAATGCTCTCTCTCCCTGAATGCTCCAGCGCCTACTATGCCTTTCCCTCGGAAAGTCTGCTAGTTGCAGCCTCCATGCGTCAATCCCCTACCTCCCCCTCACGGCAGCCCTTCCCCCATTTATGCTTGCAGATAAGATGCCTCCTGTGGCCTCCAGTACTGGAGCTGAAGATGTGGGCAGCATGAGTAAGTGAGGCCGACCTTCAATGCTATCTCTCCCAGAAAACGCCAACGCCTACTGTGCCTTTCCTTCTGAAAGTGTGGAGATTGCAGCCTCTTTGGGTCAATCCCCCACCTCCCCCTCACGGCAGCCTTTCTCCCATTGGTGCTTGCAGACGAAAGTCCGAATGGCAGCCGAGGCGAGGGAGAGAATCCTCCTGAAACACCGTCGTGAGGCCCAGAGGGGACCCTTGATGTGAATGATAGAGATCTACATCCTGACAGCATTGAGGACATTGAGGGTTCCAGCCTTGCTGACACCCTGGATCACACTCCATCGTTTGGGGGCTTGTCCGATGAGGAAGAGGAAGAGGAGGACACTGCTGGCAGCACCACGTCACTGCTTCCACTCAGATACTGGGAGTGCGCGGTGTGATATAGTTGACGAAGTACAGGGGTCTGCACTGGGTGTTGCATTGGGGCCTAGAGGGCTGCAGCATGGTGACGGGGCTAGGCAACCTTGGGTGCCATCTCTCGGTGGGGCGAGTCCGCACCGGAGTTCTGCTGAGGAAGACTCAGACAAGCCCATCGATGTTGGGGCTTATGAAAGAAGGGTGGAGGCCAAGAATCCCAGATGTTGGGGGCACTGACAAGGGTGCCAGGGAGGCTGTCGGAAGTAGTGGTGAGTGTGAAGGAGTCTGCCTCCCGCATAGTCAACATGGAGCCTATCATTGCCAGTGTGCAGGCGATGGTGGATTCCCAGAGAGACCGTGCGGATCCAGCTGTGATGCCACAACTCACAGGTGATGTGGCAGCTGCCATTTCAGCACAGGCACAAGGGAACGATCACACAGGCATGAGGGAACGATCACACAGGCATGAGGGAACGATCACACAGGTGCTGGATTGGAGAGGATGGCCGTGGCTCTGCAAGAGTTGACGGAGTGTCTAACTGCTGTCATGTCTGCTGGCTTTGAGACTCTGGCTGCTCTCATGCAGTCTCACAGCTCGATGCCACCCGACACCTCAGTGTTGCCCTCGTGGCTGGGTCCTCCACGGGCCATGGGGGGACCTCCGGTGTCACGCCACAGCACCAACCTGACCTCCCACAGCTTGGGGGTGATGGTATTGTGCCACCCCAGTGAGTGACTCAGACTCCTCGGACCAGGATCCTGATGATGTGCTCTCTCAGGATCACACCATTCCTGGCCCCAGACCTGCCACTCCGCCAGTGCCTCCACACATGGCCTCGCCCGAGCCAAGTCAGACTGAACCCTCCCAGGAGGGTGGTGACCAGTCTGCAGCTGGCCCTTCCAGGGCCAAAGCTGGTCGAGAGCGTCCAACAAGGACATCTGTAGCTTCCACACAGGGAACACGGCAGCCTTCCCAGACCCATGAGGCAGCCACACGGGAGATACTGAGGCGCAATAGCAGGATAGGCATGTGTAAGAGGGGTTATAAGGAAATGCACAACTGTGAGAAATGATGTTGGTCTGTTATTTTTTTGCACTGTTTTTTGTTGTGTAAATTGTTTGCAATGATTTTGATGATATATTAAATCTTTATTTTTTGCACCTATATCTGGCCAGGTGTGCTGGCAGGCAATTATCTATGAAGGCACTCGTTGGGATGGCCATGGAAAATAGGAGCTGAAGGGTCATGTGGGGATGAAATTATCTAAATCGAGCAGCAATGAGACAGGTCTGCATTTCCCTTGCAGGATTGTGATGGCGACAACGCCTCCTGGCCCTCCACCTCCTCCTCCTCCTCCTGTGCCTCCTCCTGAGGTGGTACAACTGGATCGACCTCCAATGGCTGGACCCTCATGAGGGCCAGGTTTTGCAGCGTGCAGCAGACCACCACGAAGATGGAGACCGGTTGAGGAGAGTGCTGCAAGGTACCACCAGCGCGGTCCAGGCAACGGAACCTCTGCTTGAGGATCGCGATGCAGTGCTCGGTAATGCACCTGGTACCAGAATGAGCATCGTTGTAGGCATGCTCGGCTGCTGTCCTGGGGTTCCGTAGTGGAGTGAGCAGCCAAGTGGACAGGGAATATCCCTTGTCCCCAAGCAGCCATCCACAATCCTGATTTGGGCCAGTGAAGATGTCGGGCACACTGGTCTGGTGCAGGATGAAGGAATCGTGGCTGCTGCCTGGATACCAGGCGTTGACTGCCAGGATCCTGCGCTGGTGGTCACACACCAGTTGCACATTCAGGGAGTGGAATCCCTTTCTGTTAATAAAGATCTCGGGATGGTTTTGTGGCACCCTCAGTCCGACGGGTGTGCAGTCGATGGCCCCCTGAATCCTGGGGAACCCCGCAATCCGGAAAAATCCAGCCTACCGCTCCACCTGCTTCTCCCTGGTCTCCTGGGAAGGAGATATAATGTAATCTTCTCTTATAGAGAGCATCGGTGACCTGCCGGATGGAGTGATGAGCGGAGAATTGAGATATATTAGAAATGTCTGCAGTTGCAGACTGGAAAGAGCCAGGAGCGGAGAAGTTGAGAGCTGTGGTCACTTTTGTCTCAACGCTGAGAGCTGTCCTCAGCCTTGTCTGAGGCTCCAGATCTGGCCGCAGGAGATTGCACAGCTCCCTCAGGATGTCCTTCCTAAATCGCAGCCTTCGCACACATTGCTCATCGCTGAGCTCCAGGAAGGAAAACTGATGTCGGTACACCCATGCACGGTAGGGCCTCCTTCCCCCAGGTCTATGCTGGGCCCTTCCGATGGCAGCTGTCTGATCACCATCTCCCTCTTCCTGCTGATGTTCCTCAGCCTCTGCAGGCTGCTGCTGGCAAGGCTCCTGGCCCAGTATGTGGTGTGGGGGGTTCAGCGTACCTGACCCTCCTCCTCACACCATCTCCCTCCTGACCACCCTCTCGATGTTGAGGTCTGCAGCCATCTGCAGGCCCGTCTCCATGTTGGGCAGCCATGGCTGCTGCCTCCCTTGCCCGCTGCCTCTGGACCCGTTGCCGATGGCGCTGCCTTCTCCTGCGTGCCGTCCTGCCTCTTGCAATGTGGACAAGGCGTTCCCCTGCCAGCACCGAGCCCACTAAGTCTGGACCCTCACTAGGAGGCCTCTGTGGAGCAGAGAATGAGGCCCACAGGCCACGACTAATCACTGAGAGTGAAAACATTTTCCAAACTCTCCTAAAGTTCTCAGAAGTCCGCTGCCGTTTGTTCAAATCCCTACATAGAATTCTGCTAAATTTTCGGCACAAAAACCCCAATCCCAACACACCTCCCTTTCTCCTCCGCTGGCGATCTCGAGCAGTCCGGCAAAGTGCACCGACTCAAAAAGCTGGCGGGGGCACCGTCACAAAACGAGGGAGCGGGGCGGAGCGGCAGCGGTGCGCACTCTGATTGCGTCACCACGGCCGCAAGCCCCATACCGCCACGGAAGTGGACACCGCCCCAAAAACTCCCGCGCTAAATATGGGTCGTGGCGGCCAGTCAACTGCAAAGGCGGCGATAGGATTCCATCGCCTGGCTGTCGCATTCGGGCGGTAACAGCTCTTATCGGGACCCTGAATTTCAGCCCCAATATGTTTAAATGTGGGCTGGGCCTCTCTATTTTATAGGATGCCCCCCCCCCCATCACAGTTGACTAGTTTACATGTCGTAATAAAAACAGAGAATGCTGGAAATCTCAACGGGTCAGGCAGCATCTGTGGAGAGAAAACAGAGTTAACGTTTCGGGTCGAAGACCCTTCGTCAGAACTGGCGAATGTTCGAAAAGAGCACATTCTTAAGCATTCTGAAAGGGGGAGGGGAAGAAAGAACAAAAGGGAAGGTCTGTGATAGGGTGGAAGGCAGGAGAGATTAGAGAGACAAAAGGGATGAGGGGCCGAATTGAAATGGTAATGATAAATGTGAGAAAAAGGTTAATCTGGATAGGGTGTGAATGGCAGGGTAATGATCAGCTGCCATTAGAGACAAAGAGAAGTCCCCATCCACCAGCCTGGCTGAACTTGTTCTCACATTAAACGACTTCATGGTGCTCCCATGCACCTGCTGCCCTTGTCTTTCTAGGTGGTGGAGGCCGTGGATTTGGGAGGTGCTGTCGAATAAGACTTGGTGAGTTGCTGGAGTGGATCTTATAGATGGCACACACTGCAACCACAGTACGTTGGTGGTGGTGGGAGTGAATGTTTAAGGTGGTGGATGGGCTGTCAATCAAGCAGGCTGCTTTGTCCTGGATGGTGTCGAACTTCTTGAGTGTTGTTGGAGCTGCACTCATCCAGGCAAGTGGAGAGTATTCCAGCACACTCCTGACTTGTGCCTTGTAGATGGTGGAAAGACTTTGGGGAGTCAGGAGGTGGGAGACTCACCGCAGAATACCCAGCCTCTGAACCGCTCTTCTTGCCACTGTGGCGACACCTTCTATCACTTTGCTGGTGATTGAGAGTAGACTGATGGGGTGGTAATTGGCAAGATAAAATTTGTGCTACTTTTTGTGGACAGGACATACTTGGGCAGTTTTCCACATTGTTGAGTAGATGCCAGTGTAGGTCCAGTTAAGTTTCTGGTCAATGGTGACCCTCAGAATGTTGATGGTGGGGGATTCGGCAATGGTAATGCCATTGAATTTCAAGGGGCAGTGGTTAGACTCTTCCTTGTTGGAGATAGTCATTGCCTGGCACTTGTGTGGCGCGATTGTTACTTGCCACTTATCAGCCCAAACCTGAGTGTCGTCCAGGTCTTGCTGCATATGGACATGGACTGCTTCATTTTCTGAGGAGTTGCGAATGGAACTGAACACTGTGCAATCATCAGTGAACAGCCCCACTTCTGACCTTATGATGGAGGGAAGGCCATTGTTGAATCAGCTGAAGGTGGTTGGGCCTAGGACACTGCCCTGAGGAACTCGTGAAGTGATGTCCTGGGGCTGGGTTGATTGACCTCCAATAACCACAACCGTCTTCCTTTGTGCGAGGTATGACTCCAGCCAGTGGAGAGATTTCCTCCTGATTCCCATTGACTTCAATTTTACTCGGGCTCCTTGATGCCACACTCGGTCAAATGCTGCCTTGATGTCAAGGGCAGTCACTCTCACCTCACCTCTGGAATTCAGCTCTTTTGTCCATGTTTGGACCAAGGCTGTGAGGTCTGGAGCTGAGTGGTCTTGGCGGAACCCAAACTGAGCATCGGTGAGTAGGTTATTTGTGAGCATATACCGTTTGATAGCACTGTCGCCAACACCTTCCAACATTATGCTGATAATTGAGAGTAGACTGACGGGGCAGTAATTGCCCGAATTGGATTTGTCCTGCTTTTTGTGGACAGGACATACCTGAGCAGTTTTCCACATTGTTGGTTAGATGCCAATGTTGTAGCTGTACTAGAACAACTTGGCTAGAGGCGTGGCTAGTTCTGGAGCACAAGTCTTCAGCACGACAGCCGAGATGTTATCGGGATCCAAAGCCCTTGCTGTATCCAGTGCCCTCAGCCGCTTCCTGATATCACGTGGAGTGAATCGAATTGGCTGAAGTCTGGCTTCTGTGATTGTGGGGACCTCAGGAGGAGGCTGATATGGATCATCCACTTGACACTTCTGGCTGAAAACTGTTGCAAACGCTTCAGCCTTGTCTTTTGCACTTGCGTACTGGGCTCCATCATCATTGAGGATGGGGATATTCATGGAGCCTCCTCCTCCTGTTAGTTGTTTAATTGTCCACCGCCATTCATGACTGGATGTGGCAATATTGCAGAGCTTTGATCTGATCCGTTGATTGTGGGATCGCTTAGCTCTGGCTTTAGTATGCTGCTTCCGCTGTTTAGCATGCATGTAGTCCTGTATTACACATTCCCCAGGTTGGTACCTCATTTTTAGGTACGCCTAGTGCTGCTCTTGTCATGCTCTTCTACACTCCTCATTGAACCAGGGTTGGTCTCCTGGTTTGATGGTAATGGTAGAGTGAGGGATATACTGGGCCATCATGTTACAAATTGTGGTACAATACAATTCTGCTGCTGCTGATGGTCCACAGCACCTCACGGATGCCCAATTTTGAGCTGCTAGATCTGTTCTGAATCTATTCCATTTCTTCATCATAGGCAGTCCCTCGGAATCAAGGAAGGCTTGCTTCCACGCTAAAAATGAGTCCTTAGGTGGCTGAACAGTCCAATATGAGAACCACAGTCCCTGTCACGGGTGGGACAGATAGTTGTTGAGGGAAAGGGTGGATGGGATTTGTTTGCCGTATGCTCTTTCCACTGCCTGCGCATGATTTCTGCATGCTCTCGGCGATGAGACTCAAGGTGCTCAAAGCCCTCCCGGAAGCACTTCCTCCACTTAGGGCGGCCTTTGGCCAGGGATTCGCAGGTACTAGTGGGAATGTTGAACTTTATCAGGGAGGCTTTGAGGGTGTCCTTGTAACATTTCCTCTGCCCTCCTTTGGCTCGTTTGCCGTGAAGGAGTTCCGAGTAGAGCGCTTGCTTTTGGAGAGCTTTGAGAGCACAGCGATAGTGCCACACAATATGGAGGCTGTCCTCAATGTGAAGACAATGATTGTGCGGTGATCACTGCTACCAATGCTGTCATGGACAGATGCATCTGCGACAGGTAGATTGGTGAGGACGAGGTCAAGTAAGTTTTTACCTTGTGTTGGTTCTCTCATCACCTACTGCAAGCCCAATCTGAGAGCTATGTCCTTCAGGGCTCAGCCAGCTCAGTCAGTGGAGGTGCTACTGAGCCAATCTTGGTGATGGACACTGAGCTATCCTATGCAGTGTACATCCTGTGCCATGCTACCCTCAGTGCTTCTTCGATATGGTGTTCAACATGGACGAGAACTGATTCATCAGCTGAGGGAGGGCAGTAGGTGGTAATCAGCAGGAGGTTTCCTTGCCCATGTTTGACCTGAATCCAAGAGACTTCATGGGGTCTGGAGTCAATGTTGAGGACTCCCAGGACCACTCCCTCCCGACTGTATACCACTGTGCTGCCACCTCTGGTGGGTCTGTCTTGCCGGTGGGACAGAAAAAACCCAGGGATGGTAATGGAGAAGTCTGGGACATTGGCTGAAAGGTATGATTCTGTGAGTATGACTATGTCAGGCCCTTGTTTGACTAGTCTATGTGACAGCTCTCCCAATTTTGGCACAAGCCCCCAGATGTTAGTGAAGAGGACCTTGCAGGGTCGACTGGGTTGGGTGAGCCATTGTCGGGTCTGTCGCCGGGGCTGAGGTTGATGCCACGTGGCCCGTCCAATTTTATTCTTATTGTTGTGTATAGAAGAACTCCACGAGGCTGAGTACTGTGAGCTAAACTTAGTGTGACCTTAGTCTGCTTTATTACAACTCCAGAGTGCCTAAACAACATGGCAGCCAACCTTTTATACTGGCCCTGCACATGTGTGCAGGTGACCATTGGGATTCCAACAGTCACGCCCTCTAGTGGCAAGTATGACATAGTTACATACATAACATCACTCCCCCCCCCCATCCCCCCCCCAAAGTCTTCGGTACAAGTTATTTACAAGTTGAGGTGATCCAGAGCCCTTTGCTCCCTAGTTGATCGTCTAAGTTCAAACCCTGGCGTGTTTGAGTTGGCTGGCCATTGCTACACTGCACCGCAGCTGGTCTGACTGGACTGTCAGGAACAGTGGGTTGATCCTCGTGATTGACAGCGAGGTCGATTGCTGGTTGGGTGTGTGTTGGTGGATCGTCGATGGTGATGTCCTCTTCAAATCGTTCCTGGTTGTCAGTAAATCGCAATTTGGTCTGATCTAAATGCTTTCTGCACATTTGGCCATTTAACAGCTTGATTATAAACACCCTATTCTCTTCCTTGGCCAAAACAGTGCCAGCAACCCACTTGGGACCATGACCGTAATTCAGGACAAACACAGGGTCGTTAACATCAATGTCACGTGAAACAGTCGTGTGATTGTGGTACATGTTCTGCCGGTGTCGCCGGGTTTCCACGTGATCATTAAGATCCAGGTGGACTGGGGGAGCCTGGTTTTGAGGGCTCTCTTCATTAACAATTCTGCCAGGGGAACCCCGGTGAGCGAGTGGGGTCGCGTCCTGTAACTGAGCAGGATGCGAGACAAGTGGGTCTGCAGGGAGCCGACCGTCACGCGTTTTATGCTCTGCTTGATTGTTTGGACTGCCCGCTCCGCTTGACTATTAGACGTGAACTTAAATGGAGCAGACCTGACATGCTTAATGCCATTGCGGGTCATAAACTCGTTGAATTCCGAGCTGGTGAAACACGGTCCATTGTCGCTGACAAGGACGTCGGGCAAGCCATTGGTGGCAAACATGGCCTGGAGACTTTCAATAGTGGCTGTGGAAGTGCTGGTTGACATGATTACGCATTCAATCCATTTGGAGTAAGCGTCCACAACTACTAAAAACATCTTTCCTAGAAAGGGGCCGGAAAAATCTACGTGGATCCTGGACCACGGATTGGAGGGCCATGACCACAGACTCAGTGGAGCCTCCCTTGGTGCATTGCTCAGTTGCGAGCAAGTGTTGCACTGATGCACACATAACTCCAAGTCTGAGTCAATGCCGGGCCACCAAACATGCGACCTGGTAATTACCTTCATCATGACAATGCCTGGGTGGGTACTGTGTAGGTCGCGTATAAAGGTTTCCCTGCCTTTTTTTGGCAAAACCACGCGAATACCCCATAAGAGACAATCCGACTGGATGGACATTTCATTTTTGCGTCGGTGAAATGGCTTAATTTCATCTTGCATTTCCCCGGGAATGGCCGACCAGTTACCATTTAGGATGCAACACTTTACTAATGATAGCACAGGATCCTGTGGGGAGAGGAGGGGCCACTCACTTTTACACCTCGCCCAATATTCCTGTCCATTGACATTAAATCAGGTGGGGTGAAAAATGGGCAGAACGGTGATCAGGCGGGTCAGGTAAAAATGACCCTGCCCCCCTCCCCCACCCCCTTCCCACACCCCTATCATAATGATTCAGCTCACACAGCTAGAGAACTTCATTCTTTGTAGTGTGTGTTACCTGAGGTGGGATAAGGGGAGTTTTGACCTGAGATGGGGCAGTTCCGTGAAAGGAGCTGTATAAATGCAAGTCCTTTTTTGATCTACATTGGTTCCCAGTCTGGAAATGCCTCGACTTTAAAATACTCATCCTTGTGTTCAAATCTCTCCATGGCCTCATCCGTCCGTAACCTCCTCCAGTCCAACAACCCTCCGAGATCTCTGCATTCCTCCTAGTCTCTTGTGCATCCTCCACTTCGTTCGGCCCACCATTGGCGGCTGTCACTTCAGCCTTCGAAGCTTTGGAATTCCCTCCCGAAAACTCTCCGCCTCTCTCCCCTCCTTAAAACATACCTCTTTGACCAAGCTTCTGGTCACCTGTCCTAATGTCTCATAGTGTGGCTCCGTGTCAAATATTTGTCTGATTACTTGATGTGAAGCGCCTTGGAACGTTTTTCTACACAATATAAATGCAATGGGGCCGAAACCTGGTACCCTTACCTTATTTTTTTCCGCCATTACCGCTGCTATGGTTGCAATGGCCACCACATGTTTAAAAAATCCACGCACAGGCATCTTCCACCCTTCAAGATATAGTTCAGGACCTGGAATATTAGGTCCTTCATTGAAACACCTGTGAACTCATCCTTTTTTGGCGTGGAAGCAAGTCATCCTCATTTCAAGGGACTGACTATGATGATGAGGTTGTGGCGGGCATTGGATCAATTTTCATCGATTGTTTCAAAAAAATGATAGCAGCGGTACTGGGCGGCGGGAATCAGGACTTTGCAGCGGTGTGGGTGGGCTGATTGGAGCGTAATTACCACGGGGAAATTCACCCTGCTGGTGATTTCCAGCTAACGAGCCGGCTGTACTCTGGCCTTCTTAAAGGCCCCGGTTTGCAGCTGGGCCCTGAGGAGGAAAGGCCAAGGCTGGTGCTGCTGTACCAAGGAGGGCAACTCGATTCTCCAACACGGAGCTGGAGACCCCAATGCAGGCTGTTGAGGGAAGGAGGCGAGTCCTGTACCCAAAGGCAGGGAGACCCAGTCTCACCAATGCCTGGAGGGAGAGCACTGTGGAGGTCTCAGGGACCTCCATCCATGATCGGACGGCAACCCAATGTCGGAGAAGGATGAACAACATCATCCTGTTTGATGGAAGTGAGTACCTGTTCCACCAACATAAGAACATAAGAAATAGGAGCAGGAATAGGCCATATGGCCCCTCGAGCCTGCTCCACCATTTAATATGATCATGGCTGATCTAATCATGGACTCAGGTCCACTTCCCTGCCCGCTCCCCTTAATCCCTTATAACCCCTTAATCCCCTTGGTCAAAGAGGTATGTCTTAAGGAGCGTCTTAAAGGAGGAGAGAGAAACTGAGAGGTTTAGGGAGGGAATTCCCAAATGCTGCCCTTCCATCTGAGAGCCTCTCCTTCATCCTTCTCTTATTTCCCACCTTCACTGTATAGTCACTGAAGCAACATTTCACTGTTGAGGCCTATATATAAATGCGTGTGTTCTCGCAATGGAGGCTCCCTTTCATCTCACACTTACAGCTGCATGTCAGGGACACACACTTGTGTGCTCATTTCTGATGTGTCATCACAGTGGTCCTCACCAACCTTCTATGTTTTGCAGGCCAAACTGGCTCACAATAGAATGGAGCAAAGGGGGACTGGTGGTGGCGAGCCCCAGCTCCAAATCCTCACACCCTTGGTCAAGGCGCTCGTGGGCAGCCATGTTGCCTTCCCTGTGGGTCAGGGTACTGCCGATGCCGATGTGGGTAAGTGAAGGCCCTCCTTTAATGCTCTCTCTCCCTGAATGCTCCAGCGCCTACTGTGCCTTTCCCTCGGAAAGTCTGCTAGTTGCAGCCTCCATGCGTCAATCCCCTACCTCCCCCTCACGGCAGCCCTTCCCCCATTTATGCTTGCAGATAAGATGCCTCCTGTGGCCTCCAGTACTGGAGCTGAAGATGTGGGCAGCATGAGTAAGTGAGGCCGACCTTCAATGCTATCTCTCCCAGAAAACGCCAACGCCTACTGTGCCTTTCCTTCTGAAAGTGTGGAGATTGCAGCCTCTTTGGGTCAATCCCCCACCTCCCCCTCACGGCAGCCTTTCTCCCATTGGTGCTTGCAGACGAAAGTCCGAATGGCAGCCGAGGCGAGGGAGAGAATCCTCCTGAAACACTGTCGTGAGGCCCAGAGGGGACCCTTGATGTGAATGATAGAGATCTACATCCTGACAGCATTGAGGACATTGAGGGTTCCAGCCTTGCTGACACCCTGGATCACACTTCATCGTTTGGGGGCTTGTCCGATGAGGAAGAGGAAGAGGAGGACACTGCTGGCAGCACCACGTCACTGCTTCCACTCAGATACTGGGAGTGCGCGGTGTGATATAGTTGACGAAGTACAGGGGTCTGCACTGGGTGTTGCATTGGGGCCTAGAGGGCTGCAGCATGGTGACGGGGCTAGGCAACCTTGGGTGCCATCTCTCGGTGGGGCGAGTCCGCACCGGAGTTCTGCTGAGGAAGACTCAGACAAGCCCATCGATGTTGGGGCTTATGAAAGAAGGGTGGAGGCCAAGAATCCCAGATGTTGGGGGCACTGACAAGGGTGCCAGGGAGGCTGTCGGAAGTAGTGGTGAGTGTGAAGGAGTCTGCCTCCCGCATAGTCAACATGGAGCCTATCATTGCCAGTGTGCAGGCGATGGTGGATTCCCAGAGAGACCGTGCGGATCCAGCTGTGATGCCACAACTCACAGGTGATGTGGCAGCTGCCATTTCAGCACAGGCACAAGGGAACGATCACACAGGCATGAGGGAACGATCACACAGGCATGAGGGAACGATCACACAGGTGCTGGATTGGAGAGGATGGCCGTGGCTCTGCAAGAGTTGACGGAGTGTCTAACTGCTGTCATGTCTGCTGGCTTTGAGACTCTGGCTGCTCTCATGCAGTCTCACAGCTCGATGCCACCCGACACCTCAGTGTTGCCCTCGTGGCTGGGTCCTCCACGGGCCATGGGGGGACCTCCGGTGTCACGCCACAGCACCAACCTGACCTCCCACAGCTTGGGGGTGATGGTATTGTGCCACCCCAGTGAGTGACTCAGACTCCTCGGACCAGGATCCTGATGATGTGCTCTCTCAGGATCACACCATTCCTGGCCCCAGACCTGCCACTCCGCCAGTGCCTCCACACATGGCCTCGCCCGAGCCAAGTCAGACTGAACCCTCCCAGGAGGGTGGTGACCAGTCTGCAGCTGGCCCTTCCAGGGCCAAAGCTGGTCGAGAGCGTCCAACAAGGACATCTGTAGCTTCCACACAGGGAACACGGCAGCCTTCCCAGACCCATGAGGCAGCCACACGGGAGATACTGAGGCGCAATAGCAGGATAGGCATGTGTAAGAGGGGTTATAAGGAAATGCACAACTGTGAGAAATGATGTTGGTCTGTTATTTTTTTGCACTGTTTTTTGTTGTGTAAATTGTTTGCAATGATTTTGATGATATATTAAATCTTTATTTTTTGCACCTATATCTGGCCAGGTGTGCTGGCAGGCAATTATCTATGAAGGCACTCGTTGGGATGGCCATGGAAAATAGGAGCTGAAGGGTCATGTGGGGATGAAATTATCTAAATCGAGCAGCAATGAGACAGGTCTGCATTTCCCTTGCAGGATTGTGATGGCGACAACGCCTCCTGGCCCTCCACCTCCTCCTCCTCCTCCTGTGCCTCCTCCTGAGGTGGTACAACTGGATCGACCTCCAATGGCTGGACCCTCATGAGGGCCAGGTTTTGCAGCGTGCAGCAGACCACCACGAAGATGGAGACCGGTTGAGGAGAGTGCTGCAAGGTACCACCAGCGCGGTCCAGGCAACGGAACCTCTGCTTGAGGATCGCGATGCAGTGCTCGGTAATGCACCTGGTACCAGAATGAGCATCGTTGTAGGCATGCTCGGCTGCTGTCCTGGGGTTCCGTAGTGGAGTGAGCAGCCAAGTGGACAGGGAATATCCCTTGTCCCCAAGCAGCCATCCACAATCCTGATTTGGGCCAGTGAAGATGTCGGGCACACTGGTCTGGTGCAGGATGAAGGAATCGTGGCTGCTGCCTGGATACCAGGCGTTGACTGCCAGGATCCTGCGCTGGTGGTCACACACCAGTTGCACATTCAGGGAGTGGAATCCCTTTCTGTTAATAAAGATCTCGGGATGGTTTTGTGGCACCCTCAGTCCGACGGGTGTGCAGTCGATGGCCCCCTGAATCCTGGGGAACCCCGCAATCCGGAAAAATCCAGCCTACCGCTCCACCTGCTTCTCCCTGGTCTCCTGGGAAGGAGATATAATGTAATCTTCTCTTATAGAGAGCATCGGTGACCTGCCGGATGGAGTGATGAGCGGAGAATTGAGATATATTAGAAATGTCTGCAGTTGCAGACTGGAAAGAGCCAGGAGCGGAGAAGTTGAGAGCTGTGGTCACTTTTGTCTCAACGCTGAGAGCTGTCCTCAGCCTTGTCTGAGGCTCCAGATCTGGCCGCAGGAGATTGCACAGCTCCCTCAGGATGTCCTTCCTAAATCGCAGCCTTCGCACACATTGCTCATCGCTGAGCTCCAGGAAGGAAAACTGATGTCGGTACACCCATGCACGGTAGGGCCTCCTTCCCCCAGGTCTATGCTGGGCCCTTCCGATGGCAGCTGTCTGATCACCATCTCCCTCTTCCTGCTGATGTTCCTCAGCCTCTGCAGGCTGCTGCTGGCAAGGCTCCTGGCCCAGTATGTGGTGTGGGGGGTTCAGCGTACCTGACCCTCCTCCTCACACCATCTCCCTCCTGACCACCCTCTCGATGTTGAGGTCTGCAGCCATCTGCAGGCCCGTCTCCATGTTGGGCAGCCATGGCTGCTGCCTCCCTTGCCCGCTGCCTCTGGACCCGTTGCCGATGGCGCTGCCTTCTCCTGCGTGCCGTCCTGCCTCTTGCAATGTGGACAAGGCGTTCCCCTGCCAGCACCGAGCCCACTAAGTCTGGACCCTCACTAGGAGGCCTCTGTGGAGCAGAGAATGAGGCCCACAGGCCACGACTAATCACTGAGAGTGAAAACATTTTCCAAACTCTCCTAAAGTTCTCAGAAGTCCGCTGCCGTTTGTTCAAATCCCTACATAGAATTCTGCTAAATTTTTGGCACAAAAACCCCAATCCCAACACACCTCCCTTTCTCCTCCGCTGGCGATCTCGAGCAGTCCGGCAAAGTGCACCGACTCAAAAAGCTGGCGGGGGCACCGTCACAAAACGAGGGAGCGGGGCGGAGCGGCAGCGGTGCGCACTCTGATTGCGTCACCACGGCCGCAAGCCCCATACCGCCACGGAAGTGGACACCGCCCCAAAAACTCCCGCGCTAAATATGGGTCGTGGCGGCCAGTCAACTGCAAAGGCGGCGATAGGATTCCATCGCCTGGCTGTCGCATTCGGGCGGTAACAGCTCTTATCGGGACCCTGAATTTCAGCCCCAATATGTTTAAATGTGGGCTGGGCCTCTCTATTTTATAGGATGCCCCCCCCCCCCCCCCCCCCCCCCCCCATCACAGTTGACTAGTTTACATGTCGTAATAAAAACAGAGAATGCTGGAAATCTCAACGGGTCAGGCAGCATCTGTGGAGAGAAAACAGAGTTAACGTTTCGGGTCGAAGACCCTTCGTCAGAACTGGCGAATGTTCGAAAAGAGCACATTCTTAAGCATTCTGAAAGGGGGAGGGGAAGAAAGAACAAAAGGGAAGGTCTGTGATAGGGTGGAAGGCAGGAGAGATTAGAGAGACAAAAGGGATGAGGGGCCGAATTGAAATGGTAATGATAAATGTGAGAAAAAGGTTAATCTGGATAGGGTGTGAATGGCAGGGTAATGATCAGCTGCCATTAGAGACAAAGAGAAGTCCCCATCCACCAGCCTGGCTGAACTTGTTCTCACATTAAACGACTTCATGGTGCTCCCATGCACCTGCTGCCCTTGTCTTTCTAGGTGGTGGAGGCCGTGGATTTGGGAGGTGCTGTCGAATAAGACTTGGTGAGTTGCTGGAGTGGATCTTATAGATGGCACACACTGCAACCACAGTACGTTGGTGGTGGTGGGAGTGAATGTTTAAGGTGGTGGATGGGCTGTCAATCAAGCAGGCTGCTTTGTCCTGGATGGTGTCGAACTTCTTGAGTGTTGTTGGAGCTGCACTCATCCAGGCAAGTGGAGAGTATTCCAGCACACTCCTGACTTGTGCCTTGTAGATGGTGGAAAGACTTTGGGGAGTCAGGAGGTGGGAGACTCACCGCAGAATACCCAGCCTCTGAACCGCTCTTCTTGCCACTGTGGCGACACCTTCTATCACTTTGCTGGTGATTGAGAGTAGACTGATGGGGTGGTAATTGGCAAGATAAAATTTGTGCTACTTTTTGTGGACAGGACATACTTGGGCAGTTTTCCACATTGTTGAGTAGATGCCAGTGTAGGTCCAGTTAAGTTTCTGGTCAATGGTGACCCTCAGAATGTTGATGGTGGGGGATTCGGCAATGGTAATGCCATTGAATTTCAAGGGGCAGTGGTTAGACTCTTCCTTGTTGGAGATAGTCATTGCCTGGCACTTGTGTGGCGCGATTGTTACTTGCCACTTATCAGCCCAAACCTGAGTGTCGTCCAGGTCTTGCTGCATATGGACATGGACTGCTTCATTTTCTGAGGAGTTGCGAATGGAACTGAACACTGTGCAATCATCAGTGAACAGCCCCACTTCTGACCTTATGATGGAGGGAAGGCCATTGTTGAATCAGCTGAAGGTGGTTGGGCCTAGGACACTGCCCTGAGGAACTCGTGAAGTGATGTCCTGGGGCTGGGTTGATTGACCTCCAATAACCACAACCGTCTTCCTTTGTGCGAGGTATGACTCCAGCCAGTGGAGAGATTTCCTCCTGATTCCCATTGACTTCAATTTTACTCGGGCTCCTTGATGCCACACTCGGTCAAATGCTGCCTTGATGTCAAGGGCAGTCACTCTCACCTCACCTCTGGAATTCAGCTCTTTTGTCCATGTTTGGACCAAGGCTGTGAGGTCTGGAGCTGAGTGGTCTTGGCGGAACCCAAACTGAGCATCGGTGAGTAGGTTATTTGTGAGCATATACCGTTTGATAGCACTGTCGCCAACACCTTCCAACATTATGCTGATAATTGAGAGTAGACTGACGGGGCAGTAATTGCCCGAATTGGATTTGTCCTGCTTTTTGTGGACAGGACATACCTGAGCAGTTTTCCACATTGTTGGTTAGATGCCAATGTTGTAGCTGTACTAGAACAACTTGGCTAGAGGCGTGGCTAGTTCTGGAGCACAAGTCTTCAGCACGACAGCCGAGATGTTATCGGGATCCAAAGCCCTTGCTGTATCCAGTGCCCTCAGCCGCTTCCTGATATCACGTGGAGTGAATCGAATTGGCTGAAGTCTGGCTTCTGTGATTGTGGGGACCTCAGGAGGAGGCTGATATGGATCATCCACTTGACACTTCTGGCTGAAAACTGTTGCAAACGCTTCAGCCTTGTCTTTTGCACTTGCGTACTGGGCTCCATCATCATTGAGGATGGGGATATTCATGGAGCCTCCTCCTCCTGTTAGTTGTTTAATTGTCCACCGCCATTCATGACTGGATGTGGCAATATTGCAGAGCTTTGATCTGATCCGTTGATTGTGGGATCGCTTAGCTCTGGCTTTAGTATGCTGCTTCCGCTGTTTAGCATGCATGTAGTCCTGTATTACACATTCCCCAGGTTGGTACCTCATTTTTAGGTACGCCTAGTGCTGCTCTTGTCATGCTCTTCTACACTCCTCATTGAACCAGGGTTGGTCTCCTGGTTTGATGGTAATGGTAGAGTGAGGGATATACTGGGCCATCATGTTACAAATTGTGGTACAATACAATTCTGCTGCTGCTGATGGTCCACAGCACCTCACGGATGCCCAATTTTGAGCTGCTAGATCTGTTCTGAATCTATTCCATTTCTTCATCATAGGCAGTCCCTCGGAATCAAGGAAGGCTTGCTTCCACGCTAAAAATGAGTCCTTAGGTGGCTGAACAGTCCAATATGAGAACCACAGTCCCTGTCACGGGTGGGACAGATAGTTGTTGAGGGAAAGGGTGGATGGGATTTGTTTGCCGTATGCTCTTTCCACTGCCTGCGCATGATTTCTGCATGCTCTCGGCGATGAGACTCAAGGTGCTCAAAGCCCTCCCGGAAGCACTTCCTCCACTTAGGGCGGCCTTTGGCCAGGGATTCGCAGGTACTAGTGGGAATGTTGAACTTTATCAGGGAGGCTTTGAGGGTGTCCTTGTAACATTTCCTCTGCCCTCCTTTGGCTCGTTTGCCGTGAAGGAGTTCCGAGTAGAGCGCTTGCTTTTGGAGAGCTTTGAGAGCACAGCGATAGTGCCACACAATATGGAGGCTGTCCTCAATGTGAAGACAATGATTGTGCGGTGATCACTGCTACCAATGCTGTCATGGACAGATGCATCTGCGACAGGTAGATTGGTGAGGACGAGGTCAAGTAAGTTTTTACCTTGTGTTGGTTCTCTCATCACCTACTGCAAGCCCAATCTGAGAGCTATGTCCTTCAGGGCTCAGCCAGCTCAGTCAGTGGAGGTGCTACTGAGCCAATCTTGGTGATGGACACTGAGCTATCCTATGCAGTGTACATCCTGTGCCATGCTACCCTCAGTGCTTCTTCGATATGGTGTTCAACATGGACGAGAACTGATTCATCAGCTGAGGGAGGGCAGTAGGTGGTAATCAGCAGGAGGTTTCCTTGCCCATGTTTGACCTGAATCCAAGAGACTTCATGGGGTCTGGAGTCAATGTTGAGGACTCCCAGGACCACTCCCTCCCGACTGTATACCACTGTGCTGCCACCTCTGGTGGGTCTGTCTTGCCGGTGGGACAGAAAAAACCCAGGGATGGTAATGGAGAAGTCTGGGACATTGGCTGAAAGGTATGATTCTGTGAGTATGACTATGTCAGGCCCTTGTTTGACTAGTCTATGTGACAGCTCTCCCAATTTTGGCACAAGCCCCCAGATGTTAGTGAAGAGGACCTTGCAGGGTCGACTGGGTTGGGTGAGCCATTGTCGGGTCTGTCGCCGGGGCTGAGGTTGATGCCACGTGGCCCGTCCAATTTTATTCTTATTGTTGTGTATAGAAGAACTCCACGAGGCTGAGTACTGTGAGCTAAACTTAGTGTGACCTTAGTCTGCTTTATTACAACTCCAGAGTGCCTAAACAACATGGCAGCCAACCTTTTATACTGGCCCTGCACATGTGTGCAGGTGACCATTGGGATTCCAACAGTCACGCCCTCTAGTGGCAAGTATGACATAGTTACATACATAACATCACTCCCCCCCCCCATCCCCCCCCCAAAGTCTTCGGTACAAGTTATTTACAAGTTGAGGTGATCCAGAGCCCTTTGCTCCCTAGTTGATCGTCTAAGTTCAAACCCTGGCGTGTTTGAGTTGGCTGGCCATTGCTACACTGCACCGCAGCTGGTCTGACTGGACTGTCAGGAACAGTGGGTTGATCCTCGTGATTGACAGCGAGGTCGATTGCTGGTTGGGTGTGTGTTGGTGGATCGTCGATGGTGATGTCCTCTTCAAATCGTTCCTGGTTGTCAGTAAATCGCAATTTGGTCTGATCTAAATGCTTTCTGCACATTTGGCCATTTAACAGCTTGATTATAAACACCCTATTCTCTTCCTTGGCCAAAACAGTGCCAGCAACCCACTTGGGACCATGACCGTAATTCAGGACAAACACAGGGTCGTTAACATCAATGTCACGTGAAACAGTCGTGTGATTGTGGTACATGTTCTGCCGGTGTCGCCGGGTTTCCACGTGATCATTAAGATCCAGGTGGACTGGGGGAGCCTGGTTTTGAGGGCTCTCTTCATTAACAATTCTGCCAGGGGAACCCCGGTGAGCGAGTGGGGTCGCGTCCTGTAACTGAGCAGGATGCGAGACAAGTGGGTCTGCAGGGAGCCGACCGTCACGCGTTTTATGCTCTGCTTGATTGTTTGGACTG
Organism: Pristiophorus japonicus; assembly: GCF_044704955.1. Lineage (NCBI taxonomy): Eukaryota > Metazoa > Chordata > Chondrichthyes > Pristiophoridae > Pristiophorus > Pristiophorus japonicus. Next base: position 177,475,474 of record NC_091980.1, on the reverse strand, counting down.
CCCGCTCCGCTTGACTATTAGACGTGAACTTAAATGGAGCAGACCTGACATGCTTAATGCCATTGCGGGTCATAAACTCGTTGAATTCCGAGCTGGTGAAACACGGTCCATTGTCGCTGACAAGGACGTCGGGCAAGCCATTGGTGGCAAACATGGCCTGGAGACTTTCAATAGTGGCTGTGGAAGTGCTGGTTGACATGATTACGCATTCAATCCATTTGGAGTAAGCGTCCACAACTACTAAAAACATCTTTCCTAGAAAGGGGCCGGAAAAATCTACGTGGATCCTGGACCACGGATTGGAGGGCCATGACCACAGACTCAGTGGAGCCTCCCTTGGTGCATTGCTCAGTTGCGAGCAAGTGTTGCACTGATGCACACATAACTCCAAGTCTGAGTCAATGCCGGGCCACCAAACATGCGACCTGGTAATTACCTTCATCATGACAATGCCTGGGTGGGTACTGTGTAGGTCGCGTATAAAGGTTTCCCTGCCTTTTTTGGCAAAACCACGCGAATACCCCATAAGAGACAATCCGACTGGATGGACATTTCATTTTTGCGTCGGTGAAATGGCTTAATTTCATCTTGCATTTCCCCGGGAATGGCCGACCAGTTACCATTTAGGATGCAACACTTTACTAATGATAGCACAGGATCCTGGCTGGTCCAGGTCCTGATCTGGCGAGCTGTGACGGGTGACCCCTCGCTCTCAAAAGCATCCATGACCAGTAGCAAGTCTGCGGGCTGCGCCATTTCAACCCCAGTGGTGGGTAATGGTAGCCGGCTGAGAGCATCGGCACAGTTTTCAGTGCCTGGTCTGTGGCAGATAGCATAGTCATAAGCGGATAATGTTAGTGCCCATCTTTGGATGCGGGACAAAGCATTGGTATTTATATCTTTGTTCTCTGAAAACAGCAAAATGAGTGGCTTGTGGTCAGTTTCAAGCTCAAACGAAGTCCAAAAATGTATTGTTGCATTTTCCTAACCCCATATACACATGCTCATGCCTCTTTCTCGACCGTACTATAGGCTCTCTCAGCCTTAGACAGGCCACTAGAGGCGTATGTAACCGGTTGGAGGTTCCCCAATATATTGGCTTGCTGTAACACACAGCCGACCCCGTATGATGAGGCGTCACAAGCTAGCACTAAACGTTTACATCTGTCATAGTGTACAAGTAACTTATTTGAACAAAGCAGATTCCTGGCCTTCTCAAAGGCTGTGTCTTGAGATTTGCCCCAAACCCAGTCGTCACCCTTACGTAGCAACATGTGCAAAGGCTCTAACAATGTGCTCAACCCGGGTAGAAAATTAACGAAATAGTTGAGGAGTCTCAGGAACGAACACAGCTCCGTCACATTCTGTGGTCTGGGTGCATTCTTGATGGCCTCTGTCTTTGAATCCGTGGGCCTGATACTGTCTACTGCAATCTTTCTCCCCCAAAATTTGACTTCTGGCACCAGGAAAACACACTTGGAGTGTTTCAGCCTGAGTCCCACTCTGTCTAGGCGACTTAGAACCTCTTCCAGGTTGTGTAGATGTTCGATGGTGTCACGACCAGTGATCAGGATGTCGTCTTGAAACACAACGATGTGCGGAACAGATTTCAGCAAACTCTCCATGTTTCTCTGGAAAACGGCTGCAGCCGAGCGAATCCCAAAAGGGCACCTATGGTATATAAACAGTCCTTTGTGTGTATTGATGCACGTCAGTCTTTTCGAAGATTGCTCCTGTGTCATGTAGGCGGAGGTTAGGTCCAACTTGGTGAACGACTTCCCCCCCCCCCCGCTAACGTTGCGAACAGGTCATCCGCCTTGGGTAGCGGGTACTGGTCCTGTAGTGAGACTTGGTTAATCGTTACCTTGTAGTCTCCGCAGATTCTGACCGTGCCATCGCTTTTCAACACCGGAACAATTGGACTGGCCCACGCGTTGAACTCGACTGGTGATATCATTCCTTCGCGTTGGAGTCTGTCCAGTTCGATCTCGACTTTCTCCGTCATCATGTACGGAACCGCCTGAGCCTTGTGATGGATGGGCCGTGCATCGGGGCCTAGATGGATCTGTACCTTGGCGCCTGTGAAGTTGCCAATGCTTGGTTCGAATAGCGAGGGAAACTTGCTCAGCACTTGAGTACACGAGGCATCAGCCACTGAAGATAGTACTTTGATATCGTCGTCGTCCCAATTCCATCTAATCTTTTCTAGCCAGCTTCTGCCGAACAGCGTTGGGCCATTGTCTGCAACAATCCACAATGATAGGTCATGCACAGCTCCATCATACGATACCTTCACTGCCGCACTTCCAATGACTGGTATGAGCTCTTTGGTGTAAGTACGCAGCTTTGCATTAATCGGGCTCAGTTTGGGCCTTTGTGCTTTATTGCCCCACAGTTTCTCAAAAGTCTCCTGGTTCATTATTGACTGACTCGCACCCGTGTCCAACTCCATGGATACTGGAACTCCATTTAATTTGACTTTCAGCATTATAGGAGGGCTCTTGGTGGTGAAGGTATGTACCCCATACACCTCTTCCTCGGGTTGAGTTGCCTGTGCTGCGTGATACGCGCCGGATCGATCAGCCTCTGCCACGTGGTATGTCGCAGCATGTTTGCACATTCACTGGAGGTGCCCCATTGTTGCGCAGCCTTTGCACACGTAGTGCTTGAATCGACATTGATGGGCCCAATGATTACCCCCACAGCGCCAACACGGTGCTAATGAATTCACATTCACCCCCGATGGGGACTCTGAGTCATCACAGGTCTTGCAGATGTATAGGCCCTGCCATATGAAGTTCCGCCTGCTAGCGACGTCATTTTATGCACAGTACTTGCCAGTGAGCTTCGATGTTAAGAAGATATCTGTTTGGTGTTATCGTCCGTGGCTATGCATGCCTGGGCGATCGCGATGGCCCTGCTCAGGTCTAGGGTTTCGGCAGCCAGCAGCTTTCGAAGAATGACCTCGTGGCTGATGCCCAGCACGAAAAAGTCCCGCAGCATTTGCCCCAATGCAACTCCAAAATCGCAAGGTCCCGCGAGGTGTCTCAGGTCAGCAACATAATCCGCCACGTCCTGGCCCCCGGAGCGATGGTGCGTGTAAAAACGATATCTGGCCATGAGGATACGCTCCTTCAGCTTGAGGTGGTCCTGAACCAGCGTGCACAACTCTGTGTGTTCCTTCTCCGTTGGTTTTGTCGGTGCGAGCAGATTCTTGATGAGGCCGTATATTTTAGGCCCACAGACGGTGAGGAGAACCGCCCTGCACTTGGCCGCGTTAGTGTCTCCTTCCAGCTCATTGGCCACGAAGTACTGGTCGAGATGCTCGATGAAGGCTTCCCAATCATCACCCTCTATGAATCTCTCTAATATTCCAACGACAGCCATGGTTGCGTGAAGGTTCATATTCTGTTACTCGTCGCCAATTGTTGTGTATAGAAGAACTCCACGAGGCTGAGTACTGTGAGCTAAACTTGGTGTGACCTTAGTCTTTTTTATTACAACTCCAGAGTGCCTAAACAACATGGCAGTCAACCTTTTATACTGACCCTGCACATGTGTGCAGTTGATCATTAGGACTCCAACAATTGTGCCCTCTGGTGGCAAGTATTACATAGTTACATACATGCTTATTATTGTTTGTTGTGGCTTGTTAGGCCATTTCTGATGGCAGTTAAGAGTCAACCACATTGCTGTGGGTCTGGAGTCACATATAGGCCAGACCAGGTAAGGATGGCAGATTTCATAAGAACAAAGGAAGATAAGAAATAGGAGCAGGATTAGACCATTTGAACCCTCGAGCCTGCTCTGCCATTCAATAAGATCATGGCTGATCTGATCTTGGCCTCAACACTTTCCTGCCCGCTCCCCATAACCCTTTATTCCCTTATCTTTCAAAAATCTGTCTATCTCCACCTTAAATATATTCAATGACCCAGCCTCCACAGCTCTCTGAGGTAGAGAATTCCAAAGATTTACGACCCTCTGAGAGAAGTAATTCCTCCTCATCTCCATTTTAAATGGGCAGCCCCTTATTCTGAAACGATGCCCCCAGCTCTAAATTCCCCCACAAGGGGAAACATCTTCTCTGCATCTACCCTGTCAAGCCCTCTCAGAATTTTATATGTTTCAATAAAATCACCTCTCATTCTTCTAAACTCCAATGAGTATAGGCCTAACCTGCTGGACCCTTCTTCATAAGACAACCCCTTGAGCTCAGGAATCAACCTTGTGAACCTTCCCTTCAGGACATCAATGAACCAGATGGGTTTTTACAACAATCCAGTAGTTTCATGGTCATCATTACTGATACTATTTATTCCAGATTTATTTAATTCACTGAATTTAAACTCCCCCAGCTGCTGTGGTGGGATGTGAACTCACGTCTCCGGATTATGAGTCCAGGCTTCTGGATTACTAGTCCCATAACTTAACCACTGTGCTACCATTCTCGTGAATTAAGTGCTTTTGAAGTGTAATCGCTGTTTTAATGTAGTATTGTAACCTCAGAGCCAAGAGGGCCAGGTCAGCTCGAGTCCAGAGTTCCGTTCTCTACACTGGCAGTAAACTGCACACTGAGCCTAGGAGCAGAGTGACCCAGGTCAGATCCAGTCTAGGAGCAGAGTGACCCAGGTCAGATCCAGTCTAGGAGATCCTGAGCAGTCCTGAGGATGTGAAACGCGCTGTATAAATGCAAGTTCTGTTATTTCTTTTCTCTTTAGGACCCTACTGTTGGGTTCCACTCTGAATGGAAATGAATTATCACTGCCCCTTTATCACCTACAGCAGAATGGTCACTTTTATCTTAACCCTACACTTATTTATTACAGACTAGTGCTTAGTGCCATCAATCTTAGTGCTAATGCATAAACAATAAGTATGTAAATCTTTAATTAAAGCAATAATTGAGGGATTGACCGATTAAAAAAAGACAAACAGCAATTATCTGCGACGTTTCTGTGCATGTATGCTATAAGCTACACATGAAGTTGTGTTTGTTCAACTGTAGTGAGTCATTAACAATCACTGGGCTGCAAACCTCTCATTCCTTTGAGCAAGGTGTTACACTTTAAAATTGCCAACTCCAATTATGTGATGCTGCACAAACGAGATTGATATAACTATCATCAGAATAGAGGAAGAAACATAGGAACAGGAGGAGGCCATTCAGCCCCTCGAGCCCGTTCCGCCATTCAGTTAGATCATGGCTGATCTGTATCTTAACTCCATTTACCTGCCTTGGTTCCATATCCTTTAATATCCTTACCTAACAAAAATCAGTTTTGACATTTTCAAGTGACCCCTAGCATCATCAGCTTTTTGGGGGTCAGAGTTCCAGATTTCCGCTACCCTTTTTGTGAAGAAGTGTTTCCTGACATCAACCCTGAACAGCCTAGCTCTCATTTTAAGATTATACCTCCTTGTTCTGGACTCTCCCACCAGAGGAAATAATTTCTCTGTAGCTAGCCTTTCAAACCCCATTGAATGGCTACAAGTGATGTATCGTTGTGGGTTAACAAAGAACTCTCTAAATGCATGTGACTTACAAGATACAGTCACACTAAAGGACATTTGAACAGTGCTACTAAGCTGCCTATCAAAGGTCTCCGCTGGGCTTTGATTGCTATCATAAAATCATAGAAAGTTACAGCACGGAAGGAGGCCATTCGGCCCATTGTGTCCACGCTGGCCGGCAAAGAGCTATCTAGCCTAATCCCACTATCCAGCCCTTGGTCCATAGCCCTGCAGGTTACGCTTCAAGTGCACATCCAAGTACTTTTTAAATGCTGTGAGGGTTTCTGCCTCTACCATCCTTTCAGGCAGTGTGTTCCTGGCCCCCACCACCCTCCTCAAATCCCCTCTAAACCTCCTACCACTTACTGTAAGTCTATACCCTCTGGTTGTTGACCCCTCTGCTAAGGGAAATAGGCCCTTTCTATCCACTCTATCCAGGGCTCTCATAATTTTCTACGCCTCAATAAGGTCTCCCCTCAGCTTCCTCTGTTCCAAAGAAAACAAACCCAGCCTATCCAAACTGTCCTCATAGCTAAAATTCTCCAATCCAGGCAACATCCTCATAAATCTCCTCTGTACCCTCTCTAGTGTAATTACATATTTCCTGTAATGTGGTGACCAGAACTGCACGTAGTATTCTAGCTGTGGCCTAACTAATGTTTTATACAGTTCAAGCATAACCTCCCTGCTCTTGTATTCTAAGCCTTGGCTAATAAAGGCAAGTATCCCGTATGCCTTCTTAACCACCTTATCTACCTGGCCTGCTACCTTCAGGGATCTGTGGACCTGCACTCCAAGATCCCTCTGTTCCTCTGCACTTCTCAGTGTCCTACCATTTATTGTGTATTCTCTTGCCTTGTTAGCCCTTCCCAAATGCATTACCTCACACTTCTATCATCTCTAAGTTGCAAGGATGGGTTGTTAAGACTTGTATAAGCCTGCTTGGCTGGCAGTGACTGGCCTACTTGAATCCAAAACATTTCTAGTGCCCTGGTAGCTTCTGAATTCCAGCTAGATCGAGATGTCAGTGTGCTGGGGAATGGCAGGGGCCTCCTTGCCCTTGCAGTTGATCTGTGCCTTCATGACATCAAGATGCCTCCTCCGATGTCCTGAGTGTTGTAAGAAGGTCGCTGTGTTGGATTCTGGCATGGAGGATATGTCCTTCCTGATTTTCTCCTGCCCATGTGTTGTCCTCCTTCAGCCCTGGTTGCCAGGTGGTGGGAAATTCCTCATCCTTTGGATTTTGAGTTTCATCTCTCCCATCCTCATGTTCGAATCCCTATATAGCCTCATCCCTCCTTATCGCTGTAATCTCCTTCACCTCTACAACCTCCCTAGAGCTCGGTATTCCTCTAATTTTGGTGTCCTGTATATCCCCAACTTCATTTGCACCTCCATTCGCTGTCAGCTGCCTAGGCCCTGAGCTCTGAAATTCCCTCCCCAAACCTCTTTGTCTCTCTACCTCTGTCTCCTCCCTTAAGATCCTCCTTAAAACCTACTCTTTGACTAAGCTTTTGGACACCAGTCCTAGCGTTTTCAATTTAGCTTGCTGCTAGTGTCTGTCTGATAATGCTCCTGTAAAGCACTGTGAGATGTTTTGCGCTATATAAATGCATGTTGTTGTTGCCTTCAGACATGATGATGGATTCTCTGAAAACTCAGCTGTGGTTTGTGTTATATCTCAAATAAAGCAATGTGACTGAGTACTGTAAACTTGAGTAAGTGTGACCTTAGTCTCTTTATTCTGACTCCAGAGTGCTGGCACAGCATGGGAGGTTTGCTTATATGCAGTGCTCCCAAGGGATGCTGAGATCCCTTGGGACTCCAACAGATGCGCCCTCTGGTGGTGGTAGAATGCTGGTTACAAGGTGTTGCATACATAACATCACTCCCCCCAAAGTCAATAGTACACTTATTTACAGGGTGAGATGATCTGGGGCTTTCCGCTCCCTAGTCGATCGTCTCGGTACAAACACAGGTGCAGGTGAATTGGTTGGGCCTTCACTGGGCTGCTGCGCAGCTGCCCTTGCTGGGCTGCTGAGGATGATGAGTTCAGCTTCGTGGTCAACCATGGTGTCAGTTGCCACTTGTGTGTGTGTCGGAGGGTCGAAGTTGGTGGTGTCCTCTTCAGGTTGCTCGTAGCTGTCTGTGAATCGCAATTTGGTTTGGTCCAAATGCTTTCTGCAAGTTAGTCCATTTGCAAGTTTGAGCTCAAACACCCTACTCCCTTCTTTGGCTACGATAGTGCCAGCAAACCATTTGGCACTATGTCCATAGGTGAGTACAAATACAGGGTCATTGACTTCAATATCGCATGACAAATTTGCGCGATCATGGTACGTGCTTTGTTGATGCCGCCTGCTCTTGACATGATCATGGAGATCAGGGTGGACTAGAGAGAGCCTTGTTTTGAGTGCCCTTTTCATGAGCAGTCGGCTGGAGGAACCGCGGTGAGCGAGTGGTATCTGGTGCGGTAGCTGAGCAGGACTCGGGACAGGCGGGTCTGCAGGGAGCCTTCCGACACGCCTTTCAAGCTTTGTTTGATGGTTTGGACTGCCTGTTCTGCCTGGCCGTTAGATGCGGGTTTGAATGGGGCAGATGTGACGTGCTTGATCCCATTGCGGGTCATAAATTCCTTGAATTCAGCGCTGGTGAAGCACGACCCATTGTCGCTGACAAGGACATCAGACAAGCCGTGCGTGACAAACATGGCTCGTAGGCTTTCGATGGTGGCAGTGGACGTGCTTACAGACATTATTACACACTCAATCCATTTTAAATAAGCATCCACAACAACCAAAAACATTTTGCCTAGAAACGGGCCAGCGAAGTCAACGTGGATCCTCGACCACGGTTTGGAGGGTCATGACCATAAACTTAGCGGTGCCTCCCTGGGTGCATTGCTCAGTTGAAAGCAAGTGCTGCATTGGCGCATGCAAGACTCCAAATCTGAGTCGATGCAAGGCCACCACACATGGGATCTGGCTATAGCTTTCATCATTACTATGCCTGGGTGGGTACTGTGTAGGTCGGTTATGAACGTTTCCCTGCCTTTCTTAGGCAAAACCACGCGATTGCCCCACAAAAGACAGTCCGCCTGCATGGACATTTTGTCTTTCGCTGCTGGAACGGCTTGATCTCATCATGCATCTCTGCTGGGACGCTGGACCAGCTCCCATGGAGGGCACAGTTTTTTACAAGGGACAGTAAAGGATCCTGGCTGGTCCAGGTCCTGATCTGGCAGGCTGTAATGGGTGACTTTTCGTTTTCAAATGCACCCATCACCAAGAGCAAGTCTGCAGGCTGTGCCATTTCCACCCCGGTGGTGGGCAATGGTAGCTGACTGAAAGCATCAGCACAGTTCTCTGTGCCTGGCCTGTGGCGAATTACATAGTTATATGCAGACAGCGTAAGTGCCCATCTTTGGATGCGAGCAGAGGCTTTGGTATTAATACCTTTGCTCAATGAGAATAGCGATATGAGTGGTTTATGGTCAGTTTCTAACTCGAACTTAAGCCCAAACAGATACTGGTGCATTTTTTTCACCCCGTAAACGCATGCCAGAGCTTCTTTTTCAATCATGCTGTCGGCCCTTTCGGCCTTGAACAAACTCCTGGATGCATAAGCGACCGGTTGCAATGTTCCCGATTCATTTGCTTGTTGTAACACACACCCGACCCCATACGAAGACGCATCGCAAGCTAGCACTAAACGTTTACATGGGTCATACAGAACAAGCAGTTTGTTGGAACATAACAGATTTCTGGCTTTCTCAAAAGCAGTCTCTTGTGATTTCCCCCAAACCCAGTCACCTCTCTTGCGTAGCAACACATGTAGGGGTTCTAGCAAGGTGCTTAACCCGGGTAGGAAATTACTAAAATAATTGAGGAGTCCCAGGAACGACCGCAGCTCCGTCACATTCTGTGGTCTCGGTGCATTCTTGATAGCCTCCGCCTTGGCGTCGGTGGGTCTGATGCCGTCTGCCGCGATTCTTCTCCCCAAGAACTCGACCTCCGGTGCCAGAAAAACACACTTTGAGCATTTCAACCTGAGTCCCACACGATCTAGCCAACTTAGAACCTCTTCCAGGTTCTGCAAGTGTTCGATGGTGTCCCGACCTGTGATCAATATGTTGTCCTGGAAAACCACGGTGTGTGGAACCAACTTTAGCAGACTTTCCATGTTCCTTTGAAAAATAGCCGATCGAATCCCAAACGGGCATCTATTGTAGAATGAACAGACCTTTGTGCGTGTTGATGCAGGTGAGGCCTTTCAAAGATTCCTCCAGCTCCTGCGTCATGTAGGCCGAGGTCAGGTCCAACTTGGTGAACGTCTTCCTTCCTGCCAGCATCGCAAATAGGTCGTCTGCCTTGGGTAGCGGGTACTGGTCCTGCAGTGAAAAATGGTTAGTCGTTACTTTATAGTCCCCACAAATTCTGACTGTGCCATTGCCCTTGAGAACCGGAACAATCAGACTGGCCCACTCATTGAACTCAACCGGCACGATGACGCCCTCTCGTTGCAGCCTGTTCAGCTCGATCTCCACTTTCTCTTGCATCATGTATGGCACCACACGTGCCTTGTGGTGGATGGGTCGTGTACCAGTAACCAAGTGGATCTGCACCTTCACCCCAGAGAAATTTCCGATGCCTGGCTCAAACAAAGACGGGAACTTGCTCTAACCCTGGGCACCGAGGCATCATTGACGGACGAAAGCACTCGGATGCTGTCTAGTTCTCGTGGATTTTTCCCAGCCAGCTTCTGCCAAACAGTATGGGCCATCTCCTGGTACAATCCACAGTGGTAGTTCGTGCACCGCTCCATCATAGGAGACTTTTAATTGCACTGCCAATTACAGGGATCAGCTCTTTAGTGTAAGTTCTCAGCCTGGTATGAATAGGGCTCAGCTTGGGCCTTTGTGCCTTGTTGCACCACAGCCTGTCGAAGGCCTTTTTGCTCATGATAGACTGACTTGCACCTGTGTCCAATTCCATGGATACTGGAATTCCATTCAGTTCAACTTTTAACATGATCGGTGGACATTTTATGGTGAAGGTGTGTACCCCGTACACTTCTGCCTCCTCGGTTCGAGTCTCTAGTTCAGTTTGATCCGCCATGGATCGGTCTTCCTCTGCAACGTGGTGGTTTGCAGCTCGTCTGCACATTCACTGGAGGTGTCCCATTGTTCCACAGCCTTTGCACGCATAGTGTTTGAAGTGGTATTGGTGGGCTCGATGATCACCTCCACAGTGCCAACAAGGTGTTAATTGCCTCGTATTCACACTTCATGGCAGACTCTGAGTCATCTGAGGTCGTGCAGCTGCAGGTGTGTACGTTCTGCCAAATGCATTCCTGCCTGAAAACGACATTACTTTGTGTACAGTACTTGCCGATGTATCTTTATGTTTGGTGTTATCGCTGGTGGACATAAATGCCTGGGTTATCGTTATGGCTTTGCTCAGGTTCGGTGTTTCAACAGTCAATAGTTTGCGAAGGATAACCTCATGGCCAATGCCAAGCACAAAAAAGTCTCTTAGCATTTGCTCCAGGAATCCATCAAATTTGCAATGTCCTGCAAGGCACCTTAGTTCGGCGACGTAGCTCACCACTTCCTGGCCTTCAGACCGCTGACATGTATAAACTCGATACCTTGCCATCAGAACGCTCTCCTTCGGATTTAGGTGCTCCCGGACCAGCGTGCACAGTTCTTCATATGATTCGGTTGTTAGTTTCACCGGAGCAAGAAGATTCTTCATGAGGCCATAGGTTGTTGCCCCGCAGACGGTGAGGAGGATCGCCCTTCATTCCCATTCTCATTCCCTTGCAGCTCATTGGCCACGAAGTATTAGTCGAGTCACTCCACGAAGGCTTCCCAATCGACACCTTCTGAGAATTTCTCCAGGATACCAACAGTTCTCTGCATTTTTGCGTGATGGTTCGTTATCTATTACTCGTCGCCAGTTGTTATGTCTCGAATAAAGCAATGTGACTGAGTACTGTAGACTTGAGTAAGTGTGACCTTGTTCTTTTTATTCTGACTCCAGAGTGCTGGCACAGCATGGGAGGTCTGCTTATATGCAGTGCTCCCAAGGGATGCTGGGATCCCTTGGGACTCCAACAGATGCGCCCTCTCGTGGTGGTAGAATGCTAGTTACAAGGTGTTGCATACATAACAGTTTGGGATGTGGATGAATCATTCCTTGTGTAGACATGAGCATTCGAGCTGGAAGTAGCTGACGCAGAGGAGTGCCTCACCGGAGGATTTTTTTTTAAGACACTGAACTATCCCTTTGTGTCTTAAAAAACATCCCCAGATGTTTCAGTATGCAGATGTGCTTGTGGTGGTAGCGGAAGATCCCAGGTTCAATCCCCTGTCTACGCTGATTAGCTAATCTCAACCAGGTGATCGTGAGGTGTCCTCCGGGCTCCTTCCCGCCCGCCTAGTAAGGGAGGTGGCTGGGAAGGGGCAAATTAGCCTTGCACCACCCGATCTCTGTCACCTCCTACAATGCTCCGAGATCTCCACGCTTCTCCACTTCTGACCTCTTGCACAGCCCCCACTCCCTCCATCCCACTATCAGCGGCCATGCCTCCTTCAGCTCTGCAACCCCCTAGAGCTCTGTGTTCCTCCAATTCTAGTCTCCTGTATATCCCCAACTTCCTTTTCCCCTCCATTGGCTGTCAGCTGCCTAGGCCCTGAGCTCTGGAATTCCCTCCCAAAACCTCTTCGTCTCTCTACCTCTGTCTCCTCCCTTAAGATCCTCCTTAAAACCTACTTCTTTGACAAAGCTTTTGGTCACCAGTCCTACAATCTCTTTTTGTGGCTCGGTATCCACGTTTGTCTGATTGCTCTCCCGCAAAGCGCCTTGGGATGGTTTACTACGTTAAAATGCAAGTTACTGTTGCTGAAGTGAAAACATATGAAAAAGGACAGAGAAAGAGCAACTGTTCCACCCTGCACAATCTACATGCAACTTCAACCCTTTCCCTCTCGTCATGACATGTTCTGGGACAAGCAAAAAAAAAGGAAGAAAAATATATCAATGTCGGAAATTCCTCTCCGATCTCCATCGTGCAAAGTACAAGCAGACTGTGGTGACTGCTCTCACTAGTCTCCATGAACCTTCCTATGTTCCACAGCTCCAGATGCCTTCCACTCGCACAACCTGGCCCAGCTCCCTTTCAAAGGTATGCGGCCAATCCTCACTCTACTCACTCAACCCCCCCAGAGGTTCCCAACTCTCTGTGAATAGAAGAACTTCCTAGCATCTAAACTAACTCTATGCTTTCATAACTTGTGAAAAAAAGTAAGAACTGGAGATTTATATCGTGTATTCACAACCTCAGGACGTCCCATAACACATTGAGGCCAATTAAATACTTTTGGAGTGTAGTCACTGTTGTAATGTGGGAAACACGGCAGCCAATTTGCGCACAGCAAGCTCCCACAAACAGCAATGTGATGATGACCAGATAATCTGTTTTTGTTATGTTGTTTAAGAGATAGATATTGGCTAGGACACCGGGGATAACTCCCCAGCTCTTCTTCAAATAGTGCCTTGCGATCTTTTATATTCATCTGATCCCGTGTGGTGGCTGGTGTGCAACGGCCACCCCACGTTAAAAGAATTCACGCACAGGCATCTTCCACCATTTAAAATTATTTCCTCAGTCACCTGAGTACTCAATTTTAGTGTGGGAGCAAGTCATCCTCGACCCCGAGGGACTGCCTATGATGATGATGGTATCCACCTGAGAGAGCAAACAGAGCCTCGGTTTAATGTCGCATCAAAAAGTGCCACCTCCGACAGTGCAGCGCTCCCTCAGTACTGTAATGGGGGTGTTAGCCTGGATCATGTGCTCGGGTCTCTGGAGTGGGAGCTTGAACCCTCCTGACTCGGCAGGCAAGAGTGCTACCCACTGAGCCACAGGGGCGTTACGTTGCTATGTTGGCAGGTTCTGCTGGAGGATTTGAGGCTGGCTGCCATGCTCAGGGGCTGGCTGCCATGCTCAGGGGCTGCAGGAAGGCAGCAGCACGTTAGTTGTTTACAGGTTAGCAGGTGATCTCGCATTCACAAGCAAGAATGTAACCTATCCAGGGCTCTCATAATTTTCTACGCCTCAATAAGGTCTCCCCTCAGCTTCCTCTGTTCCAAAGAAAACAAACCCAGCCTATCCAAACTGTCCTCATAGCTAAAATTCTCCAATCCAGGCAACATCCTCATAAATCTCCTCTGTACCCTCTCTAGTGTAATTACATATTTCCTGTAATGTGGTGACCAGAACTGCACGTAGTATTCTAGCTGTGGCCTAACTAATGTTTTATACAGTTCAAGCATAACCTCCCTGCTCTTGTATTCTAAGCCTTGGCTAATAAAGGCAAGTATCCCGTATGCCTTCTTAACCACCTTATCTACCTGGCCTGCTACCTTCAGGGATCTGTGGACCTGCACTCCAAGATCCCTCTGTTCCTCTGCACTTCTCAGTGTCCTACCATTTATTGTGTATTCTCTTGCCTTGTTAGCCCTTCCCAAATGCATTACCTCACACTTCTATCATCTCTAAGTTGCAAGGATGGGTTGTTAAGACTTGTATAAGCCTGCTTGGCTGGCAGTGACTGGCCTACTTGAATCCAAAACATTTCTAGTGCCCTGGTAGCTTCTGAATTCCAGCTAGATCGAGATGTCAGTGTGCTGGGGAATGGCAGGGGCCTCCTTGCCCTTGCAGTTGATCTGTGCCTTCATGACATCAAGATGCCTCCTCCGATGTCCTGAGTGTTGTAAGAAGGTCGCTGTGTTGGATTCTGGCATGGAGGATATGTCCTTCCTGATTTTCTCCTGCCCATGTGTTGTCCTCCTTCAGCCCTGGTTGCCAGGTGGTGGGAAATTCCTCATCCTTTGGATTTTGAGTTTCATCTCTCCCATCCTCATGTTCGAATCCCTATATAGCCTCATCCCTCCTTATCGCTGTAATCTCCTTCACCTCTACAACCTCCCTAGAGCTCGGTATTCCTCTAATTTTGGTGTCCTGTATATCCCCAACTTCATTTGCACCTCCATTCGCTGTCAGCTGCCTAGGCCCTGAGCTCTGAAATTCCCTCCCCAAACCTCTTTGTCTCTCTACCTCTGTCTCCTCCCTTAAGATCCTCCTTAAAACCTACTCTTTGACTAAGCTTTTGGACACCAGTCCTAGCGTTTTCAATTTAGCTTGCTGCTAGTGTCTGTCTGATAATGCTCCTGTAAAGCACTGTGAGATGTTTTGCGCTATATAAATGCATGTTGTTGTTGCCTTCAGACATGATGATGGATTCTCTGAAAACTCAGCTGTGGTTTGTGTTATATCTCAAATAAAGCAATGTGACTGAGTACTGTAAACTTGAGTAAGTGTGACCTTAGTCTCTTTATTCTGACTCCAGAGTGCTGGCACAGCATGGGAGGTTTGCTTATATGCAGTGCTCCCAAGGGATGCTGAGATCCCTTGGGACTCCAACAGATGCGCCCTCTGGTGGTGGTAGAATGCTGGTTACAAGGTGTTGCATACATAACATCACTCCCCCCAAAGTCAATAGTACACTTATTTACAGGGTGAGATGATCTGGGGCTTTCCGCTCCCTAGTCGATCGTCTCGGTACAAACACAGGTGCAGGTGAATTGGTTGGGCCTTCACTGGGCTGCTGCGCAGCTGCCCTTGCTGGGCTGCTGAGGATGATGAGTTCAGCTTCGTGGTCAACCATGGTGTCAGTTGCCACTTGTGTGTGTGTCGGAGGGTCGAAGTTGGTGGTGTCCTCTTCAGGTTGCTCGTAGCTGTCTGTGAATCGCAATTTGGTTTGGTCCAAATGCTTTCTGCAAGTTAGTCCATTTGCAAGTTTGAGCTCAAACACCCTACTCCCTTCTTTGGCTACGATAGTGCCAGCAAACCATTTGGCACTATGTCCATAGGTGAGTACAAATACAGGGTCATTGACTTCAATATCGCATGACAAATTTGCGCGATCATGGTACGTGCTTTGTTGATGCCGCCTGCTCTTGACATGATCATGGAGATCAGGGTGGACTAGAGAGAGCCTTGTTTTGAGTGCCCTTTTCATGAGCAGTCGGCTGGAGGAACCGCGGTGAGCGAGTGGTATCTGGTGCGGTAGCTGAGCAGGACTCGGGACAGGCGGGTCTGCAGGGAGCCTTCCGACACGCCTTTCAAGCTTTGTTTGATGGTTTGGACTGCCTGTTCTGCCTGGCCGTTAGATGCGGGTTTGAATGGGGCAGATGTGACGTGCTTGATCCCATTGCGGGTCATAAATTCCTTGAATTCAGCGCTGGTGAAGCACGACCCATTGTCGCTGACAAGGACATCAGACAAGCCGTGCGTGACAAACATGGCTCGTAGGCTTTCGATGGTGGCAGTGGACGTGCTTACAGACATTATTACACACTCAATCCATTTTAAATAAGCATCCACAACAACCAAAAACATTTTGCCTAGAAACGGGCCAGCGAAGTCAACGTGGATCCTCGACCACGGTTTGGAGGGTCATGACCATAAACTTAGCGGTGCCTCCCTGGGTGCATTGCTCAGTTGAAAGCAAGTGCTGCATTGGCGCATGCAAGACTCCAAATCTGAGTCGATGCAAGGCCACCACACATGGGATCTGGCTATAGCTTTCATCATTACTATGCCTGGGTGGGTACTGTGTAGGTCGGTTATGAACGTTTCCCTGCCTTTCTTAGGCAAAACCACGCGATTGCCCCACAAAAGACAGTCCGCCTGCATGGACATTTTGTCTTTCGCTGCTGGAACGGCTTGATCTCATCATGCATCTCTGCTGGGACGCTGGACCAGCTCCCATGGAGGGCACAGTTTTTTACAAGGGACAGTAAAGGATCCTGGCTGGTCCAGGTCCTGATCTGGCAGGCTGTAATGGGTGACTTTTCGTTTTCAAATGCACCCATCACCAAGAGCAAGTCTGCAGGCTGTGCCATTTCCACCCCGGTGGTGGGCAATGGTAGCTGACTGAAAGCATCAGCACAGTTCTCTGTGCCTGGCCTGTGGCGAATTACATAGTTATATGCAGACAGCGTAAGTGCCCATCTTTGGATGCGAGCAGAGGCTTTGGTATTAATACCTTTGCTCAATGAGAATAGCGATATGAGTGGTTTATGGTCAGTTTCTAACTCGAACTTAAGCCCAAACAGATACTGGTGCATTTTTTTCACCCCGTAAACGCATGCCAGAGCTTCTTTTTCAATCATGCTGTCGGCCCTTTCGGCCTTGAACAAACTCCTGGATGCATAAGCGACCGGTTGCAATGTTCCCGATTCATTTGCTTGTTGTAACACACACCCGACCCCATACGAAGACGCATCGCAAGCTAGCACTAAACGTTTACATGGGTCATACAGAACAAGCAGTTTGTTGGAACATAACAGATTTCTGGCTTTCTCAAAAGCAGTCTCTTGTGATTTCCCCCAAACCCAGTCACCTCTCTTGCGTAGCAACACATGTAGGGGTTCTAGCAAGGTGCTTAACCCGGGTAGGAAATTACTAAAATAATTGAGGAGTCCCAGGAACGACCGCAGCTCCGTCACATTCTGTGGTCTCGGTGCATTCTTGATAGCCTCCGCCTTGGCGTCGGTGGGTCTGATGCCGTCTGCCGCGATTCTTCTCCCCAAGAACTCGACCTCCGGTGCCAGAAAAACACACTTTGAGCATTTCAACCTGAGTCCCACACGATCTAGCCAACTTAGAACCTCTTCCAGGTTCTGCAAGTGTTCGATGGTGTCCCGACCTGTGATCAATATGTTGTCCTGGAAAACCACGGTGTGTGGAACCAACTTTAGCAGACTTTCCATGTTCCTTTGAAAAATAGCCGATCGAATCCCAAACGGGCATCTATTGTAGAATGAACAGACCTTTGTGCGTGTTGATGCAGGTGAGGCCTTTCAAAGATTCCTCCAGCTCCTGCGTCATGTAGGCCGAGGTCAGGTCCAACTTGGTGAACGTCTTCCTTCCTGCCAGCATCGCAAATAGGTCGTCTGCCTTGGGTAGCGGGTACTGGTCCTGCAGTGAAAAATGGTTAGTCGTTACTTTATAGTCCCCACAAATTCTGACTGTGCCATTGCCCTTGAGAACCGGAACAATCAGACTGGCCCACTCATTGAACTCAACCGGCACGATGACGCCCTCTCGTTGCAGCCTGTTCAGCTCGATCTCCACTTTCTCTTGCATCATGTATGGCACCACACGTGCCTTGTGGTGGATGGGTCGTGTACCAGTAACCAAGTGGATCTGCACCTTCACCCCAGAGAAATTTCCGATGCCTGGCTCAAACAAAGACGGGAACTTGCTCTAACCCTGGGCACCGAGGCATCATTGACGGACGAAAGCACTCGGATGCTGTCTAGTTCTCGTGGATTTTTCCCAGCCAGCTTCTGCCAAACAGTATGGGCCATCTCCTGGTACAATCCACAGTGGTAGTTCGTGCACCGCTCCATCATAGGAGACTTTTAATTGCACTGCCAATTACAGGGATCAGCTCTTTAGTGTAAGTTCTCAGCCTGGTATGAATAGGGCTCAGCTTGGGCCTTTGTGCCTTGTTGCACCACAGCCTGTCGAAGGCCTTTTTGCTCATGATAGACTGACTTGCACCTGTGTCCAATTCCATGGATACTGGAATTCCATTCAGTTCAACTTTTAACATGATCGGTGGACATTTTATGGTGAAGGTGTGTACCCCGTACACTTCTGCCTCCTCGGTTCGAGTCTCTAGTTCAGTTTGATCCGCCATGGATCGGTCTTCCTCTGCAACGTGGTGGTTTGCAGCTCGTCTGCACATTCACTGGAGGTGTCCCATTGTTCCACAGCCTTTGCACGCATAGTGTTTGAAGTGGTATTGGTGGGCTCGATGATCACCTCCACAGTGCCAACAAGGTGTTAATTGCCTCGTATTCACACTTCATGGCAGACTCTGAGTCATCTGAGGTCGTGCAGCTGCAGGTGTGTACGTTCTGCCAAATGCATTCCTGCCTGAAAACGACATTACTTTGTGTACAGTACTTGCCGATGTATCTTTATGTTTGGTGTTATCGCTGGTGGACATAAATGCCTGGGTTATCGTTATGGCTTTGCTCAGGTTCGGTGTTTCAACAGTCAATAGTTTGCGAAGGATAACCTCATGGCCAATGCCAAGCACAAAAAAGTCTCTTAGCATTTGCTCCAGGAATCCATCAAATTTGCAATGTCCTGCAAGGCACCTTAGTTCGGCGACGTAGCTCACCACTTCCTGGCCTTCAGACCGCTGACATGTATAAACTCGATACCTTGCCATCAGAACGCTCTCCTTCGGATTTAGGTGCTCCCGGACCAGCGTGCACAGTTCTTCATATGATTCGGTTGTTAGTTTCACCGGAGCAAGAAGATTCTTCATGAGGCCATAGGTTGTTGCCCCGCAGACGGTGAGGAGGATCGCCCTTCATTCCCATTCTCATTCCCTTGCAGCTCATTGGCCACGAAGTATTAGTCGAGTCACTCCACGAAGGCTTCCCAATCGACACCTTCTGAGAATTTCTCCAGGATACCAACAGTTCTCTGCATTTTTGCGTGATGGTTCGTTATCTATTACTCGTCGCCAGTTGTTATGTCTCGAATAAAGCAATGTGACTGAGTACTGTAGACTTGAGTAAGTGTGACCTTGTTCTTTTTATTCTGACTCCAGAGTGCTGGCACAGCATGGGAGGTCTGCTTATATGCAGTGCTCCCAAGGGATGCTGGGATCCCTTGGGACTCCAACAGATGCGCCCTCTCGTGGTGGTAGAATGCTAGTTACAAGGTGTTGCATACATAACAGTTTGGGATGTGGATGAATCATTCCTTGTGTAGACATGAGCATTCGAGCTGGAAGTAGCTGACGCAGAGGAGTGCCTCACCGGAGGATTTTTTTTTAAGACACTGAACTATCCCTTTGTGTCTTAAAAAACATCCCCAGATGTTTCAGTATGCAGATGTGCTTGTGGTGGTAGCGGAAGATCCCAGGTTCAATCCCCTGTCTACGCTGATTAGCTAATCTCAACCAGGTGATCGTGAGGTGTCCTCCGGGCTCCTTCCCGCCCGCCTAGTAAGGGAGGTGGCTGGGAAGGGGCAAATTAGCCTTGCACCACCCGATCTCTGTCACCTCCTACAATGCTCCGAGATCTCCACGCTTCTCCACTTCTGACCTCTTGCACAGCCCCCACTCCCTCCATCCCACTATCAGCGGCCATGCCTCCTTCAGCTCTGCAACCCCCTAGAGCTCTGTGTTCCTCCAATTCTAGTCTCCTGTATATCCCCAACTTCCTTTTCCCCTCCATTGGCTGTCAGCTGCCTAGGCCCTGAGCTCTGGAATTCCCTCCCAAAACCTCTTCGTCTCTCTACCTCTGTCTCCTCCCTTAAGATCCTCCTTAAAACCTACTTCTTTGACAAAGCTTTTGGTCACCAGTCCTACAATCTCTTTTTGTGGCTCGGTATCCACGTTTGTCTGATTGCTCTCCCGCAAAGCGCCTTGGGATGGTTTACTACGTTAAAATGCAAGTTACTGTTGCTGAAGTGAAAACATATGAAAAAGGACAGAGAAAGAGCAACTGTTCCACCCTGCACAATCTACATGCAACTTCAACCCTTTCCCTCTCGTCATGACATGTTCTGGGACAAGCAAAAAAAAAGGAAGAAAAATATATCAATGTCGGAAATTCCTCTCCGATCTCCATCGTGCAAAGTACAAGCAGACTGTGGTGACTGCTCTCACTAGTCTCCATGAACCTTCCTATGTTCCACAGCTCCAGATGCCTTCCACTCGCACAACCTGGCCCAGCTCCCTTTCAAAGGTATGCGGCCAATCCTCACTCTACTCACTCAACCCCCCCAGAGGTTCCCAACTCTCTGTGAATAGAAGAACTTCCTAGCATCTAAACTAACTCTATGCTTTCATAACTTGTGAAAAAAAGTAAGAACTGGAGATTTATATCGTGTATTCACAACCTCAGGACGTCCCATAACACATTGAGGCCAATTAAATACTTTTGGAGTGTAGTCACTGTTGTAATGTGGGAAACACGGCAGCCAATTTGCGCACAGCAAGCTCCCACAAACAGCAATGTGATGATGACCAGATAATCTGTTTTTGTTATGTTGTTTAAGAGATAGATATTGGCTAGGACACCGGGGATAACTCCCCAGCTCTTCTTCAAATAGTGCCTTGCGATCTTTTATATTCATCTGATCCCGTGTGGTGGCTGGTGTGCAACGGCCACCCCACGTTAAAAGAATTCACGCACAGGCATCTTCCACCATTTAAAATTATTTCCTCAGTCACCTGAGTACTCAATTTTAGTGTGGGAGCAAGTCATCCTCGACCCCGAGGGACTGCCTATGATGATGATGGTATCCACCTGAGAGAGCAAACAGAGCCTCGGTTTAATGTCGCATCAAAAAGTGCCACCTCCGACAGTGCAGCGCTCCCTCAGTACTGTAATGGGGGTGTTAGCCTGGATCATGTGCTCGGGTCTCTGGAGTGGGAGCTTGAACCCTCCTGACTCGGCAGGCAAGAGTGCTACCCACTGAGCCACAGGGGCGTTACGTTGCTATGTTGGCAGGTTCTGCTGGAGGATTTGAGGCTGGCTGCCATGCTCAGGGGCTGCAGGAAGGCAGCAGCACGTTAGTTGTTTACAGGTTAGCAGGTGATCTCGCATTCACAAGCAAGAATGTAACCGCAAGCGATAAACTGACAGGCGCTGGAAAGCCCCCTTTTTATCTCAAGGGGGCTGGATTACAAAGGAGTGGAAGTTATGTTACAGTTGTATGAAGCTCTGGTTAGACCACATCTGGAGGACAATGTTCAATTCTGAGTGCCGCACCTCAGGAAGGATATGCTGGCCTTGGCGGGGGTGCAACACAGACTCCCCTTAATAAATGAAGGGTTGAATTACAGGGACAGTTTGCATAGACTAGGATTTTATTCCCTTGAATACAGAAGCTAAAGGGGTGACCAATGTTCCTTTAAATTTTTTCTTTGACTGTGAGGCCCCTTTAAGGAGCTGCACCACCCATTTAAAAGCCGGTGAGCCAGTTGCTCGGGAGCCTCAGAGCACTGCCCAGCCATCCAGCTTAAAGGGAACATTAGGCGTGGACTAATTGGGGTGTTTAAGATTATTAAAGGAGTTATTAAAGGAGGAGAAACTATTTCCTCTGCTGGGGTAGTGGGGGGAATCCAGAACAAGGGGGCATAAAGTTAATATTAGAGCTAGGCCGTTCAGGGGTGATGTCAGGAAGCACTTCTTCACACAAAGGGCAGTGGAAATCTGGAACTCTCTCCCCCAATAAAGACTGTTGAGGCTGAGGGTCAATTGAAAATTTAACAAACTGAAATCGATAGATTTTTGTCAGGTAAGAGTATTAGAGAAATTGACTGAAGGCGGGTAAATGTAATTGAGGTGCAGATCAGCAATAATCTTGTTAAATGGCGGAAGAGACTCGAGGGAATGTATGGCCTCCTCCTGTTCCTATGTTTGTAAACTAGAGGTGATCCAAAACTCAGCTGCCCGTGTCCTAACTCGCACCAAGTCCCGCTCACCCATCACCCCTGTGCTCGCTGACCTACTTTGGCTTCTGGTTAAGCAACGCCTCGATTTCAAAATTCTCAGCTTTATTTTCAAATCCCTCCATGGCCTCGCCCCTCCCTAATTCTGTAATCTCCTGCAGCCCCACAACGCTCCGAGATGTCTGCGCTCCTCTAATTCTGCCCTCTTGAGCATCCCTGATTGTAATCGCTCAACCATTGGTGGCCGTGCCTTCTGTTGCCTCGGTCCCAAGCTCTGGAACTCCCTCCCTAAACCTCTTCACCTCTCTACCTCTCTTTCCTCCTTCATGATGCTCCCTAAAACCTACCTCTTTGACCTATGCTAATTTTTACCTATGCGGCTCGGTGTCAAATGTTTAATCTCATAATACTCCTGTGAAGCGCCTTGGGACGTTTCACTACGTTAAAGGCGCCACATAAATACACGTTGTTGTTGTTGTTCCCTGATCTCCTCTTGACTCTGCAGATCAACAGATAGGTGCCTGACATTCGAGCTACTTTGTGGGCACGTGGATTGGTACATGGTGGAGTTTTACTTGGAGCTGGTGGACTTGGCCATGGCCTCTACCCCTGTCGACAGTTCCCCCAGGCGGTCTGGATCTGTCCGGGAAGATAATGTGCAAGCACTCATTATGATGAGCTAGGCAGGAAGCCTCATCCACCATGTGTTTGAAAACATTGCTCACAAAGGAGTTTGCAATGCTCATGGCCATAAATGTTTGCTTTGTCAGTGATGCCCACATTCCAAGAATGAATTTAGAAAACTCTGATTTCTTTTGCCCACCATCGGTGGCTGTGCCTTCAGCTGTCTAGGCCCCAAGCTCTGGAACTCCCTCCCTAAACTTCTCCGTCTCTTCACCTTTAAGACGCTCTTTAAGATCTTTGACCAACTTTTGGTCACTTGCCCTAATATCCTCTTGTGTGGCTCAGTAAAATTTTGTGTGTGGGGTGCCTTGTTTTACTATGTTAAAGGAGCTATATAAATACAAGTTATTTTGTTAAGCCTGTACAGAAAGGGACAAACTTACATTTCAAACCAAGCCTGAACCCCAGTGACCTGATATTGGGAGGTGGGGGGGGGGGTGCGGGGGAGGAGGGGTTGCAAGGAATAGATTTTTCAAAAGCGTTTTGGGCTAAACAATAGAGGTTTAAAATAAAACAGGAAAAGGCCGAAATTGCTCCTCTCCTTAAGGCCTGTTAGCACCGCAAATCTGCGGAGTGGACTGGCTGCTGACTTTTGGTGGAATGGCCGCTGATAGCCCAATTGCCCTCCTGAGTTTTCCCAACGGTGGCCCGATACGCCCCTTACTGCTCCGCTACTGCCGATCTAGCTGAAGCATGTCATCACTGTTATGTATGTATGTAAACCTTACCAAAATGTAAGACTTGCCACTAGGGAGCACACCTGTGGGAGACCTAAGGGTCACCTGTGCACCCTGGGGCAAGCAGGTATAAAAGGTGATTTGCCATGCTGCTTCCTCACTCTGGAGTCTGAATAAAGAGACCAAGGTCACAACAGTTTGAGCTTGCGATACAGTCCTGTAGATTTATTCTGAACATAACAACTGGCGACGAGTAACGGATCACGAACTTTCACGCGGTAATGGCTGCCGTTGGTAATCTTGAGAGATTGGTTGAGGGTGATGATTGGGAAGCCTTCGTTGAGCACCTCGACCAGTACTTTGTGGCCAACGAATTGGACAAGGCTGAGATGGCGACCAAGCGCAGAGTGATTCTCCTCACCGTATGTGGGTCTTTGATATATGGCCTCCTCAAAAATTTGCTGGCACCGGTCAAACCAACGGACAAGTCTTACACAGAGCTGTGTATGCTGGTTAGGGAACACCTCAAGCCAAAGGAGAGCATCCTGATGGACAGGTGTCGCTTTTACACGCACCATCGTTCCGAGGGACAGAACGTGGCGAGTTTTGTCGCCGACCTAAGAAGCCTTGCGGGACGAATTTGCAGGATCCTTGGGGGAAATGTTGCGGGACTTTTTCATGCTTGGAATTGGCCACGAAGTCATTCTTCGCAAACTTCTATCTGCCGAAACCCTAGATCTGAGCAAGGCCATCACAATAGCCCAAGCCTTTATATCCACGAGCGATAACGCGAAACAGATATCTTCACAGAATCGAAGCTCACCGGCAAGTACTGTGCAACAAATAATGTTTTCAGCAGGCAGAACGGCACGGGGCAGGGCCCACACGACTGCAGAGGCCAGACCTAGGCCTAGAGTGACTCAGAGTCCACCCTGGGGCGTGAATGCATATCCATTAGCACCATGTTGGTGCTGGGGGAGCAGCCATAGAACTCATCAATGTCGATTCAAGCCCTATGTGTGCAAGGGCTGTGGAATATACGGCACCTCCAGCGAATGTGCAAACGATCTCTGACTCACCATGTGGCAGAGTCAGGAGAGGACGACCGATCCAGCGAGGATCACGATGAATCAACAGGAGAGGCAACTGAACCTGAGGATGAAGAGGGAGTATATGGGATACACACCTTCACCACCAGAAGCCCTCCGATAATGTTAAAAGTTGAACTTAACGGCACTCCAGTCTCCTTGGAACTAGACATGGGGGCGAGTCAATCAGTTATGAGAGGCTGTGGGGCGACGAAGCACAGCGACCCGAGCTGATTCCGATTCAGGCAAAGCTGCGCACCTACACCAAGGAACTGATACCAGTTATTGGTAGTGCGGACATAAGAGTATTCCATGAGGGAACAGTGCACGATTTACCACTGTGGATTGTTTCAGGTGATGGGCCAACGCTGCTTGGCAGGAAGTGGATGGAGAAGATTCGATGGAACTGGGAGGATTCCTGCGTACCTTCTCCGGCGAACGATGTCTCCCCTTCTCAAAGACTGAGCAAACCCCCACCTTCAGCTGGACCAGGCATCGAAGTGCAGATCCATTTGCAGATCCCCGAGGCACAGGCTGCTCATCATGACCACGAGGAGGTAAAGATCAACCGAGCAGCAGTACAGGCGCGGTACCCACCACCCGAAGTCGACGACCTCTTCGCGACGATGATAGAGGCTCCATGCGGATTGGTACTCTGGCCTAAATGATCCGAATGCATCTTCCTGACGCCAGAGGCAAAATCCCTGGGGAGGAAGATCACAGCAGTTGGCATCATGGACACAGATGAGAGGGCGTCCAGACCACGGAACGGAAGAGCGTCCAGACCACAGGACGAAGGTGCGCTTAGACCGCGGGACGAGAGAGCATCCAGACCACGGGACGAGAGAGCGTCCAGACCACGGGAGGTCGTTGCAATGGAACGGAGGAATGTGTCGCCCAGCAAGGAAGACGACTGGGTTTGGGGCAAAGGTAAAGGGGCAGCCACTGAGAAGGCCAGGAACCCACCATGTTCCAATAAGTTGTTTGCACTATTTAACTCATGTGAGCGGTCTTTCGCAGCCAATGATGTACCATTATATGGGGTTGGGGTGACCTTACAACAAGCCAAAGTAGCAGGCGAACAGCAACCGGTCGTATATGTATGTGACAAAGTACTTGTAACAAGTGAGATGTTACCGCACGGGGTCAGGTGTGTTGTACAGCAAGCCAAAGTAGTGGGCAAACCCCAACCAGTTGTATATATATCTAACAAAGTATTCGCAGCAAGTGATATGTTACCGCACAGGGTCGGGAATGCTGTGCAGCAAGCAAAAGTAGTGGGCGAGCCGCAAACGATTGAACATGTATCCAATAAGTTAACCAAGGTAGCAGCCTGTGTTAGAAACATAGATACATAGAAAATAGGTGCAGGCCCTTCTAGCCTGCACCGTCATTCAATGAGTTCATGGCTGAACATGCAACTTCAGTACCCCATTCCTGCTTTCTCGCCATACCCCTTGATCCCCCTAGTAGTAAGGACTTCATCTAACTCCTTTTTGAATATATTTAGTGAATTGGCCTCAACAACTTTCTGTGGTAGAGAATTCCACAGGTTCACCACTCTCTGGGTGAAGAAGTTTCTCCTCATCTCGGTCCCAAATGGCTTATCCCTTATCCTTAGACTGTGACCCCTGGTTCTGGACATCCCCAACATTGGGAACATTCTTCCTGCATCTAACTTGTCTAAACCCATCAGAATTTTAAACGTTTCTATGAGGTCCCCTCTCATTCTTCTGAACTCCAGTGAATACAAGCCCAGTTGATCCAGTCTTTCTTGATATGTCAGTCCCGCCATCCCGGGAATCAGTCTGGTGAATCTTCGCTGCACTCCCTCAATAGCAAGAATGTCCTTCCTCAGGTTAGGAGACCAAAACTGTACACAATACTCCAGGTGTGGCCTCACCAAGGCCCTGTACAACTGTAGCAACATCTCCCTACCCCTGTACTCAAATCCCCTCGCTATGAAGGCCAATATGCCATTTGCTTTCTTAACCGTCTGCTGTACCTGCATGCCAACCTTCAATGACTGATGTACCATGACACCCAGGTCTCGTTGCACCTCCCCTTTTCCTAATCTGTCACCATTCAGATAATAGCCTGTCTCTCTGTTTTTACCACCAAAGTGGATAACCCCACATTTATCCACATTATACTTCATCTGCCATGCATTTGCCCACTCACCTAAACTATCCAAGTCGCTCTGCAGCCTCATAGCAACCTCCTCACAGCTCACACTGCCACCCAACTTAGTGTCATCCGCAAATTTGGAGATACTACATTTAATCCCCTCGTCTAAATCATTAATGTTCAGTGTAAACAGCTGGGGCCCCAGCACAGAACCTTGCGGCACCCCACTAGTCACTGCCTGCCATTCTGAAAAGTACCCATTTACTCCTACTCTTTGCTTCTCTGACAACCAGTTCTCAGACAGGGATTCTGGGATTCACGGGATTAAAGAGAAGTACCAAAGAGTGTCCCAATATGTGCTCGAGTCAGATAAGCGGCTCATCCCACAAGCTTGGGAGAGCAGAGGCAACATCATCGATGCGTTGTTTCGAGAATGTCTAACACTGTGCACTTTAACATGATCCACCACGGGCCAGGCACTGAGAACGGTATTAATGCCCTCAGTTGGCTACTGTTGCCCACCACCGGGGTGGAAACGGCACAGCCTGCAGACCCACTCGCCATCCTGGAAGTGCTAGAAAGCGAGGGGTCAACCGTAACGACCCCAGTTTAGGACCTGGACCAGCCAGGATACCATGTTACCGCCTGACAACGGTGAACTGCTAGCCGGGATGTTGCAACCTATAAGTCGCAAAGATGATAGGCCCATCCCAACATTGCAAAGTAAGGTAGGGCGGCTACACACAGTCGGTGGCCTGGGGCCCCTATACTACGGCCCAAGGTCCTTACCCGCCACTACCGAAAGTCTCAAGGCCATTGCGGTCATCCTGGGCTTGCCAGACCTCAGGGTCAGTGACAGTAGCCCGGAGCAGGCAGCCCAAATCACTTAGCGAAGCACCACACGTGTCACGGTAGACTCCCTACAGATCCGGCTATCCAGGGTGCTATGCAGTCACCAGACAGAATCACTCAGAACCAAGCCTTCCCTAGGCCATCAGCAGAGAACGCACCATGATCGCACGGCCTCCCCACGCGACATCAGACCAAGTGATGTAGACGGTGGTCAGGGCCCCAGTTGGGCCGCTAGCACTGCATTAGCCAAGGGGGGGAATGGAGTGTATGTGATGAAAACGGAGCGTTTGATTGTGAAACCAAGTACCGAGCTAACGAGTAAGGCATTTGGACTAGACCAAACTGCGAACTACAGAAAGCCAGGAACCACTGTGAAAGGACCTGGCCCCCAGCGACCCACTAACACGATCATCTTCTCTGTCAACCACAAGGATGCACCCACCACGTCAGGACTTCAACTCAGGTGATCAACCCGGGGATGCGGGGCGCCAGATCGCCTCAATTTACAAATAACTTGCACATAAGATTTTGGGGGGGGGAGTGATATTATGTCTATATGTAATATTATGTATGTAAACCTTACCAAAATGTAAGACTTGCCACTAGGGGGCACGCCTTTGGGAGTCCTAAGGGTCACCTGTGCACCCTGGGGCAAGCAGCTATAAAAGGTGATTCACCATGCTGCTTCCCCACTCTGGAGTCTGAATAAAGAGACCAAGGTCACAACAGTTTGAGCTTGCAATACAGTCCTGTGGATTTATTCTGAACATAACAATCACCATGCGCATCGCTGATCTACCCCCCAATCGCAGAGGCTCGGTCCTTTAAGTGAAGGGGAGAGCCGTGGCGACATCATGGTGGTGGTCACTCTGCTCCGCACCCACCTCCTGCCGCTCAGACATTGCCACCACCCTGTATCCACCCGTCTGGTGTAGTCACCGCTCCCATTATGATTGAGTTCCGAATCGGAGAGAAAAAATACAAAGAGCCGAATGTCGATCAAGAGGTGACCTGAACCGAAGCTGCGGTAAAAACCATGGAAACGGGGTGTGAGCGTCCCATTTCGGGTGGGGGGCGATTTCTACCCTTAAATCTTCACTGTTGTTGGGGGCAACCTGTCTTCGACTGTCATGAGGTCTTTGACCTCTCTTTTCACCCATTGTTCGTTTAGCAAAAACAGGAAATTAAAGTGAATCATATAGACAATCAGTGCATAGGAGAGACTTACAGGGAGGAAGGAAAGGCCTTCTAATCACATCTGATGCATTTAGTGCAAGGCTCCACCGGTTAGTATAACAACATGAAGCCTGTGGGCGTACTGGAGCACCATTGAAAAAAAGAAAGAACTTGCATTTATATAGTGTCTTTCACCACCTCAGGATGACCCAAAGCGCTTTACAACCAATGAAGTACTATTTGATGTGTAGTCACTGTTGTAATGTAGGAAGCATGGCAGGCAATTTGTGCACAGCAAGCTCCCAGTAGCAGCAACGTGATAATAACCAAATAATGAGTTTTAGTGATGTTGGTTCAGAGATAAATATGGGCCACGACATCAGGGAGATCTCCCCTATTCTTTTTCTAATAGTCCCATGGGAACTTTTACATCCACCTGAGAGTGCAGACATCTCGGTTTAACATCTCACCCAAAAGAGGGCATTTTGGACTGTGCTTGAAGTGTCAGCCTGTATTATGTGCTCAACCCATGACTTTGTGACTCAGAGGCGAGTGTGCTACCCTCTGAGTCATGGCTGAGTGCGATATGCCCCGAATACAATAGTCCACAACAATCGCTGCAATAAACCAGTCCAGTATCATATGTCCCCGCTGCCTGTGCACTCCACTCAGGCCTAGTATTTAATCTAACAGCAGATATCAAGTTCCCTCTCACCCACTCCAGCTCGCAAGCTCCACAGTACACGGTGCTAGAGGCACAGGTTTAATTAAAAAAGCCAAGTAGTGGCCAGGTCCACATTTTTCCAGAGATGTGCGTGCTCCAGCTTGTTTACGTCTTTCATCCATTCATTATTTTCCAAAACAGAATAGCCTGTGGCAATGAAGCCAGCACGAGAGTGCTGTGTGTGCTGGCTGGTGTTTCACACACACTGTTCCTCCAAGCCTCTCAGCGCGCACTCTGCCTTTATTCTGGTGCCCTGGCACGGGATTGTTGCTTTATTGAAATGGTTTTATGTAGCTGGCAGGCAGATGTCACACTTTTGAGCAAGTTACTCAGACAGGACAAAAGGGGATTGTGGAATGGTAATTCAGGATCAAAATGAGTGGAGGAAGGGAGAGAGAGTCAGACAAACACACACACTCCGAGTTCATGCATACAGGCAGAGGGAGCGAGGCGGGCACACACATACTCAGGGGGAGAAATTCGGTCGCGCCTCTGTTGCGGCGTTAATCCAGGCAGAGCGGTACTTTTAGCGCCTTGAAAAAGTTTGCGCCTCCCGCCGAGAAATTCGTCAGAATGGGTCGAAGAGCTGACAAGGCTGATAAATCAGCCGTTGCATACCAGAGCTGGGGGCGGGGGAGGGGGGCGATAACGAAAGTTTGAGCGGTACATTTTGCAGGCCCATTGCACATGGGCGGAACTCCGAATCAGATCCCAGTATAAGCCGAGTCTTAAAGGCATGGCATAGTAATGCACTCATTAACATTTTCAAAATCTCTTGTTTTCAACCTGTACTGTTATGTCTGTCTGTCGCTGCAAACGCGTAGGCTCACGCACCGTGCCCTGTACCGACTGTTTTCCCAGACGTTGTAATTAGGGGGGCGCTCAATGAGGCGCACACAAGGAATTTAGCGACCGGGGCGCAAGCGTGCGCATTGCACCAGGAATACATCATGAACGCAGTGATCATCAACAGCCAGGCGCTAATGATTTGCTCCCCCGGTGAGCCTCTAATCAATTTTCTGTCAGGGCGCTGCACGCCCGGTCGCTAAGCTCTAACGCTCGCATTAACGCCCCCGCTGGCCGCTAACTGAGGCTATAGACAACCGAAAACTCAGCCCTCAGAGTTCATGTCTGCAGGCACAGAGGGAGAGAGAGATACACACACACACACACACACACACAGTTTATGCCTACAAGTAGGATTTTCACCCAGTGATGATGAAGGAACGGTGATATACTTCCAAGTCAGGATGGTGTGTGACTTGGAGGTGGAGGTGATGGTGCTCCCATGCGCCTGCTGCCCTTGTCCTTCTAGGTGGTAGAGGTCGCGGGTTTGGGAGGTGCTGCTGAAGAAGCCTTGGCGAGTTGCTGCAGTGCATCTTGTAGATGGTACACACTGCAGCCACGGTGCGCCAATAGTGGAGGGAGTGAATGTTTAAGGTGGTGGATGGGGTGCCAATCAAGCAACCAATTTACACGGTATTACCACTGTATACTTAGGCTGTATATTCATATTGTATATTCATGTTATATATTCACCCTATACACCTAGGCTATATATTCATTCTCTAAGTTATATTTATATATTCTCACTATCCTGATACAGCATATGTCTGACTGTCTGTTTGATCGATGCCCCTGCCACTGATCACAATATTCACCCCTTTCACCACCCGTCTGTACTATTGACAGGCTGTACTGCAGCAACTCAGCAGGCTTACTTGGACAGCACCTCCCAAACCCACAACCTCTTCCACTGATAAGAACAAGAGCAGCAATATTATCAGAGAATCATCACCTCTAGGTTCTGCCCCAGGTCATCCTGGCTTGGACATATATCGCCATCGTCGCTGGGTCACATTCCTACCTAACAACACTGTGGGAGCACCTTCACTGCACGGACTGCAGCGGTTCAAGAAGAAGGCCCACCACCGGCTTCCCAAAGGCAACTAGGGATGGCCAATTAATGCTGGCCTTGCCAGTGACACCCACATTCTGAGAATGAATATATTTCAAACATTGCACGATAGTGCAGTCTGTTTAAACAGCAGGAGAAACTATGTAAATGCAGCTGTTGGTTCCAGTACATCAGGTGCATGCACTGTCCGGAGTGGCGTTGAGTTTCCTGAGCGCTTTTGGGGTTGCCCTCATCCAGTGAGTGGTGAGTCTCCCATCACTCCCCTCAATTGAGCCTTGTAGGCAGCAGAGAGGCTTCGAGGAGTCAGGAGCTGAGACACTTGTCTCGGAGCACCAAGCCTCTGACCTGCTCTTGTAGCCACGGGTGTTGTTATAATAACAACTTGCATTTGTATAGCATCCTTAACATAATAAAATGTCCGAAGGCACTCTGCAGGACTGTAACCAGACAAAAATTGACAATGAGCCAAGGAAGGGCAGGTGACCAATATTTTATTCATTCATGGGATGTGGGCATCGTTGGCAAGGCCAGCATCTATTGACCATCCCGAATTGCCCTTGGTGGTGATGAGCTGTGTTTTCAGAGGGCAGTTAAGAGTCGACCACATTGCTGTCAGGTTTTATTTCTATTATTGGTTCTTGTAGTGGTTTGTTACAACTGAGTGGTTTGCTAGGCCATTTCGGAGGGCAGTTAAAAGTCAACCGCATTGCTGTTCGATGCTGGGAATGTTCTCGCTCAGGCCAACATCCCCAGCATCAAAGCACTGACCATGCTCGAGCAGCTCCGCTGGACGGGCTACATCGTCCACATGCCTAATACTAGACTCCCAAAACAAGCGCTCTACTCAGAGCTCCGACACGGCAAGAGAGTCCCAGGTGGGCAGAGGAAATGCTTCAAGGACACCCTCAAAGCTTCCTTGAAAAATTGCAATATCCCCACCGACACTTGGGAATTTCTGGCCCAAGACTGCTCAAAGTGGAGGAGAAGCATCCGGGAGGGCGCCAAACACTTCAAGTCTCTCAGCCAAGAGTACATGGGAGCCAAGCACAGACAGTGGAAGGAACACACGACAACCCAAGCACCCCACCCACTCGTCCCTTCAACCACCGTCTGCCCCAACTGTGACAGAGACTGTAGGTCCCGCATTGGACTCATCAGTCACCTGAGAACTCATGTTAATGTGGAAGCATGTCATCCTCGACTCCGGGGAACTGCCTATGGAGAAGAAGACATTGCTGTGGGTCTGGAGTCACATATACGCCAAACCAGGTAAGGGCGGCAGATTTCCTTCCCGAAGGACATTAGTGAACCAAATGGGTTTTTACGACAATCGGTAGATCATGGTCACCATTACTGATACTAGCTTTTTAATCCAGGTTTTTATTTAATTAACTGAATTAAAATTTCACAGTTGTTGTGGTGGGATTTGGACTCGGGTCTGAAGAATCATTAGTGCAGACCTCTGGATTACTAGTCCAGTAACATAACCGCTCTGCTACCATACCCAAACACTGAGTCACACAGGTAGGTTTTAAGGAGTATCTTAAGGGAGTAGAAAGAGAGATGGTGAGACAGAAAGATTTAGGGAGAAAATTCTGGAGCTTAGGGCCTGAATGGCTGAAGTCACGGCCGCTGATGATGGGCGAAGGAAGTTGGGGACAGACAAGAGGCCAAAATTGGAGGTTTGTAGGCAATGTTCCCTTTAATTTTATTTTTGGATGCATTCAAATTTCTGCGCACGGGCTGTTTTTTCCACTGTGCCGCCAGCACGTGGCAGGCACGGGACCTCCAGAAGAACATTGGTTGTAGGGCTGGAGGAGGGTTCAGAGATAGGGAAGGGCGAGGCCATGGTGGGATTTAAATACAAGGGTGTAAATGTTAAAACTGAGGCGTTGCCAGACCGGGAGCCAATGCAGGTCAGCGAGGTGACCAGTGAATGGAACTTGGTGCAAGTCAGGATACGGGCAGCAAATAGTTGGTGGGAATTAAGCTTCTGGTCAATGGTGATCTCCTGGATGCTATTGGTGTGATGGGGCGTGGTGGTGGGGGGTGGGGAGGGGTGGTGCGGGGAGAGCGTTTAGTGATGGTGATTAAAGGTTTGGGGGAGGTGTTTTTAAAATTTTGTTTATGGGATGTGGGTACCGTTGCCATGCCAGCATTTATTGCCCATCCCTAATTGCCCTTGAGAAGGTGGCGGTGAGCCACTTTCTTGAACCACTGCAGTCTGTGTGGTGAAGGTTCTCCCACAGTGCTGTTAGGGAGGGAGTTCCAGGATTTTGAACCAGCGACGATGAAGGAACTTGATATACTTCCAAGCCAGGATGGTGTGTGACTTGGAGGGGAACGCGGAGGCGATGGTGTTCCCATGCGCCTGCTGCTCTTGTCCTTCTGGGTGGTAGAGGTCGGGGGTTTGGGAGGTGCTGCCAATTCTTTTATTGGAGATGGTACTCGTGTAGCTTGAATGTTAAATGCACCAGACTGGATGTTATCCAGGGCCTGCTGTAGACTGGCATGGGCTGCTTCATTCTTGAGGGAGGTGTGAATGGAACTGAACACTGTGGAATTGTCAGTGAAAAGCCTCATCATGCCCATATGATGGAAGAAACATAGAAACGTGGAAAATAGGAGCAGTATTAGGCCATTCGGCCCTTCCAGTCTGCACCGCCATTTAATATGATCATGGCTGATCCTGGTGATTGAAAGGTGATTGATGAAGCAGCTGAAGATGATTGAGCTGAAGTGGCCGCCCTGAGGAATTCCTGCAGTGATGTCCTGGTGCTGAAATGAATGGCCTCTGACAACCCTAAAAAGAAATACTTGCATTTATATAGCAACCTCAGGACATCCCAAAGCGCTTTACAACCGATTTAGTACTTTTGAAGTGTAGTCACTCTTGTAATGTAGCAAATGCAGCAGCCAATTTGCACACAGCAAGCTACCGGAAACAACAATGAGATAAATGATAGTATAATCTGAATTAGTGATGTTGGTTGAGGGATAAATATTGGCCAGGACACCCTGCTCTTCTTCGAAATAGTGCCATAGGATCTTTTACGTCCACCTGAAAGGGCAGACGGGTCTTTGGTTCAACATCTCATCCTCAGTTATCATCATCACAGGCAGTCCCTCGGAATCGAGGAAGACTTGCTTCCACTTCTGAAGTGAGTTCTTTGGTGGCTGAACAGTCCAATACGAGAGCCACAGACTCTGTCACAGGTGGACAGATAATCTTTGAGGGAAGGGGTGGGTGGGACCGGTTTGCCGCATGCTCTTTCCGCTGCCTGCGCTTGATTTCTGCATGCTCTTGGTGTTGAGACTCGAGGAGCTCAGCACCCTCCCGGATGCATTTTCTCCACTTAGGGCGGTCTATGGCCAGGGACTCCCAGGTGTCAGTGGGGATGTTGCACTTTATCAGGGAGGCTTTGAGGGTGTCCTTGTAACATTTCCGCTGCCCACCTTTGGCCCGTTTGCCGTGAAGGAGCTCCGCATAGAGCACTTACTTTGGGATTCTCCTGTCTGGCATGCAGACTATCATCCTCAGTACTGCAGTAGCCGAGATTTTATGCTCAAGTCTCTGGTGTGGGACTTGATTCCACGACACTTGACACCTAATCATGTCTCTGTAAATTCTGTATAGGGCTCAAGTTTCGGCCTGAGTTGCTCCTATTATTTTGGGGCAACTAGTTCAGAATGGAGTATCTTAGAAATTGCAATTCTCGGCATTTAGTTTGCTCCAGTTCTAGTGAGTTAGAATAGTTGCATTTTAGAATAGTTTTTTTTTCAAAAGGGGGTGTGTCTAGCCATTTACGCCTGTTTTGCATGTTTAGACAGCGAAAACTTACTCCAAACTAACTTAGAATGGAGTAAGTGTAGATTTTTGTACGTTCAAAAAAACCTTGCCTACACTTTAGAAATTAGGTGCAGGGAACGAGAGATAGGGGACGGGGGAGGGGGGGGGGGTGGGGAAGGGAAGTTTACAAGCATTAAGCACTTCACTTTTACAAATAAAGAGCCATCATCAATAATAAATGATAAATAAATCAATAAATCAACCAATAAATCAATCAAAACAAAATTAAAAAATAAAAACTAAATGTTTTTTTAAAATCCATCAATAAATAAAAAATTAAGTTTCTACTCACCTACTGCAGCACTGGTAGCCCTCCAACAGCGTGCTGGGATGGGCCCCCCCAGGAGATGCCAGGCGGGCGGGCCCCGCCGCCGATGAGGTAAGGGCTGTCAGGCCACTCGGCCCGGGATAGGGGCGACGTCTCTTCAGCCAGGGTCATCGCCCGGAGACAGGACGCGCTGGGAGGGCCAGGAGCTACTGCGCACGCACGCAGTCTCCAGTTTAGGCAGCGAAAACTTACTCCAAGTAAGAAAACTTACTCCGCCCCAGTAGCTCCTGCTGTGCCATGCCGAGCTGGAAATGGGCCTACAGATATCGGAGAATGGCGAGGTAAGTATTTGGCGCAATTTCTGTTCTACAAATTAGGCGGGCCTCTCCAATATGCGCCGTTCTAGCGGGGGTCCGAAACTTGAGCCCCATGATTCTATGAACATGTCCAGGTGAGAAAATTGAATTAAAAGTGCGAGTAGATTGTGTTAGGGTATTTGCTTATCTTTATGGGAGCTCCAAACTACGTGGCTTATTGACGCAAATTACAGCTGGAGCCAAAGCTGTTGAAACAATTTCACTGTAATTGTGTAATATTTAATGGTAGTTTATGTCATAGTTGTTTATATGACCCGAGTGCAGCTGAAATCAATATGAGAAACAGAGCGCGTTTGTATCACACCTGTGACTCAGTTTGTGTGTGTGTTACCTAACTAAGAGATTGCATGTCCCAACTGAACCATTACGGGAGAGACAGAGAGAGGCAGACAAACAGATGGATGGTCAGGAGTCACAACAACAACAAGAGCTTGCATTTATATAGTGCCTTTGACGTAATAAAACGTCCCAAGGTGCTTCACAGCAGCATTATCAGACAGAAATTGACACCAAGCCACATAAGGAGATACCAGGATAGGTAGATAGGGTTTAAGGATGGTCTTAAAGGAGGAGAGAGAGGTAGCGAGCCGGAAAGGTTTAGGGAGGGAATTCCAGAGCTTAGGGCGTACACGGCTGAAGGTTTTTCTGCCAATGGTGGGGCGTATGGAGTGGGGGGGATGCGCAAGAGGCCATAATTGGAGGAATGCTGAGTTCACGGAGGGTTGTAGGGCTTGAGGAGGTTAGAGATAGTGAGGGGCAAAGTCATGGAGAGATTTGAACACAAGAATGACAATTTTAAAATCAAGACATTGCCAGACAAAAAGAGAAAGGAGAGACACGAGAGAAGAGAAGGAAGGAAACACACAAATAGAGATAGAGAGATGGGCAGAGGTATAAACAGACTAAAACAGAGTGAAATAAAGCAAGAGACAAAGGGCTAGATTTTCGGCATACATCCGTCCATTTACTGCCCATTTACCGCCCATATTATCGTCGAGATTCAGTTCTCTGTCCATATTTGATTATAAATGAAAACTAACGCCCAATTATTGCCCATTTATCGCCGGCAGAACTTGCGGCATTCAATTGCCGCCAGAATGAGCCCGCCCATATTTTAAAAATAAAATCTGACCTCATCACTCGTGCACCGCCCAGGAGACTGTTTATAATGGAAACTAACACCCAAATACCGCTCAGATTATTTTGTAAATCGCAGGAAGTTTAATAAAAGGCTGCTTCAAGTGGATGGGAGCATTAAAGTAATTCATGAGTGATTTTATGAGGGTTTTAGAATCTTGACAATCATCTATTCACATTGTGGTCAATTTAGTTTATATTGTGTTTGTTGAGGACAATTTAAGAATTTTGAAGACAGATTAGGGCATTTATAGTAATGGGGCCTATAATTTCTCAGCCAGTATTGATGACTACATTGTCTTGCAGCAGGGCACCTCGAGCACTGCTGCTGTGGGGGGAGCGGGGGTTGACGGTTGACGTTGGCAGAGTCAATTCTTGGGACCCTGGAGAAGACGTTTTCGAAGAAATGTCTTCTGAGTCAGAAGCAACTGCTTCCTCCTGACTCGCATCTGTCAACGTTGGTGGCGGTACAGCACCTTGAGGTGCAGTGCCGTATCCCGAAACCATCACCTGCTGCATGGCATCGATGGAGTCGGCTGTTCGCCGCATTGTCGCAACAATCTGCCCCATGTCCTCCGAGATGCGCGCAGTTAGTGCGGCAATGTAACAGGTCAACCCACCCATCGCCTGGAGGAGCTCTTGACCAATGCCGACACTTGTCCTCGATAGTAACACCATGTCCAGGTTTACCTCCGCCTGTCGTTGCGTATGCTTACCTCGCCAAACCAACCTTCGCGGGGTCGGCGTAGGCGTTGGACCTCACGGGGTGCCCTGCTGCAAGATGCTTGGCCCCGCTACTTCCTCACTTGACGAGGATGTGACAGGTACAGCTGACCCTTGAGCTGAGCAGCACGCTTGAGGCTCATCATCCTCCTCGGTTGTCTCTTCTGTGGTCAGCACGACCTGTACCAGAAGAGGTGATGCTCCAGGGTCCTCCACGTACTTAGCCTTGTGCCTGGGGAGCCTGGGGAGCTGGAAAACATAATTGAGGTTAGTGTAAGAGAAGGGGAGGCCAGGGTGACATGAGACTGCTTATGCTGCACAAGCATATGTACGAGGAGCAACACTACTGCAATAAATATTACCGACAGACGTTACATATAATTAACATGACAGTACAAAAGCTGCACGATTTCATGATCCCAGCATTAATTACATAACATTACATCATTCATACATTATACTCAAATGACATTAAATTACTTTAAATTACCACTGGTTTATACATTACTCATGTGGCGCAACATCGGGATCAGCACCACCACGGGTGGCTGAACGATTATGTGCACTGACAAGTGCTGAGGCTCGCTCCTCCAGGTAAGTTAATTGGAAGAGGTGGGCAGGCCCTCCTGCTGTGCGCCTGCACTCAGCGTGATTCTTAGATATCTTCCTCTGCAAATGTGACAAGAGCATGGCATAAGCTAATTGCCGAGGTACTATTTGGAAACACACAGATATTATAATTCACAATTAGTCATCGCCCATGCTATTCATCATTAACATTATATGCTAATACGATTTATATGCAATTAATGCATGGTTATAACATCTATGTTCAGAGAGGAAATGTAATAGGAACTAATGCGTGACACCAAGATTACCAGCTTAATTGCATTTTAATTCATGAGTCAGTGCATCATTATAATTATAAATTTTATAACGTAATACTTACTCTTACAGTCCCAACCAGGTCATTTCAGTGCTTGCGGCACTGGCTTGGCTCTCGGACATCGTGGGCTGCCGATGAAACCACTTCGGCGATCTCCACCCAGATTCTCTGATGTGCGCAGGGGCAGGGGTTTCCCACGCCCATCCCAGGTTAATTGGCCCCACCGAGTCTCCACTTTGTGGACTAGAGCTGCATTCGCCTCGTCGGAGAAGGGTTTTTGGCCTCCTTCTCCCTCCAACCTCCGCCAAATCACTCTCTTCCTCACCCACATCTGCCACCTCACCAACATCACTGACTCCCGACTCCTCGTAATCTATCTCCATTTAAAAAAAATTAAGTATCGAATTTTTTTAAATATTTAGCCTCGACACAACCTTCCTACTCAGCTCCAAAGACAAATGCAGTCTCTCTCTCCCTCCCTTTGTCTTCTGAGCATGCGCAGATGACCCCTGACCTCCCAAATCGCGGGAAAAGTTAATTGCCTGAAAAAAAAGGCACATGCGCAGAACGGCCTTTGCTATGGATGCCGACCTTGCACAACTGAATACATCACTGCCCATTTCACATCACTACAACTATCACCCAAATTAAAAAAGGCAAAACTAGCGGTTTTTAAAGTGGGCGATATTCTGCCAGTTCTGAAAAGTGAGACAACCACTAACGCCGGAAATATCGGGCGATAGTGATAACAATGGAAAGTCTAACCTTACATAGAGACAGAGAGACAAAAACAGAGGAACATAGGTCTTTCAGCTGCTCGAGCCTACTCTACCATTCAATATGTCACCCGTGGCTCAGTGGTAGCACTCTCGCCTGAGTCAGGAGATCGTGGGTTCAGAGTCCTGCTCCAGAGACTTCAGTGCAAATTCTTGGCTGACACTCTAGTGCAGTACTGAGGGAGTGCCCTCTCAGGTGGACACAAAAGATTCCATAGCACCGGTGGCCTGGACAATATTTATCCCTCAGCCAACATCACTGAAGCAGACTATTATTTCATTATCACTTGGCTATTTGTGGGAGCTTGCTGTGTGCAAATTGGTTGCCGCAATTCCTGCATTACAACAGTGACTACACTTCAAAAAGTGCTTCATTGACTGAAAAGCGCTTTGGAATGTCCTGCAGTCATAAAAGACAAAATATAAATGCAAGTCTTTCTTTTCCTTTCCTTCAAGTTCAATGTTTATGGCTGAACATGAATGATTATGGCAAAACAGAGAAGCTCTCACAGTCTCTCTGTTATTTGGCTGGAAGATCTACCAACAGAAATTTCAGCTAGGGAATCTAATTATCCTATCGTCATCGCCAAGGCGATATTTTCCTTACAACATCACGAACACACACATTACACAAGAATACTCTTACAGGAACTTGTCATCGTGTGACTTGTCACATGACCCTTTTATTGTATTTACACCAGCAGTTGCATTACCACAGTAGTCCACTAGATGGAGCTTTATATTACAGAAGAGAAAGAAATGATACACAGAAAATAAAAATAAAAAAAGAGGATAAAAAAGAGAAAAAGAGAGAGGCACAGTAAAGAACTGAGAGGAGGCCAGAAATAGAGACAGACAAATGCAGAGTGAGTGAGACCCAGAGCGACAGACACAGAGACAATGCAGAAAGGCCAGGGGTACAGACAATGGGAGTGCAGGGCGATAGCACAGTCAAGGGAACAGGGGGAAAAGTGCGCAAAGAATAATGGTGCAAAAATGAACCATAGTGTAACAAGCCAACACAGACTGTGAGAGCACAGCAAAATAGAAAGACTAGCAGGACAGAGAAAGCCCGGAGAGTAGGTAAAGAGAGCAAGAGTGCGAAAGAAACTTAACGATGCAGAAAGAGCAAGGGATAGGGAAAGCTCAGCAAAAGAAAGAGAATGCAGAGCGGGTGATAAAAGTGCAAGGAGGTGATTGTGAGCGCTATGAATGATGGGAAAACATTTCCTGATAATGGCATTGCAGGTGGGTATAGCTCAGGGCAGCTGGTATACTGGATAGAGCTCAGGGCAGCTGGTATACTGGATAGAGCTCACGGCAGCTGGTATACTGGATAGAGCTCAGGGCAGCTGGTATACTGGATAGAGCTCACAGCAGCTGGTATACTGGATAGAGCTCAGGGCAGCTGGTATACTGGATAGAGCTCAGGGCAGCTGGTATACTGGATAGAGCTCAGGGCAGCAGGTATACTGGTTAGAGCTCAAGGCAGCAGGTATACTGGATAGAGCTCAGGGCAGCTGGTATACTGGTTAGAGCTCAAGGCAGCAGGTATACTGGATAGAGCTCAGGGCAGCTGGTATACTGGATAGAGCTCAGGGCAGCTGGTATACTGGATAGAGCTCAAGGCAGCAGGTATACTGGGTATAGCTCAGGGCAGCTGGTATACTGGATAGAGCTCAGGGCAGCTGGTATATTGGATAGAGCTCAGGGCAGCTGGTATACTGAATAGAGCTCATGGCAGCTGGTATACTGGATAGTGCTCAGGGCAGCTGGTATACTGGATAGAGCTCAGGGCAGCTGGTATACTGGATAGAGCTCAGGGCAGCTGGTATACTGGGTATAGCTCAGGGCAGCTGGTATACTGGATAGAGCTCAGGGTAGCTGGTATATTGGATAGAGCTCAGGACAGCTGGTATACTGGATAGAGCTCAGGGCAGCTGGTATACTGGGTATAGCTCAGGGTAGCTGATATACTGGATAGAGCTCAGGGCAGCTGGTACACTGGGTATAGCTCACTACAGCTGGTATACTGGGTATAGCTCAGGGCAGCTGGTATACTGGATAGTGCTCAGGGCAGCTGGTATACTGGGTATAGCTCAGGGCAGCTGGTATACTGGGTATAGCTCAGGGCAGCTGGTATACTGGGTATAGCTCAGGGCAGCTGGTATACTGGGTATAGCTCAGGGCAGCTGGTATACTGGGTATAGCTCACTGCAGCTGATATACTTGGTGTAGCTTAGAGCAGCTGGTTTACTGGGTATAGCTCACTGTAGCTGGTATACTCGGTATAGCTCAGTGCAGAGGTATACTGGGTATAGCTCAGGGAAACTGGTATACTGGGTATAGCTCAGTGCAGCTGGTATATTGGGTATAGCTCAGTGCGGCTGGTATACTGGGTATTGTTCAGTGAAGCTGGTATACTGGGTATAGCTCAGTGCAGGGGTATACGGTATACTTGGTATAGCTCAGTACGACTGGTATACTTGGTATAGCTCAGTGCAGCTGATATACTGGGTGTAGCTCAGTGCAGCGCTCATTCAAAATGGTGGGTTCCTTATCCATAGATGTTGCATCAATGGACAACTTGCAGTTGGTGGGGTCACAGTGAACCATCCTTGACAGAAGTCTTCGAGGAGGTGATGGATATGGTGCAGTGGATGTGATGTACATGGGCTTTCAGAAAGCCTCTGACAAGGTACCAGACAGGAAACTATTGGAGAAGGCTGAGAGATCTGGAATTAAGGGAGGGCAGGAAACTGGATGAAAAACTGGTTAGAAAGAGGAAAGAGTAAGCGAGGAAGTGGGTGGAAGTGTGCCGATGTCCTTCGGGGTTCTGTTCTGGGATCGCTTCTGTTTGCTGTGTACAACAATGCTTTGGATATAGAGCTAGAAAGAGTGGTGTCCTTATGGTACGACACAATAGGGGGCACAGTAAGTAATTCTGACCGAAGGAAGCTGCAGGGAGATATTGATAAAGCGGTGGAATGGATTAAAAAGTGGCATTTGGAATTCAATGCCAATAAATGAGGTGGTAAAGTTGGTTAAAAAAAGATTAATAATGATACTTTTAGTTGTGAGTTCAAATCCCACCATGGCCAGTCCTAAAATTAAATGAAATACATCTGGTAAATTGTGGGCGAGGATGAAAGCTTCCCAACATCAAGATTCAACAGGTTCACTGCTGTGCCTGAGGAAAGGGAAGTTGTCACCATGCCCAGAGCCTACACAACGTGGCTACCGCTGAATGCCCTCTGAACTAGACCAGAAAGCTGCTGAGTTATAACCGGGGGGATGTGGGGAGGAGGGAATCGGTCTGGTTCGGCAATGGCCCAGACATCTTGACTTAGACGCATATCGCCGTTCCTTCATCGTCACTGGGTCAATGTCCTGGAAATCCCTCACTAACACTGTCAGCACAAGGAGGAGGTCTTGGCATTATCCCCACATACTTTGAAAAACTGTGGCCAAACGATTGGCACCTGCAAGTTAACCTGCACAGGGAGGTTAACTGATGTGGTTGAAATTCAACTCTCCCTGTGATAACAGGGGATCTCAAAACCTTCAAAACCCAAGCCCAAATTCCTCTCTTCATAAGCCTGTGGTAAAGAGCCACATGATATGTCTTCTCATTTTGAGGAAATATTTTTTTTTCGGTCGATCAAACTCTTTGTCTTGTAGTCTATGCCCCAATTTATTTAAAAAAAAAGTCTGTTGGTCCTTTTTATGGCTTTACCAAACTGCACTTGAACTTTCATCGAATTCGAACCCTCTGGTTTTCTCGGTTCAACACCCTTCAGTATCATTCCAGCGCGAATAGTGTGTGAAGCACAGAGGGAAACAGACTTCAAGCTTTTGAGAAGGGTGGGGGGAGAAGAAATAAAAGAAAGACTTGCATTTATATAGCAGCTTTTAATCAGGATGTCCCAAAGTGCTGTATGACCAATGAAGTACTTTTGAAGTGCAGTCTGTAATGTAATGTCGGAAACATGTCTGCCAGTTTGCGCACAGCAAGCTCCCACAAACAGCAATGAGATAATGCCCAGATCATCTGTTTTAGTGATGTTGGTCATGGGACAAATGTTGGCTGGAACATTGTGGAGAGCTCTGCTGCTTTTCTTCAAACAGGGATCTTTTA
Source organism: Pristiophorus japonicus (assembly GCF_044704955.1). Lineage (NCBI taxonomy): Eukaryota > Metazoa > Chordata > Chondrichthyes > Pristiophoridae > Pristiophorus > Pristiophorus japonicus. The sequence goes on along the minus strand of NC_091980.1, from coordinate 177,431,998 downwards.
CGTCCTCCTGAGAGGGCAGACAGATCTCAGTTTAATATCTCATCTGAAAGACGGCACCTCTGACAGTGCAGCACTCTCTCAGCACTGCACTGGAGTGTCAGCCTGGATTTTCTGTTCAGGTCTCTGGAGTGGGACCTGAACCCAAGATCTTTTGACTCAGAGGCGAGAGTGCTGCACACAGAGCCACAGCTGACACACAAAGGTAGACATGAAGAAGAAAGGTAAGAGCGAAAGGGCTAGAAATTGCTTAGGGCCCCGTTTGGGACGATAACTTTTGCGGGATGCAAAAGTATCGGTGGGCATAAAGATTTGATTCTGCTGGGGACTTCTGCTTTAGCGCTCCAAAAGGGAAGTGGAATGCTGAATCAAGCGCTACAACTTCCCTTAGAGCGCTAAAAGGAGTGAGAGGGGCGGTGTCGGCAGAGCGCTGAGCAATGTTTGGGACAGCGCTGACGGTTTTACAGGCTCCTTCCCTCCCTTGTGTCTGGTGAGGGACGGGCACCTGGACTATGCACATAGCAGTCCCAAGCTCTCTCTGAGAGTGCAGAGCTGAGCAATCGCGGGGGCAAAAATAATCAGGGGGCACCAGAATAGGGAGATAAATAAATTTTGCCCCATCTGACCACCACCGCCTTTAATTGGAGCTCCCCGAGCGGCCAGCTGAGGTGACAACGCCTCCTGCAGCTGCCGTTGTTAATGCCCGGCGATGCTGCAGGGGGCGGAAGCGAATATTGCATCCGGGGCGGTAATGGGGTGCTGCGCACCGGATGATGTCACAATCTCCGGGGTGCAAGAGAGCCAGGTGGTAAGTTTTAGCGGCAACACTACTCCGCATTGGGAGTTCGCCGGCGTCAGTGATCTCACCGCGCCCGGTCGGGGACCACTTAGCGCCCCGTTACCGCCCCCCAGAGGCGCTAACGCGAGGTGCAAACCAGCCCAATTACTCCCCCAAAATATAAACGTTCTTCCAACAATAATCTCAGAGCAAGCACTGCTGGGATGATGTGGATGTGTTGAATGTGATAAACAGTATAACTGTCAACTTAATCTAGTGGTGTTTAAGGTGACAAAGAAGTCTTGAGGTCAACTCAACCAAACGGGAGATTAGCTGATGTTCTTAAAGTGGTTTAAATGGAACTCTCCCAGCGATGGAAATCCCTTCAGGACCTCGCCACTTCCTATCTCTATAAACTCCTCCAGCCCTCAACCTTCCAAGCTCTCTGCGCTCCTCCAATTCTGGCCTCTTGTGCATCCCCTATTTCCTTCACTCCACCATTGGCGGCCGAGCCTTCAGGTGCCTTGGCCCTAAGCTCTGGAATTTCCTCCCTAAACCTCTCTATCTCTCTCTCCTCATTTAAGATGCTCTTTAAAACCTACCACTTTGAGCAAGCTTTTGGTCATTTGTACTAATATCCCCTTAAGTCAATTCTTGTAATATTCCTGTGAAGTGTTTTGGGATGTTTTACTACATTAAAGGTGCTATATAATTGCAAGTTGTTGCTGTTGATAGCAAGAGAGCTCACATCCTACAATTCCTACTCCGAAATATTCCCTGTTCAGGTGCCTGTGGTAAAGAAGCCATGTTATATGTTTTCCCTGTTTCTGGGAATTGTTTTCAATGTATGAATTGTTTTTTGTTCTAGTCCTTTAAGATCTTTATCCTTCCACTCCCGAAGCTGACGACTTGTTGGGGTTTGATTCCACGAGCACCAGTCAATCCTCTGGTACCTCATCCAAGTGCTCTTTCTGTGTGCATGAACCAAGTCAGTCATGTTGTTCATTTTCCGAGGGTGGGAGGCCTGACAGGGGAGCATTGGAATAGTCAAGTCTGGAGGTGGAAAATGACAGGATAAGAGGCAGGGGGTGGAAATTTGGTCGCGCCTCAGTTGCAGCGTTGATCCAGGCAGAGCGCTAAATTTTGCACCGGCAAATGGTTTGCGCCTGCCGCCACAAAATTCACCAGCTGGGCCCTGAGTGTGGAGCGGGGCGCTAAGGGAGGCGTTGCACACCTCTTTTAGGGCACTAGGCCGGCTGAGCAAGGGAAAATGACGAGTTAAACAGCCGGCCTTGGAGCGCACTAAGAGAGGCCTCGGGGGGAAAAAAACAAATCTGAAAAAAGCCCACCAAAAACATTCCCAATAAATGACACCACCACAAAATAAATTGCAAAAAAAATTAAAACCAATCACACTTACCTCAGGTGGACATTACTTACCTCACTGTGGCCGCTACAGCTCGGACCGCCCACTTCCATAGGCGTTCCCACCAGGGGGCGCTATTTAAGCACTAAGGGTCGGACGCAATCCAAATAGCAAGCCGGTGTCGCGACCAGAGGCATTGCATACCAGCTCGCCTCTCCCGGGCGGTACTGCTCAGCGCCCCCTCAAAACTGGCACCGAATGTCCCGGCAGGTCACTGAAAACTGGCCGCCCGCCCGGAAGTGCCTACCGCCGCCATTGCTGCCCCTCCAGGGCGCTAACAGGGGTGGCAGAAAGCCAAAAATGCAGCCCAGGGGTGGAGACGGGTGGCCTTTATGATGGAGACTGTAAGTGGTTTTGCCCTCGGTGGTTTAGAATCACTCTCCTTACAACAGTTCTAGAGCCCGGGAATTATAGTAGTGAACAGAATACTCAGTTATAGACAGATCTTTCGGTCTCAACCATCACAATGCTTTCATTCAAGTTAAAGCACACACCTGCTTCCAGTGAAACACACCCTGGTGGCGTAAAACAAACACAGTACAACACACAACACCGGCCCATCTGAACAGGCCCCTATCGCGAAGTACCCACGACTAAAACACCCCTGCTTGGCTCAATAGTGCACCACCGAATCTGTCCAACAGACTGTGAGTACACCTATGATCCGTGCAGAACCTCCCCATTAAACCCCTAAGGCTTGGTTGGAACACACAACACCGTATCACACTATGCGGTGGTCTAAAGGATGTGTGGGCTGGGATAATGCTTACCAGTTACCCCTCTGGCTTACTCGCTGCTTCTCCCGATGAGGCGTATCTTCTGGTTCCGTACCAATCTGTGGTTTCCAAGTCCCAATCTCAAGGTTAGCTTCCCAGTCGAAATAGCGAGGCTCTCTTTGCTCGAAGATGATGGTTTCTTCTCTCCGTCCCAGACGGAGTGCTCTGTCCTTGAATGCGTTGAACGCAGCAAGCAAGTGTAGAAGAGGAGCGAGGGAGAGAAATGGCAGCAAACTGCTGTCTCTTATACCCGAAAAATGCTTGCTGAATCCTTGTGCCAAAAATCAATCCTTTGCCTGAGGCAGTCCAACTAAAGAGCAATGAAATCACATCGCCGGCCTGTGCCTTTGTTACTGGGCTCTTCCTGGGGATAAAGGCTCCAATGAGTCTGGGTGGCCAAATAGCTTCCTTTGTCCTGAGGTTCCCGTGTTCCGGGGCTATCCCATCCAGGATGATGGCTTGAGCACTGACCAGTTTACCTGATCTCTCACCGATGGGTTCCCATTACATGAGAAAAGGTTCCTCCATCAGCCACCTACCTGCGATGAGGTTCCTGCTTTCAGCCATTGACCCATCCCAGACTATCCCCGCCCACCTGATGTGTATTCCTGTGGAACATGTCTGGGCCTGTCTCAGTCATGCTGTCAGCTCTTCTGCAGTAAATGAAATATGGAAAAGCAATGTCCCAAACTTAAAGTCCAAAATCCTGAAGTCTGCGTCGATGTTTACGCCTTTGCTTACAAGACACTATGGAGTCAGAAAGTCAGTTTGGGATCAAATTGGCTGCTGAGGTTCCAAGCAGCCTGGTTCAAACTGAGACAAAGGGAGGGGGGTTGGAATCGATGAAGATACGCAGTTTGTTGGGGAGGTGGGGGGTGGGGGGAGGGGGTGCGCGGCGGGCGGCAATGATGATGGCTTCCGTCTTTCTGCCCTTTAAGTGGAAGAAATTGCAAGTCATCCAGGACTGGATGTCGGGCAAGCTGTGGGAGGCACTGGAGGGCTGGACAGAGGTGATGGAGAGCTAGAGCTGGGTGTCAGCAGTGTACACGTGAAGGCTGACCCCCCTGACATCCAGATTTCTTTCGCTGAGGTGGCTGGTTTATGATTTGCAGCAGCAACCTTGGTTGATTTTCCTCGTCTGTAACCCCAGGGCACTGAGGCTAATTGTAGCGCCCCCTTAACACCACACTGGCTGACATCAAGGGGCTTAGCGGGATCAGGGATCAAACCAGGACTTTTCGAGGTGGTTCAGCTCATTTCCAAACATGGGCAGCGCATTGGCCCCTTGATCCGTCAGAGAACGACTACGGCTCGTGACCTCACTGCTCAATTAAAGCTTAAGGCTGCAGCTTCCTGACCTGCTGCTATAACTAACGACCTTTATCCCTTTGATTCAACCTCTCAGAACTCACCATGCGCCTGAGCCCATCCTTGCCAACCGACGGGCAGGCCGCAGGGACTGGAGAAATGGAAAAGAGTCACAGACACAGGGCTGGTTTGCTCTCTGTCCAGGCTCAACGAAGACTTATTTCCTGAAGTATTTTTGGCTCTCGGAGCTGGTTAAACATTGATATGCGTGTCACGGAGCAGAAGGATTCAGTCACCCTCCAGAGAACACAAACAGAACTCTATCGCCCACACCCACCCCCTCCTCAAGTTTCCACTTGCGGTCACTCTGACCTATGAACCCATCCTCTTTGACCTATGATCTTTCCCATATGTTATCCAGATTTACAACCAGCAGTCAGTTTTGATGAGATGCAGTAAATCAGCCTAGTGCTGAACAAGAGAAACACTTATTAAATTCCGCTCAGCAAAAGAATCACGGACAGGATTAGTACCCTTCCTCGATATCCACTCTCCATTGGCTATACTGTTTTGGAAAGATGCCTCCTACCCGGTCACAGGCCTAAAGTGCTCCATCTGGGGAGGTGTCAGCTCACAGCAGTGGAAAAATAAATTGAAACAGAAGAACCTGTTGCATCCTAAAAGCTTAGTGCGTAAATGTATCAACCAGTTTGCTAATAAAGCTATACGGCGACAGAGCAGGTCCCAGGTCTGTCCTAAGTTAGCTGATCTCGTCAGGCCTCAGTGTCTAGGGCAAGGACAAGAAAAATAAAAAGTGCTCGGTCCTGATCATTGGTGCCAGCTGTGGCTTAATGGAGCAGCATTTCTGCCTCTGAGTCAAACGATTGTGGGTTCAACTCCCATTCCAGAACCTAATCCAGGCTGACACTCCCAGTGCAGTACTGAGGGAGCGCTGCACTGTCGGAGGTGCCGTGCTTTGCATGAAGCAAGGCCCTGTCTGCCCTCTCAGGTGGACGTAAGTGATCCCATGGCACTATTTCGAAGAAGAGCAGGGGAGTTATCCCCAGTGTCCTGGCCAATATTTATCCCTCAACTAACATCACTAAAATACAGATTATCTGGTCATTTAGCTCATTGCTGTGTGTGGGGCCTTTCCATGTGCAAATTGATTGCCATTTTCCTACATTACATTAGCGACTACATTTCAAAAAGTACTTCATTGGCTGTGAGGTGGTGGAAGGGTCTATAAAAATGCAAGTGTTTCTTTCTCTCGTTTTCTCACCACTTGTGGACACTGGCCAAGGACAAGATAGAGTTTTCCCATGATTCCCTGCAAAGTTGAATAGCTTGAGGATGCGCGTTGCCTAGGCCCATACATAGAGAGGTGCAGGAGGGAGACTGGTGCCCATAGAACCACACTGCAGCAGGAATCAGTGCCCATACGCCCCTATTTTCATTAGATTCAGTTCCACCCATTGGGATGAGTGAGCCAATATCTGTCCGGGACTCCACTTCAAATATTTGTCCATGTTATTCTTCAACTGGGATCAAGCTGACTCCTTAAAATAATTTTTAGCCCAAGATAATCATCATCATCAATAGGCAGTCCCTCTTTCACTTGATTTCACTCTAAAAGTGAGTTTTCAGGTGACTGAACAGTCCAATACGGGAATTACAGTCTCTGTCAGAGGTGGGACAGACAGTGGTTGAAGGAAAGGGTGGGTGGAGAGTCTGGTTTGCCGCACGCTCCTTCCGCTGTCTGCGTTTGGTTTCTGCATGCTCTCGGCGACGAGACTCGAGGTGCTCAGCGCCCCTCCGGATGCTCTTCCTCCACTTAGGGTGGTCTTGCGTCAGGAATTCCCAGGTGTCAGTGGGAATGTAGCACTTTATCAAGGATGCTTTGAGGGAGTCCTTGAAACGTTTCCTCTGCCCACCTGGGGCTCGCTTGCCGTATAGGAATTCCGAGTAAAGTGCTTGCTTTGAGAGTCTCGTGTCAGGCATGTGGACGATATGGCCTGCCCAACAGAGCTGGTCGAGTGTGGTCAGTGCTTTGATGCTGGGAATGTTGGACTGATCGAGAACACTGACGTTGGTGCGTCTGTCCTCCCAGGGGATTTGCAGGATCTTGCGGAGGCAGCGCTGGTGGTATTTCTCCAGCACTTTGAGGTATCTACTGTATATGGTCCATGTCTCTGAGCCATACAGGAGGGTGGGTATCACTACTGGCTGTAGACCATAAGCTTGGAGCCAGAATGAGGTCCTGGTCTTTTAACACTCTCTTTCTCAGGCGCCAAGGTAGGGAGCCCCTGGTAAGCACATGGTGTGCACAATGGCTGCGGCCACTCTGACCTCTTCTCCTTCCACGAAGTGGACCTCTGCCATCCCAATGCTTGGGAGAGGGAAGCATCACCTCAAATCTCACCCCCACTTTCCACACCTCGGAACTCTCACCATCTCACCAAAGAGTGCTGTTCAGCGCCGAGCTTACTGCCAGCATCTCGCCGTAGGCAACTAGGCCCATACAGCAGTGCCTGGTCTCCAGTCGTCTTGGACCCCCTTGCCACTGGACCAAGACCGTGCTCTGCTAAGCCCGTTGGTAGCTGGTGTGCAACGGCCACCCCACGTTAAAAGAACTCACGCACAGGCATCTTCCAGCCTTCAAAATGAAGTTCAGGACCTGGAACGTCAGGACCCCCATGGACAACCCCAACAACCCAAGATAATAAAGCATAGTTGATGCATGGGAATCCCACGTCGGATTCACTAGCCATTTTTGGACACTTTAGGAAGCAAGCCCAAGATGATGGGAGATAATATTGCATTTCCACAAATTCCCGCACATGTGGAACTTTAATTTTTCTTGGACTTCTTAAAAAAGTAACATCAGCCCTTTGAAATCAGCTCAGTTCACTAGAAACTCCAGAAATCTGGGCGAGTTCCCGGAGGCCTAGTTCGAAGTGTTTACCTGGAGTAAATCCAACAGTTTTATTTCGAGTAATTCAGCCCTTCATCTGCTGTTTAATTCTGACAATGTCAAGTTTGGATTTGCCAAGACATATCTTTGGATGAGGATTTCTTACAAACGAAAGATGAATGGTTTGTAAAGTTCACGCCTCAGTCCATTTACATCACTGGCAGCAACTGAAGTCAAACCACTAAAAGAACACATAGTCTTTCACCAGAAGAGGCGTTGAGCGGAGGAAGATGAACAACATAAACTGAACAGACCTCAGATTATTGGAGCAATGTATGGGCCAAGAACTGTACTCACAGAACAAGAATACTACACAAGGGAGGGGGGCTAGTCCATTGGTATTCTATACAATGTGAGTGGATGGGAAGGGGTGTTGTCCATTGGATTCTGTACAGTGCGAGTGAATTGGGAGGGGCTAGGTACATTGACATTCTATACAATGGGAGTGAATGGGGAGGGGTTTGGTCCATTGACATTCTATACAATGGGAGTGGATGGGAAGGGGTGTTGTCCATTGGGATTCTGTACAATGGGAGTTGACGACAGGGGTTTGGTCCATTGAGATTCTATAAAACGGGAGTGAATATGAAAGGGTTTGGCCCATTGGGATTCAGTACAACAGGAGTGAATGCAAAGGGGTTTGGTCCATTGGGATTCTATTCCGTAAGAGTGAATGGTCAGGGGTTTGGTCCATTGGGATTCTGTACAATGAAATTGAATGGGAAGGGAGTTGGCCAATTGGGATTCTATATAATTAAAATGAATGGGAGGGGGCCAGAGCCACTGTGAACTGATACAGTAAAAAGGTTAGTGGGAAGGGGTTGGTTACATCGGTACTTGATACACCTTCCCTGTCTCCAGCACCTCTGTCCCATGGCCATTCCATGTTCCCAGCCTTAGGCAGTATTTAGCAATTGAAAATCTGCACTGAGCTAAGCTCTGCTTTCCCGGAGCTCTTGGAAGGCTGGAATCTGCAGCCCGGGGAGGCATAGCACTTTGCAAACATGGGCCCAGCTCTGGGCCTCTTCTATCGGGGGCACAAATTGTTTAGGGCGAGGGGGAGGGGCAACAAAGAAATGAGTGGTCATTAGCCGTGTCTCCCGGACGACTGCAGAGTCTTTGTCCAGCCACTAATAAGTTATTTATGAAGGGATCTTGTGTACAGACAGACAGTCGGGGTGTTATAAAACTGACACATAGCCCCGGGGACAGTCTGAAAGAGAAGGGGGCTAATCTTGGCAAGAGAAAATAACAGCTATTCCCTACAGGCCTCAATTACCAGTCATTACTCAGAAAGAACCAGTGTGTATCTGTGATGGTTAACATAACTAAAGAGTTTCCATAAGTATCCAGGTGTCTTTCCGGGGCCACTTTTTGTTTAAAAGTGTTCAGAGATCCTTCAAAAAAAAGGCTTTGAACCTTGAATAATTAAAGTCCTGTGTTTAGTGTCCATCAACCTTCAAGTGTGCCCACCAAGCACAAAAGAAAAATCTCTCACGCTTTCCTAATTGATTGCTCGGAAATCTTGAGCCAATTCAAACAAAAAAGAATTACCGTTGATTTTTTCGAATGGTTCATGTGCTCGGAATGAATCCCTCCCTCCGCTGGTTTGATGTAGGAGTTAACAGCTTTGTTTTAAATGGTTTGATACGAAAATGGGGGTGAAAGTAAAAGTCATACAAGCTTTCATCCTTTAGCACCTCCGACTGTACTGAGGGAGCGCTGCACTGTCGGAGGGGCAGTACTGAGAGAGCAGTGCACTGTCGGAGAGGCAGTACTGAGGGAGCGCTGCACTGTTGGAGGGGAGTACTGAGGGAGCAGTGCACTGTCGGAGGGGCAGTACTGAGGGAGCGCTGCACTGTCGGAGGGGCAGTACTGAGGGAGCGCTGCACTGTCGGAGGGGCAGTACTGAGGGAGCGCTGCACTGTCGGAGAGACAGTACTGAGGGATCACTGCACTGTCGGAGGGGCAGTACTGAGGGAGCGCAGCGCTGTTGGAGGGGCAGTACTGAGGGAGCGCTGCACTGTCGGAGGGGCAGTACCGAGGGAGCGCTGCACTGTCGGAGGGGCAGTATTGACGGAGAGCTGCACTGTCGGAGGGGCAGTACTGAGGGAGCGCTGCACTGTCGGAGGGGCAGTACATAGGGAGTGCTGCACTGTCGGAGGGGCAATACTGAGGGAGCGCTGCACTGTCGGAGGGGCAGTACTGAGGGAGCACTGCACTGTCGGAGGGGCAGGACTGAGGGAGTCCTCATCATCATCATAGGCAATCCCTTGGAATCGAGGAAGACTTGCTTCCACTCTAAAAATGAATCTTTAGGTGGCTGAACAGTCCAATACGAGAACCACAGTCCCTGTCTCAGGTGGAACAGATAGTCGTTGAGGGAAAGGGTGGGTGGGACTGGTTTGCCGCACGCTCTTTCCGCTGCCTGCGATTGATTTCTGCATGCTCTCGCCGATGAGACTTGAGGTGCTCAGCGCCCTCCTGGATGCATTTCCTTCAATTAGGGCAGTCTTTGGCCAGGGATTCCCACGTGTCAGTAGGGCTGTTGCACTTTATCAGGGAGGCTTTGAGGGTGTCCTTGTAATGTTTCCTCTGCCCACCTTTGGCTTGTTTGCAGTGAAGGAGTTCCGAGTAGAGCGCTTGCTTTGGGAGTCTCATGTCTGGCATGCGAACTGTGTGGCCTGCCCAGCGGAGCTGATCAAGTGTGGTCAGTGCTTCAATGCTGAGGATGATGGCCTGGTCGAGGATGCTAATGTTGGTGCATCTGTCCTCCCAGGGGATTTGTCGGATCTTGCGGAAACATCGTTGCTGGTATTTCTCTGAGTCTTACAGGAGGGCAGGTATTACTACAGTCCTGTAGACCATGAGCTTGGTGGCAGATTTGAGGGCCTGGTCTTCAAACACTCTTTTTCTCAGATGGCCGAAGGCTGCACTGGCGCACTGGAGGCGCTGTTGAATCTCGTCGTCAATGTCTGCTCTTGTTGATAAGAGGCTCCCGAGGTATGGTAAATGATCTACGATGTCCAGGGCCGGGCCATGGATCTTGATGACTGGGGGGCAGTGCTGTGCGGTGAGGACAGGCTGGGGAGTACCTTTGTCTTACGGATGTTTAGCATAAGGCCCATGCTTTCATACGCCTCAGTAAATACGTTGACTATGACTTGAAGTTCAGCCTCTGTATGTGCGCAGACGCAGGCGTCGTCCGCATCTTGTAGCTCGACGACAGAGGTTGGGGTGGTCTTGGACCTGGCCTGGAGGCGACAAATGTTGAACAGGTTCCCACTGGTTTTGTAGTTTAGTTCCACTCCAGTGGGAAACTTGTTGACTGTGAGGTAGAGCATGGCAGCGAGGAAGATTGAGAAGAGTGTTGGGGCGATGAAGCAGTCCTGTTTGACCCTGGTCCGGACATTGATTGGTTCTGTAATGGATCTGTTGGTATGGATGTCATCATGGAGCAGGCGGAGGATGGTGACGAAGTTTTGGAGGCATCAGAAACAGAAGAGGATGCTCCATAGACCCTCGCGGTTGACAGTGTCAAAGGCCTTTGTAAGGTTGAAGGGTTGGTGCTGTTCCCTGCATTTTTCCTACAGCTGTCGCGCTGCAAAAATCATGTCCATTGTTCCCCCTAGGGGATGAAATCCGCACTGTGACTCCAGGAGGATCTCCTCGGCCACAGGGAAAAGACGGTTGAGGATGACTCGAGCGACGACTTTCCCAGTGGCTGATAACAGGGCGATTCCTCTGTAGTTGCCGCAGTCGGACATGTCCCCTTTTTCAAAGATGGTCATGATCACTGCATCTCAGAGATCTCCCGGCATGCTCTCCTCCCTCCAGATGAGAGAGATGAGGTCATGCTTTCACGGCAATAGTGCCTCCGCCATACTTCAGTGCCTCAGCGGGGATTCTATCTGCTCCCGTAGCCTTGTTGTTCTTAAGCTGTCTTATGGCTTTTTCTACCTCGTGCAGTGTTGGGGTTTTACTGAGGTGGTGGTGGGTAAACATAGAAACATAGAAAATAGGTGCAGGAGTAGGCCATTCGGCCCTTCGAGCCTGCACCGCCATTCAATAAGATCATGGCTGGTCATTCCCTCAGTACCCCTTTCCTGCTTTCTCTCCATACCCCTTGATGCCCTTAGCTGTAAGGGCCAAATCTAACTCCCTCTTGAATATATCCAATGAACTGGCATCAACAATTCTCTGCGGCGGGGAATTCCACAGGTTAACAACTCTTTGAGTGAAGAAGTTTCTCCTCATCTCAGTCCTAAATGGCCTACCCCTTATCCTTAGACTATGTCCCCTGGTTCTGGACTTCCCCAACATCGGGAACATTCTTCCCGCATCTAACCTGTCCAGTCCCGTCAGAATCTTATACTTTTCTATGAGATCCCCTCTCATCCTTCAAAACCCCAGTGAATAAAGGCCCAGTTGATCCAATCTCTCCTCATATGACAGTCCAGCCATCCCTGGAATTAGTCTGGTGAATCTTCGCTGCACTCCCTCAAGAGCAAGAACGTCCTTCCTCAGATTAGGAGACCAAAACTGAACACAATATTCCAGGTGAGGCCTCACCAAGGCCCTGTACAACTGCAGTAAGACCTCCCTGCTCTTATACTCAAATCCGCTAGCTATGAAGGCCAACATGCCATTTGCCTTCTTCACCGCCTGCTGTACTTGCATGCCAACCTTCAATGACTGATGAACCATGACACCCAGGTCTCGTTGCACATCCCCTTTTCCTAATCTGCCGCCATTCAGATAATATTCTGCCTTCGTGTTTTTGCCCCAAAATGGATAACCTCACATTTATCCACATTATACTGCATCTGCCATGCATTTGCCCACTCACCTAATCTGTCCAAGTCACCCTGCAGCCTCTTAGTGTCCCCCTCACAGCTCACACCGCCACCCAGTTTAGTGTCATCTGCAAACTTAGAGATATTACACTCAATTCCTTCATCCAAATCGTTAATGTATATTGTAAAGAGCTGGGATCCCAGCATTGAGCCCTGCGGCACTCCACTAGTCACTGCCTTCCATTATTAAAAGGACTCGTTTATCCCGACTCTCTGCTTCCTGTCTGCCAACCAGTTCTCGATCCACGTCAGTACATTACCCCCAATACCATGCGCTTTGATTTTGTACACCAATCTCTTGTACGGGACCTTGTCAAAAACATTTTGAAAGTCCAAATACACCACATCCACTGGTTCTCCCTTGTCCAGTCTGCTAGTTACATCCTCAAAAAATTCCAGAAGATTCGTCAAGCATGATTTCCCTTTCATAAATCCATGCTGACTTGGACCGATCCTGTCACTGCTTTCCAAATGCACTGCTATTTCATCCTTAATGATTTATTCCAACATTTTCCCCACTACTGATGTCAGGTTAACCGGTCTATAATTACCTGTTTTCTCTCTCTCTCCTTTTTAAAAAAGTGGTGTTACATTAACTACCCTCCAGTCCATAGGAACTGTTCCAGAGTCGATAGACTGTTGGAAAATGATCACCAATGCATCCACTATTTCTAAGGCCACTTCCTTAAGTACTCTGGGATGCAGACTATCAGGCCCCAGGGATTTATCAGCCTTCAATCCCATCAATTTCCCGAACATAATTTCCCGCTTAATAAGAATATCCTTCATTTCCTCCTTCTCACTAGACCCTCGGTCCCCTAGTACATTCAGAAGGTTATTTGTGTCTTCCTTCGTGAAGACAAAACCGAAGTATTTGTTCAACTGATCTGCCATTTCTTTGTTCCCCATTATAAATTCACCTGAATCCGACTGCAAGGGACCTACATTTGTCTTCACTAATCTTTTTCTCTTCACATATTTATAGAAGCTTTTGCAGTCAGTTTTTATGTTCCCTGCAAGCTTCCTCTTGTACTCTATTTCCCCCCTCTTAATTAAACCTTTAGTCCTCCTCTGTTGAATTCTAAATTTCTCCCAGTCCTCAGGTTTGTTACTTTTTCTAGCCAATTTATATGCCTCTTCCTTGGTTTTAACACTGTCCTTAATTTCCATTGTTAGCCACGGTTGAGCCACCTTCCCTGTTTTATTTTTACTCCAGATAGGGATGTACAATTGCTGAAGTTCATCCATGTGATCTTTAAATGTTTGCCATTGCTTATCCACCGTCAACTCTTTAAGTATCATTTGCCAGTCTATTCTAGCCAATTCACACCTCATACCGTTGAAGTTACCTTTCCTTAAGTTCAGGACCCTAGTTTCCGAATTAACTGTGTCACTCTCCATCTTAATAAAGGATTCTACCATATTATGGTCACTCTACCCCAAGGGGCCTCGCACAACAAGATTGCTAATTAGTCCCTTCTCATTACACATCACCCAGTCTAGGATGGCAAGATCTCTCGTTGGTTCCTCGACATATTGGTTGAGAAAACCATCCCTAATACACTCCAGGAAATCCTCCTTCACCGCATTACTACCAGTTTGGTTAGCCCAATCAATATGTGGATTAAAGTCGCCCATGATAACTGCTGTACCTTTATTGCACACATCCCTTATTTCTTGTTTGATGCTGTCCCCAACCTCACTACTACTGTTTGGTGGTCGGTACACAACTCCCACTAATGTTTTCTGCCCTTTGATATTCCGCAGCTCCACTCATACCGATTCCACAACATCCAGGCTAATGTCCCTCCTTATTATTGCATTCGCTTCCTCTTTAACCAGCAATGCCACCCCGCCTCCTTTTCCTCTCTGCCTATCCTTCCTAAATGTTGAATATCCCTGGATGTTGAGTCCGAAGCCTTGGTCACCCTGGAGCCATGTCTCCGTGATGCCAATTACATCTTATCCGTTAACTGATGTCTGCGCAGTTAATTAGTCCACCTTATTCCAAATACTCCTTGCATTGAGGCACAGAGCCTTCAGGCTTGTCTTTTTAACACATTTTGCCCCTTTAGAATTTTGCTGTAATGTGGCCCTTTTTGTTTTTTGCCTTGGGTTTCTCTGCCCTCCACTTTTACTATTCTCCTTTCTATCTTTTGCTTCTGCCTCCATTTTATTTCCCTCTGTCTCCCTGCATAGGTTCCCATCCCTCTGCCATGTTAGTTTAACTCCTCCCCAACAGCACTAGCAAACACTCCTCCAAGGACATTGGTTCCGGTCCTGCCCAGGTGCAGACCATCTGATTTGTATTGGTCCCACAGAACCAGTTCCAATGTCCCAGGAATTTGAATCCCTCCCTTTTGCATCACTCCTCAAGCCACGTATTCATCTGGGCTATCCTGTGATTCCTACTCTGACTAGCACGTGGCACTGGTAGCAATCCTGAGCTTACTACTTTTGAGGTCCTACTTTTAATCTAGCTCCTAGCTCCCTAAATTTGTCTCGTCGGACCTCATCCCGGTTTTTACCTATATTGTTGGTACCTATGTGTACCACGACAACTGTTCACCCTCCCTTTCAGAGTAACATGCTGCGGGATGGAGTCGAGAACACTCGAGTTAAAGAGAGTCTCAATTGAGGATATCTTCGAAGTGTTCCTTCCAGCGGGCCCTGACTGCTTCGGTTGATGAGTGTTTCCCCATTCTTGGCCAGCAGTGGGGTGGGGCCTTGGGTGTTTGAATCCTCGCACATCATGGCTGTCGGCCAGCTGCTTTATCTCCTGTGCTTTCTCCATCCACCACCTGTTCTTTAGGTCCCAGGTTTTTTGTTGGATCTTAGCCTTTAGCCGTCTATAATGCTGCCTTGCAGCTCCCGAGTTGGTTGTTTAAGGCTGAGAAATGCCCTGTGCTTGCGATCTATTAGCTCTTGGATCTCCTGGTCATTCTCATCAAACCAATCCTGGTGTTTCCTGGTTGAGTGACCGAGCGTCTCTTCTTAGGCACTGGTTATGGAGGCCTGGAGGGCAGACCAAGCGCTGTGGGCATTCTGCGTCTCGGGGTCATCAAGGCACGCCAGGTTAGCTGTGAGGCACTGACTATATAGGGCTCTCTTAGCTGGGCCTTTAAGTGTCCCGGCAATGGTTCTGCTGCTCCCTCCGCTTTGGGGCTATGTTGATGTCAATGATGGATTGGATTAGGCGGTGATCCATCCAGCAGTCATCAGCTCCTGTCGTGGCACGGGCGATACGCACATCCTTGCGATCCCCGGCTCGGATGATGACATAGTCAAGCAGGTGCCACTGTTTGGAGCGAGGGTGTTGCCACGATGCCTTGTATTTGTCTCTCTGGCGGAACAAGGTGTTGGTAGTGACTAGTTCATGTTCTCGACATTTTGTCAGGAGTAGGGTACCGCTGGAGTTGGCTTTCCCTACCCCCTCTCTGCCAATCACACCTCCCCAGAGGGCTGTGTCCTTGCCGACCCTGGCTTTGAAGTCACCGAGGAGGATCAGTTTGTTGCCCGCAGGGACGTCGGACAGGGATTTTTCAAGCTTGGAGTAAAAACCCTCTTTGGTCTTATCTGTCGCATTGAGTGTTGGGGCGTATGCACTGATGATGTGGTGCATTGATTCGGCATAGGGTGAGTCGGAGAGTCATGAGAAGTTCGCTAATTCCACATGGGGAGTCTGAGGTGGTCGACCAGCATGTTTTTGATGGCGAAACCGACTCCGTGGAGGCGGTGTTCTTCCTCTGGCTTCCCTTTTCAGAAGAAGGTGTAATCTCCATCTAGTTCCTTGAGCTGGCCTTCCCCTGCCCGCCGGGTCGCGTTTAGAGTGGTGATGTCGATATCAAAGTGTCTAAGTTCCCGGGCAACTGTGGCAGTGCGGCGTTCCGGCCTGTCACTGTTGGAGTTGTCCATGAGGGTCCTGATGTTCCAGGTCCCGAACTTCATGTTAAAGGGGTGGAAGATGCCTGTGCGTGATTTCTTTCAGCGTGGGGTGATCGTTGCACACCGACTACCACACGGACTTAGCTGAGTGAGGTCTTGGTCCAGTGGCAAGGGGGTCCAGGACGACTGGAGACCAGGCTTTACTGTATGGGCCTAGTTGGCTACGGCGAGATGTTGGCCACAGGCTCTGCGCCGAGTAGCGCCCTTGATGGTAGATGGTCCAAGGCTTGGTTGGGGATAGGCATTGGGGGGGTCAGTGGAAGGTCAGGGTGGTCACAGCCATGGCACTCATCACGTGTTGGAGGAGGAGAAGAGGCCAGGACACCAGTGGGGAAGGAGAGGTCCAGTCGTTGCTGAAGGAGGAGGGGAGGCCAACCGCCGTCGTAGGAGAGGAGGACCCGGTCGCTGTTGAGGAGGAGGTCACTTGTGGGGAAGGAGACGTCCAGCCTTCGTCGAGGATGTCCAGCCGTCATCGTGGAGGAGAGGCCCATTTGCCGCCGCTGGGATGGGTGGGGGGGACCCAATCGCCTGGTCGGAGGCTCACCTGACTCGCTGGGCAATGTTTCAGATCGGGGATCGAGGATCGGGTGCGGTAGGTGAGTCGATGCCAAGGAGGATGCCGCCAAAAGGGGAAGGGGTCCAGTTCCAGGTCGCTGCCACAGGAGGCCCAGTTGTCGTCACTGATGGGTGGTGTAGTGGGAAGCCTGAGGTAGGCCCAAATTTGTGGGATTCGCAGAGTTAGGTTTAAAGTAAGGATTCAAGTGAATGCACTCCCTAGTAGGGCTTATTAGGGCTTGGGGAAGTTTAAACAGTGGGAGGAGGGAGGTTGAGGGTGGAAAGTTGCTGCATGGCAGAAGATGGAAGTTGTTTGGCAGGGGAGCTCTCGAGGGAGCTACCACCCCGGCGGCCATCTTCAATCCACTGAGGGAGTGCCGCACTGTCGGAGAGCCAGTACTGAGGGAGTGCCGCACTGTCGGAGGGGCAGTACTGAGGGAGTGCTGTACTGTCGGAGGGGCAGTACTGAGGGAGTGCCGTACTGTCGGAGAGCCAGTACTGAGGGAGTGCCGTACTGTCGGAGAGCCAGTACTGAGGGAGTGCCGCACTGTCGGAGGGGCAGTACTGAGGGAGTGCCGCACTGTCGGAGGGGCAGTACTGAGAGAGTACCGCACTGTCGGAGGGGCAGTACTGAGGGAGTGCCGCACTGTCGGAGAGCCAGTACTGAGAGAGCGTCGCACTGTCGGAGGGGCAGTACTGAGGGAGTGCTGCACTGTCGGAGGGGCAGTACTGAGGGAGTGCCGCACTGTCGGAGGGGCAGTACTGAGGGAGTGCCGCACTGTCGGAGGGGCAGCACTGAGGGAGTGCTGTACTGTCGGAGGGGCAGTACTGAGGGAGTGCTGTACTGTTGGAGGGGCAGCACTGAGGGAATGCTGTACTGTCGGAGGGGCAGTACTGAGGGAGTGCTGCACTGTTGGAGGGGCAGCACTGAGGGAGTGCTGTACTGTCGGAGGGGCAGTACTGAGGGAGTGCTGCACTATCAGAGGGGCAGTACTGAGGGAGCACTGCAATGTCGAAGATGCAGAACTGATGGAGCGTGCACTGTTGAAGAGGCAATACTGAGGGAGTGCTGCACTGTCGGAGGGGCAGTACTGAGGGAGCGCTGCATTGTCGGAGGGGCAGTACTGAGGGAGTGCTGCACTGTCGGAGGGGCAGTACTGAGGGAGCGCTGCACTGTCAGAGAGGATGTCTTTCGGATGAGACCTCAAACCGAGTGGACGTAAAGGATCACATCTAAAAACAGATGATCTGGTCATTTATCTCATTACTGTTTGTGGGACCCCGCTCTGTGCAATTCGTGACCGTGTTGTTATAATACAACAGCGACTACACATCAAAAGATACTTAATTTGCTGTAAAGCACTTTGGGTCATGAAAGGCACGATATAAATGCAAGTTCTTTCTATCTTGCTGCTAAAGTGGCGGTGAAAGGAATGTCCCACAGGCTTTTGTCCTCTGCTACCTCCAACAGCAGCTTTTCACTATTTACCTCAGTGTCTTCAAGCACCTCTCTCACAGAATAGGCCAAGCTGTGAGATGCCGCTCGTGTTGAAGGGAGTGATGGTTACAGTATCGGCTCTAGAGTGTTACAGCTCCATCTCCAGTGAAGCTCCATGCTCGTAGCAGAGCCTGCTAAAAATTGTCCCTAAAATCTATTCCAAGTCTCCTTGCCAGCGCAGTCTCTATAGAAGACTTGGATTTATATAGCACCTTTCACGACAACCGGACGTTTCAAAGGGCTCCACCATCTTCTGACCCAGAGGCAAGTGTGCTACCCACTGAGCCAGAAATAACAGTAGAAACACATGTATATTGTGGAGAGACCAAAACTAGAGGCCATAAATATAAGATTGTCCTCAATAAACCCGGTCGAGAATTCAGTAGAATCTTCTTTACCCAGAGAGCGGTTAAAATGTGGAACTCGCTACCACATGGAGTGGTTAAGGCAAACAGCATGCCTTCTCAGTTACACGGCTTGAATATATAACAGTTGTAAAGAGAATGAGAGAACTTGCATTTATATAGTGCCTTTCATGATCTTAAACTATCTGAAAGCGCTTCACAGCCAATGAAGTATGTTTGAAGTGCAGTCACTGTTGTAATGTGGGAAATGCAGCAGCCAATTTGCACACAGCAAGCTCCCACAAAACAGCAATGTGATAATGACCAGATAATCTGCTTTAGTAATCTTAGTTAAGGGATAAATATTGGCCAGGACACCTGCTCTTCTTCGAAATAGTGCCATGGGATCTTTCACATTTACTTGAGAAAGCAGACAAGGCCTCAGTTTAACATCTCATCCAAATGACAGCACCTCCAGCACTCCACTGGAATGTCAGCCTAGATTTTATGCTCAAGTCTCTGGAGTGGACTTGAACCTACATGTTACTGAATTAATGGTCTACCCACTGAGCCAAGGCTGATACCTTCATTCAATACCTTCCACAATGAGAGTGTTGCAGTCTAACAGGCACTGGGAACTGGCAACTCCATTGAATGGTTAGAGATCAGGCTTTCTGTTATGAGATGGCATCATGCATTTATAAGAGGTTTACTTGTTTGGAGGCAATACCAGTTATATTTGGCAGCTGGTAGCATGATGGTCTGTCAGAATATTTATTGTACTTTTATGTTAAGTTAAACCACATCATTTACAGTATTCACCTTCTGTCATGTTCAGTCAACATCAGCAACTTGCATTTATATAGCGCCTTTAGTGTAGTGAAACGACCCAAGGCGTTTCACAGGAGTGTAATCAGACAAAGAATTACACAGAGCCAAATAGGAAGATTTGCAGACAGGTGACCAAAGGCTTGGTCAAGGAGGTAAATTTTAAGGAGCATCTTAAATGAGGAGAGATTTAGAGACAGAACTCCCAAAGCTCAGGGTCTAGAGAGCTGAAGGCACGGCCACCAATGGTGGGGCGAAGGGATTGTGTGATGCACAAGATATCAGAGTTGGAGGAACTCAGAGTTCTCAGAGGATTGTAGGGCTGAGGAATGTTACAGAGATAGGGAGGGGTGAACCAGAGAGGGAAAAGTAGCGGCAGGGATAGTGGATGTATTGGTTGTAATTTACCAAAATTCCCTGGATTCTGGGGAGGTCCCAGCAGATTGGAAAACTGCAAATGTAACACTCCTATTTTCAAAAGGTTGCAGACAAAAAGCAGTAAACTATAGACCAGTTAGCCTAACATCTGTGGTTGGGAAAATGTTGGTGTCCATTATTAAAAAAGCAGTAGCAGGACATTTGGAAAAGCATAATTCAGGCATGAAGAGTCAGCATGGATTTATGAAGGGGAAGTCATGTTTGACAAATTGGCTGAAATTGTTTGAGGATGTAACGAACAGGGTGGATAAAGAGGAACCAGTGGATGTGGTGTATTTGATCTTCCAGAAGGCATTTGACAAGGTGCCACATAGAAGGTTACTGCAAAAGATAACAGTTCACGGGGTTGGGGGTAATATATTAGCGTGGATAGAGGATTAGCTAACTAACAGAAAACAGAGAGTCAGGATAAATGGTTCATTCTCTGGTTGGCAATCAGTAACTAGTGGGGTTCTGCAGGGATCAGTGCTGGGACCCCAACTATTTACAATCTATATTAACGACTTGGAAGAAGGGACTGAGTGTAACGTAGCCAAGTTTGCTGACGATACAAAGATGGGAAGAAAAGCAATGTGTGAGGAGGACATAAAAAATCTGCAAAAGGACATAGACAGGCTAAGTGAGTGGGCAAAAATTTGGCAGATGGAGTATAATGTTGGAAAGTGTGAGGTCATGCACTTTGGCAGAAAAAATCAAAGAGCAAGTTATTATTTAAATGGAGAAAGATTTCAAAGTGCTGCAGTACAGCGGGACCTGGGGGTACTTGTGCAGGAAACACAAAAGGATAGTATGCAGGTACAGCAAGTGATCAGGAAGGCCAATGGTATCTTGGCCTTTATTGTAAAGGGGATGGAGTATAAAAGCAGGGAAGTCTTGCTACAGTTGTACAAAGTATTGGTGAGGCCACACCTGGAATAATGCGTGCAGTTTTGGTTTCCATATTTACGAAAGGATATACTTGCTTTGGAGGCAGTTCAGAGAAGGTTCACAAGGTTGATTCCAGGGATGAGGGGATTGACTTATGAGAAAAGGTTGAGTAGGTTGGGCCTCTACTCATTGGAGTTCAGAAGAATGAGAGGTGATCTTATCGAAACGTATAAGATTATGAGGGGGCTTGACAAGGTGGATACAGAGAGGATGTTTCGACTGATGGGGGAAACTAGAACTAGAGGCCATGATCTTAGAATAAGGGGCTGCCCATTTAAAACAGAGATGAGGAGAAATTTCTTCTCTCAGAGGGTTGTAAATTTGTGGAATTTGCTGCCTCAGAGAGCTGTGTAAGCTGGGACATTGAATAAATTTAAGACAGAAATAGACAGTTTCTTAAACGATAAGGGGATAAGGGATTATGGGGAGCGGGCGGGGAAGTGGAGCTGAGTCCATGATCAAATCAACTATGATCTTATTGAATGGCGGAGCAGGCTCGAGGGGCCGTATGGGCTACTCCTGCTCCTATTTCCTATATTCTTATGTTCTTATATAACCCATGGAGCGATTCGAACACAGAAATGGTCAAACGGCCACTTGGTTATGACTGTCTGCAGTCCAGACTGTTGTAGATGCATCTGTGGCATTATTGAGTGGGATGAAGAAGTGTTCCTTGTGTTAGCTGTCTGGGCTTGAAGCTCTGAAATTCCCTCGCTGAACCTCTTAAGCCTCTCTCTCCTCCTTTAAGTTGCTCCTTAAAACCGACCTCTTGGAACAAGCATAGGAACTGTCCTACTGTTTCCTAATGTGCTTTGGTGTCAACTTGTGTCTGGTTCCGTTCCTGTAAAGTGCCTTGGGATGATTTACTACGGTAAAGGCACATATAAATAAAAGTTATGGTTAGGGACAGGGTCAGGCCCTATCAGACCCTATGTGGTCAACCCCTTGGGCTATCCAATCAATCCCATGTCCAATCAGCCCCCTGTTCGCATGCTTTAGTGTGTATAGACAGCTTAACAGTGGAAATCAATGAGAGGCTTCTGTTGGCTGTAATAAAAGTGCCCTGAGGTGGTTTACGCTGTTATTTTGTCTAGCTGGCTGTAATTTGGTAAATTGTTGCACTGAACATATGAACTGTAACAGTGGGTGCGTAATGTCTGGGCTGTAAACTCAGTATAACATAGAGTAAGATGCAGGCAAAACAGGAATAAAGATCTGCAATGATTCAGTCACAGGAGTGAATTGCAGGCATGCAGGGTAGATTGGATTTTCAAATTTAATTCCCTCACTTGGAATATCTCTTCAAACGGAGCTGACTACAGACAGCCAATGAAATTGGAGAGCGACTGAGAACATGAAAATGTAAGAAATAGGAGCAAGAGTTGGTGCTACAGCCCCTCAAACCTCCTCCGCCATTCAATAAGATCATGGCTGATCATCGACCTCAACACTTTCCTGCCCGATCTCCCAATCCCTTGATTCTTCTTGACTCAGAAATCTGTCTTCCTCAGCCTTGAATATATTCAGAGACTCAGCATCCACAACCCTCTGGGGCAGAGAATTACAAAGATTCACAACCCTCTGAGTGAAGAAATTCCTCTTCATCTCTGTCTTAAATGGTCTATCCCTTCTCCTGAGACGGTGCCCCCTAGTTTTAAACACTCCAGCCAGGGGAAACAACCTCTCAGCATCCACCCTGTCAATCCCCAACAGAATACTAACCCAATCTGATTGGGATTGAGTCAGGTGACCAAGGTTTGACTGGAGCAGGACAACAAGAGGTCTGGATTCTACAATTTCTCCCCCTTCTTTCTCAAGGAGCTGGATGTTGCTTGGGGGGCTTCCATGGGCATCAGCACATCTTCCAGGGTATCATTCTTCATCTGTGAGCCATGATGGTGAGGCGGTCAAGATATTTCACCGTGAGAGAGATGACAGCCGAGCCTGATTCCCCTCCCCCTCAACTGAGATCCTCGTTCTAACAAGATAGCAACTAGGAACCTGGCCAGGCAGACAACACCCGACTCAGCACATTCAAGCATGGAATTTGAGACCGGGTGCAGACTGAGAGTAGTTACTGAGTGACAGTGTGAGGGAGCTGGATTAACATCAGTAGAGATACAGTCAGTAACACAGGGTGCTGGGGGAGGGGTTACTGAGTGACATTGTGAGGGAGCTGGATTAACATCAGTAGAGATACAGTCAGTAACACAGGGTACTGGGGAGGGGTTACTGAGTGACAGTGTGAGGGAACTGGATTAACATCAGTGGAGATACAGTCAGTAACACAGGGTACTGGGGGAGGGGTTACTAAGTGACTGTGAGGGAGCTGGATTAACATCAGCAGAGATACAGTCAGTAACACAGGGTCCTGGGGGAGGGGTTACTAAATGACAGTGTGAGGGAGCTGGATTAACATCAGTAGAGATACAGTCAGTAACACAGGGTCCTGGGGGAGGGGTTACTGAGTGACAGTGTGAGGGAGCTGGATTAACATCAGTAGAGATACAGTCAGTAACACAGGGTCCTGGGGGAGGGGTTACTGAGTGACAGTGTGAGGGAACTGGATTAACATCAGTGGAGATACAGTCAGTAACACAGGGTCCTGGGGGAGGGGTTACTAAATGACAGTGTGAGGGAGCTGGATTAACATCAGTAGAGATACAGTCAGTAACACAGGGTCCTGGGGGAGGGGTTACTAAGTGACTGTGTGAGGGAGCTGGATTAACATCAGATACAGTCAGTAACAGGGCTGGAAGAGATTAGTGATTGACAGTGAGGTAGAGAGAGTGTGAAAGAGAGAAAGGAATGAGAGTGGGAGAAAGAGAAAGAGAGAGTGTGAGAGAGGAGAAAAGGAGAGAACGGACAGTGCGAGAGAGAATTTCCTTTGAATGATAAAAGCCAAAGGGAAGATTTATTATAGGAACAAACAGTTTTAAAAAATCTTACAAGGGACGTTATTAGAGTTTAAATAGTGTTGAAATTTGGGTTGCCTCGTCCATCAAAGGGATGAACTCTATACAACAAAGTCCCTGTGTGACAGATGGCTTTGTGGTTTGGACTCGCTTCCCCCCGAGGCCTCTCTGAACAAGAGAATTGCTGAGCTGGCGTTGGAGCTGGGCACCGTACAGTCCTGCACCTACACGGGACACAAACCAATTGGCTAGCCGCTACATCCTCCCCCTGATTTCAAACGAGCATAAAAATAGGGGTCGGGGAAAAGAATAATCTCACAGATCCATGCCTCTCAAATCCCCAAACAATATTCCTGTTGACTAATTCCCTGTCATTTGAAACTCTGTTCCCATGGTAACGGCAGCATGTGCATCTACTTCCTCAATCATGCACAGTGACAATGAGGCCTGAATGTTGTTTATTAAGTTTGTCAAGTTGCATGCATTGTGCAATGCAAATTTATCCAACACAAGGTCCCATCATGTTTTACCCATTCCCTCCTCCGGATTTTCCCTCTTGCCTCTTCAGTCCTGAGGTGATCTTTTATGTTGAGGTGTTGTCCTAAGGGCACTGTACCCCACCCATGAGGTCATGGTTGATGTGTGACCCTCTAAGCGATGCGTGCCAGCAGGCTCATTGACCTTGGAGGCTGGGGTAACATACCTTCACCTGACAGGGTTTTCCCATCCTCGTTTTCAAATCCCTCCACGGCCTCACCCCCTCCCTATCTCCCTCACCTTCTCCAGCCCTACAACCTTCCGCAATTTTTGTGCTCTTCTCATTCTGGCCTCTTGTGCATCACCCACTCCCTTCAGCCCCGCATTTACTGCTGTGCCTTCAGCCATCTAGGCCCCAAGCTCCACAATTTCCTTCATGAACCTCTCGGTCTCTACCTCTCTCCTCCTTTAAGGTGCTCCTTAAAACCTACCTCTTTGACCAGGCTTGTGGTCACCTGTTCTAACAACTCCTGAAGTGGCTCGGTATGAAATTCTGTCTGATAATCACTCTGTGAAACACCTTGGTTGTTTTACTACGTTAAATAGCTACATAAATGCAAATGGTTGCTGTTGTTTTGCAACAGGGCTTTATACAATATAAGAAATGCTATACAACGGAAGACCAAGGTCTATCTAGTTCACCTTCTTGCATCCTGGCAGTCACCTGATACAACGATGATGGAGTTCTTGACTAATCACAGCAATCTCTATTAATTAGTCTACATCAGACCCAGATATGAGGTGAAGAAACCCCCAATGGTGGAGAGCTTTGGGAATCATAGGTCCAAAATCACCTGTTCCTCCCGAGCCTGCTACACTTACCACCTGTGCCATGTCTCAAACGCATGTACTGTATCCCAAAATACTTTTCTGAAAAAAATCTAGCTAATTTGCATTTGAGTGAATCAATACTAACTGCTTCCACTGTCTCCCTCGGAACAGCTTATCATTAGGGACCGGTGTAGACCATTCAGCCCCTCGAGCCTGCTCCGCCATTCAATTAGATCATGGTTAATTTACACCTCAACCCCAATTACCCACCTTTGCTCCATATCCCTTGATGGCCTTACCGAACAAAAATCCATTTATCTCAGTGCCAGCCTCCATAGCCTTTTCTGGGGAGAGAGATTGCCATGACCCTTTGTGTGAAAAATTGCTCCCTGATTTTACTTCTGAATGGCTTAGCTCTAATTTTAAGAGTATGTCCCCACATTCTTGACTCTCCCACCAGAGGAAATAGTTTCTCCATTTCTACCCTATCCAATCCTTTTAACATTTTAAACACGTCTCGATCAGCTCACCCCCTCAATCAACCATAGATTGACCACATGCTCACTGAAATATTGTTCCCACAGATTTGTTTTTAATTTACCCCCAGTGAGGAAGCTGAGGAACAATGTCTCATATATATTTCTTTAGCACTCGTTATATATTAAGAGATGTCACAGAGCAGTGGACACTGAGCCCAGGGAGGGGAGATGAAAGTCAAGAGAGGGAAAAATGCATGGTCAAGCAAGAAGACTCCTGAGGAGGTCTTTGAAGTCAGGGAACTGGCAGGGCGGAGACAATGGGGGAAGGGGTTCCAGAGGACTTCAGCAAGGTGGCTGAAGGAACGATGTTACAGTGGGGGGGCGGGGGGGGAGCGGGGGATTCAGAAGTAGGTTGGTGTTGGAGGACCGGAGTTTGAATGAAGGGACAAAAGGATGAAGGAGCTCATGGCAGAGTGGAGAGATGCCTGGCCTTGGAGAGCTTTAAAGGCAAGGATGAGAATATGAACATTGATTATCTAGTACACAGGAAGCCGGTGGAGCTTAACAAGGACAGGGGCGATGATGATGCGATCCTTCTTGTGCATGTAGATACGGCAATCTGGGTGAACGATGGTTAGAAGTGTACAGGAAGTTCTTGTGTCCTGTCACATGCTCAATTGGTCAACTTTGGGGATTCACAATTTGAACACATGTTTTGGATTTGGTTACTACTGACACCTTCCAGGTTCATGTTAAATTAATATTTTAGGTGTTGAGAATATGTTCCTATTAACGTTTCATTATAGAGGACTAGCCTCAGACTAGGATGCCCACCGGTTAGGAATATTGTTATTTATGCCACCGCTCTACTTTTCTCTCCTCTTCTTCAGACCGGGTAAGGACGGCAGTTTACCTCCCCTAAAGTGAACCTGTTAATGTTTTTACAAACAGCTTCAAGGTCACTTTGACTGAAGCAAAATACTGCAAATGCTGGAAATCTGAAATAAAAACTGAAAGTGCTGGGAACATTCAGCAGGTCAGGCAGCATCTGTGGAAAGAGAAACAGAGTTAACGTTTCAGGTCGATGACCCTTCGTCAGAGCTGGAAACAGTTAGAGATGTAACAGATTTTTAAGCAAGTGTAGGGATGACGAGATAATTTGTTTTAGTGATGTTAGTTGAGAACTAAATACTGTCCAGGACACCAGGAGAACTCCACTGCTCTTTTCCAATAGTGCCACGGAATCTTGAATGTCCACCTGAGAGGGGGCTTTGGTTTATCGTTTCACCTGAAGGATGGCACTTCAGGGTGCAGCACTCCCTGGAGTATCAGCCTAGATTATGTGCTCAAGTCTCTGGAGCAGGGCTTGAACCCATGACCTTTTGATCCAGAGGCAAGAGAACTACCAACTGAGCCAAGGCTGGCTTTACCTTACGCTTAACCCCAACTGATGCAAAAATAAATGGAAACATGGCCTTTCCCAACTCCGATGATTTCGGTACTAAATTCAGCTCCAGTAAATAAAAGTTCGTAAGAACATAAGAAATAGGAGCAGGAGTAGGCCATTTGGCCCCTGCTCCGCCATTCAATAAGATCATGGTTGATCTGATCTTGGATTTAACTCCACTTCCCTGCCCGCTCCCAATAACCCTTGACTCCCTTATCATTCAGAAATCTGTCTATCTCCACCTTAAATATATTCAATGACCCAGTCTCCACTGCTCTCTGGGGTAGAGAATTCCACAGATTCACGACCCTCTGAGAGAAAAAATTTCTCCTCATCTCCGTTTTAAATGGGCGACTTCTTATTCTGAAACTATGCCCCTTAGTTCTAGATTCCCCCACGAGGGGAAACATCCTCTCTGCATCTACCCTATCAAGCCCCCTCATAATCTTATATGTTTCAATAAGATCACCTCTCATTTTTTTAAACTCCAATAAGTATAGGCCAAACCTACTCAACCTTTCCTCATAAGTCAACCCCCTCATCCCCGGAATCAACCTAGTGAACCTTCTCTGAACTGCCTCCAATGCAATTATATCCTTCCTTAAATAAGGAGACCAAAACTGTACGCAGTACTCCAGGTGTGGCCTCACCAATACCCTGTACACTTGTAGCAGGACTTCCCTACTTTTATACTCCATCCCCTTTGCAATAAAGGCCAAGATTCCATTTGCCTTCCTGATCACTTGCTGTACCTGCATACTAACTTTGCTGCATACTCCCTCTGTACTGCAGAACTTTACAATCTCTCTCCATTTAAATAATAATTTGCTTTTTTATTTTTCCTATCTTCATGAAATCATCCATCGCCAATTACTGGAGAAGTGAATGGCTGAACCACAAGAGCAGATGGTTTCAGACACAGCCATCCTTATCGTGAGCCCGAGTGATGAATGCAACTAACTGCAGGTCAATGTCAACAGTAAAAGCATTGATAGTCCAGAATGTTACGAGCACTAACTCAGGTGCAGGATGAACCTGAGACCCTCCTGTTTAACAGGGTGGAACGGCACTTAGGCTTCGCTGAGCAGCACTGCTGTCAAGAAGGATGTTAAACTGGAAAAGTTTGTTGACAGGTTATAAAGAATGAGTAGCGAATATCACCTCTGCCCAAACTACAGACATTTTATATATATACATATATATAAAAAACAACCAACTGAAATAGGATATTAAAGGCACCATCCTCTGTTAAAATGGACAGGAAGTTAGAACATAAGAAACAGGAGCTGCAGTAGGCCATACAGCCCATCGAGTCTGCTCCCAGGCCCCTATTAAAAGGAGTATTGCACTCTTAGCATCCTCATTAAAAAAGACTTCTTGCCATTAGAGCCCTGCTATTATACCGGGGCATTATGTGATTAGCACCTTCTGTTAAGTTAGGTGTTGTATCATCAGAATTGCCTATTTAATTCAGAATCCTGACTGGTTTGGGTAGTTCAGGACCCTGTGCAAAAGCTATAGTTCATGGCCTACCGTGGCGGCAGTGTGTACCATCTACAAGATGCACTGTAGCAACTCACCAAAGCTTCTTCAGCAGCACCTCACAAACACCGACCTTCATCAGCTAGAAGGACAAGGACATCAGGCACATGGGAACACTATTACCACCAAGTTGCTCTCCAAGTCACACACCATCCCGAATTGGACATATATCACTGTTCCTTCATGGTCACTAAGCTAAAATCCCAGAACTCCCTCCCTAACAGCATTGTGGGAGTACCTTCACCACACGGACTGTGGTTCAAGAAGGCGGCTCACCACACCTTCTCGAGGGCAGTTAGGGATGGGCAATTAATGATGGCCTTGCCTGCGACGCTCACATCCTGAGAATGAATATACATTAAAAACATATGAAAGCAACTATATCACTGGGTGTTGCATTGGGCCAAATAAAATCTCTCACATAACATGAGAATTGGTTTCATGGTCCATTTCAATGGAGACTTCACCCCTTTATGATAGTGCTGGGCCAAACTGTATCCATTTGAAAACCCGCACCGAGGTACTGAAGAATTGGATCTCAGTACCGAATATTCCATTTCCCAAACTGATTTTCCAATGTTCCTGATAATCTTCCATGGCCTCACCTCACCCATGTGAGAGGCTCCAGACATAACGTCCCAGCTTATATTGCTAGTCCTTCATGAAAGGGTGTTAGAAGCATATTCACTGGTAACTTTCAAAAGGGAATTGGATAAATACTTGAAAAGGAAAAATTTACAGGGTTATGGGGAAAGATTGGGGGGGGGGGGAATGGGATTATCTTGATCGCTCTTTCAACTGGCACAGGCACGATGGACCGAATAGCCTCCTTCCATGCTGTAAGATTCGATGATTCACTCCCATCTGCTTCACCGAAGTGGCATTTCTTGTCTACAAAACATCGTTTCCTGTTGTCACGATTTTGTCACAGACGTGTGTAACCATATCGCCATTATAAATTTCTATGTCCACATTTAGAATGAAAACCTGTCGAGCTGTAATTGCAACCTCCTACCAGTGGTGGCACTGTAGTGCCCAGGTTTGCGTCTCCCAGCAACTCAGAGAAATTCCGATACTCCATTCAACTCTAAAGCTTTGCACAGTAAGCTTTGCTATTTAACTAATAATAATAACAAATTGAAGTACCTGCATTATATCAAAACAAGTACAGAATTATATGACTTTAAAATAGGGTCTGAATTATGTCTCTGCATACTGGTCCAATTGTCACATGACCTCTAACCCTGCTTCATTTGAAAATTACACTTGACCTTAGACTGCCCATACAAAATACCATGGAGAGTAACTCATTATGATTACAACCCTACGATTCCTACATTACAACAGAGAATACACTTCAAAAGTACTTAATTGACTTTAATGTGTTTAGGGCGTCCTGAGGTCGTGAAAGGCGTTATATAAATACAAGTCTTTCTTTCTCTGCGCTCCTCCAATGCTGGCCTGTTGCTCATCCCCGATTTTAATTGCTCAACCATTGGTGGCAGTGCCGTCAGCTGCCTAGGTCCCAAAGGTCTGCAATTTCCTTCCGAAACCTTTCGGTCTCTCTACCTCTCTCTCTTCCTTTAAGATGCTCTTTAAAACTTATCTCTTTGACCAAATGTTTGGTCACCTGTCCTAATAGTTTCTTAAATGGCTTGGAGTTAAATTTTGATGAATAACACTCCTATGAGGTGTCTTGGGACGTTTTACTATGTTACAGGTTCTGCATACATACACGTTGTTGTTAAAAGTCTTCCCTCTCCACACACTTCCTGTCTACAAAACCGTATTAACATTTGCTATTTAATCATAAATAAGAATCTAAAATCAAAGTATAAATTAAAAATCATAGCAGAATGTAGGACTCTAACCGAGGCCCCATCTTCCTTCTCAGGTGGATGTAAAAGATCCCATGGCACTATTGGAAGAAGAGCAGGGGAGTTCTCTCTGTTGTTCTAGCCAATTTGTATCTCTCAACCAACATCACTAAAACAGATTATCTGGTCATTTATTTCAGTGCTATTTGTGGCACCTTGCTATGGGAAATTCTCTGTCGCATTGCCTACATTACAACAGGTCACCACACTTGAAAAGTACTGTTTTGGGATGTCCAGAGTTCATGAAAGACACTATATAAATGCACGTCTTTATTTTCTTTGAGTGCTGCCTCATCTCTATTGTAGGCTGAAGCTCAGGTCTGTCCCTTTGGGGATACCTGGAAATACCAGGGCAATATAAAGAGGCAATATAAAGCCTGTTATGTCAATTCTCTGCCCCATTTCCTTGCCGTAATGTGTGTAAATTGAGTTTTCCCCTGTTGCTACTGAAAAGAGAATCAGGGCCAATTAGTCAGACAGAGACAGAGAAAAATAGAGAGGTTCTTTCTTCATCCTAATTTGAGTCTTTTTTCAAACAGAAATCAAATTAATTGAATATTGAGTTTTTTTCAGGAAAACAGTAAGGGTCTGATTGCCATCACATGCACATTATCAGTCGTTAAAAATATAGATATTCTAATTATTCACAGCTGAAAGCTAGCATAATCTAAATGTGACCTGAGTATTGATTTCAAAAATGTAAGAAATTGTATCCTTAAGGGGACATGTAAGGGGATAATACATTGGGTACTACATGATATTATTTTCTTGGCTCTTGTGTCCGCATGCACTTCCTGTCAACATGTTCCATTATAAAATCCTATGTCTGCATTTATAATAGCAACTGTGAATGTAAACATCATGCTGGAATGTCACCCTTATGCCAGTGGAGGCGCTGCAGCACCATCGCTGGCCACAGGGCGTAATTACAGTGTGACTAGTTTACATTGGCAATTTGCATTATAAATGTGGTCAGAAGAATTTCTAATGGAAATATAAAAATGAAGACAAAACAGAAGACTTTAAAATGGGGGCTTGAATGCATCTGAGTTCCCGAGACAATGATCACCTGCCCTTTATCCTGCTTCAACTGAAGACTAGATTCTGTGTAAGATAATCGGAGGGTGTTATATCAGCGCGACAAGTTTACATGGGAAGTTTCCATTACAACTGTGGACATATCAGTATTTATAATAGGAGAAAGTGCAAACAGATGTATGACTGTCAACATATTATATAATGGCAGATGCTATGTTATTGGTCTCACTACAGTAGCGAGGTTCAAATGCTTAGTTTAAAAAAACATAAAACAAACACAGTTTTCCTCACAGCAACACAAAAGGTACAAACCTCTCTTCAAATAATTGCATCTGCAACAGATGTTTGCAATAAATTTTTAACAGCAATAGTGTGACTAATCCAGGGATCAAGTAAAACCGTTATAAAACTCAAGTTGTAAATTGGAAACATCTTTTGCCCCATCTCTCTTGTCCTTTCTCCAGAGATTAAAACTTTTATGCCCCCACCCCACAAAATACTCTGCCAAACCCTCCAGATCCCAATTTAGCAGCAGATACAATGGAGGGATTTAACGTTTTATGGCTTTCCACTGCTGCTCTGACTTAGTTAGCTTTGTTATGGCATGCTCCTTTCTATATATATATTTCTATTCTTTTAACTCTTTGAGAACATATTAGAATAGAATGAGTGAAAAGAAACAAACCTCTGGACATACAAAGCACTTCACAACCAATGAAGTACTTTTTGAAGTGTAGTCCGCCTATGCCCACCTCCATAACATTGCCTGTCTTCACCCCTGCCTCAGCTCATCCGCTGCTGAAGCCCTCATCCCATGTCTTTGTTACCTCTAGACTTGACCATTCCAACACAGTCCTGGCTGGCCTCCCAAATTCTACCCTATGTAAACTAGAGGTGATCCATAATGTGGCTGCCCGTGTCCTAACTCGCACCAAGTCCTGCTCACCCATTACCCCTGACCGATATTGACTTCCGGTTAAGCAACACCTCAATTTCAAAATTCTCATCCTTGTTTTCAAATCCCTCCATGGCCTCACGCCTCCCTATCTCTGTAACCTCCTCGAGCCCCACAACCCTCCGAGATGTCTGCACTCCTCTAATTCTGCCCTCCTGAGCATCCCTGATTGTAATCGCTCAACCATTGGTGGCCGTGCCTTCTGTTGCCTGGGCCTCAAACTCTGGAACTCCCTGCCTAAACCTCTCCGCCTCTCTACCTCTCTTTCTTCCTTCACATATTCCTTAAAACATATCTCTTTGACCAAGCTTTTGGTCATCTGCGCTAATTTCTACTTATGCAGCTCGGTGTCAAATTTTATTACATAATTATCCTGTGAAGCGCCTTGGGATGTTACATTACATTATAGGCGATATATAAATATACGTTGCTGTTGTTTTTTGTAGTCACTGTTGCAATGTAAGAAACGCCACGGCCATTTTACCCACAGCAAGCCCCCACAAACAGAATTGAGATAATGACCAGATAATCTGTTTTAGCAATGTAGGTTGCGGAATAAATATTGGCCAGGACACCGGAGGAACTCCCCTATTCTTTTTCAAAAAAGTGCCATGAGATCTTTTAAGTCCTCCTGAGAGGGCAGATGGTGACTCGGTTTTTACATCTCAGTACTATACTGAAGTGTCAGCCAGGATTACGTGCTCAAGTCTCTGGAGTGGGACTTGAACTCGCAGCCGGCTAACTTTGAGATCTCTGGATCAGCTTACTCCTAATAGTACAGGCCGAACCTCAGCTAAGAACCTGAACAGAGCCCCTGGATCTTTGCCAGTGTTACTCAATAACCAGCACAAGGGCAGCCCATGGACACCTACCCTTGGGTTTCCTTGCTCTGTCATCAGGAACACGCTTAATCTCTGCTTGTAAGTGGCTCTGTGGGAAATGGCAGACATGGAGACGCGTTGCACTACCCACCCATGGGCCAGCATGGTGTTAGGCCAATGCAACACCAGTCCACTGTTTGTCATTTTATGTTTACCATTCCAATGTAACTCTGATGGAAGTGAGCGGGAACTGGCCAGAAATCAGGCCGAGGCTGGGATAGAGCCTTCCGTGGGCATTTCAGTTGGTAGCACTCTCCCTCCTCTGTGTCAGAAGGTCGTGGATTCAAATCCCACTCCAGAGACTTGAGCACATAATCCAGTCTGACACTCCCAGTGGAGTACTGAGGGAGTGTTGAGGATATTAAACCGAAGCCCTGTCTACCCAACCAGCTGATTAGTATCCAGCAGATAATAGGTTTTTGAACGATTCTGGAATCCCTTCCAGGCCAGTCCGAAGCAATGACAGAAACCCACCCTGGCATTCATATGGCCCCTTTCCAGAACTTAAACCGCGGAGGGGCTGAGGAGAGGGGTGGACATCCAAAGTCCCAGGATCTGTGGAGTTCCTGCACTATGTTTTGTAATGAGAAACAAACATATAGTTGGAGATTCAATGGGGTGGGGGTGGGGGGCAGGGCGAAGTGGTTTGGAGTATTTTGAACAGAAGATACTCCTTAACTTTTCATCCCATTCAAGCAACATCGATGTGAACATGAGAGGAGTCCCGTTAATACGAGTATGTCTCGATGACGAATTACTAGGCCCCAAGAAGCCCCTCATCATTAATGCCCTACAAATGCTGCCTTGGACCTCAAGGTGACTCAATGTGACAGGTATTCAATGGCCAACTGGACCACTTGCTCACGAGAAAGTCCGTGGAAACTTTCTTCTCATGGGACCAATAGGGCAACTGTTTGGTTCAAGGTGACAATCTGAAATCATTAGAATTCCAAATATTTAATAAGTACAAAGTAAAGCAGTGAAGGGGGTAAGCTCCTACTTCCACCCACCATGTACAATTGTTCTATCTTGAACTTGACCCAGCCATTTTCAGCTCCTGGAACTCCAACTTGCTATTTCACATTGTTCATTAATACATGTGCTGGCCTTGGCTCAGTGTTCGAACTTGTCATGTATGTACATGCTGTTTGTAGCCACCAGATGGTGTCATTGTTGGAGGCCACTGTGCAGCACGCACATGGTGCTACTCTGGTATAAAAGGACAGCCATTTGAACCAGTATTTCATGGCCAACAAAATGGAGGGGGGCGATGATGCAGATCGACGCCGGGTTGTGTTCCTCACTGTGTGCAGGCCAAAGATCTACGGTCTGAAAAAGGATCTACTCATGCCTAGTGGTCCAACAGAGAAAACGTACGAGGAGTTGTGTACATTGGTACGGGAGCACCTCAAGCCAGAAGACGGCATCATCATCTCGAGATACAGGTTTTATACACACGTTCGATCAGAGGGCCAGAGCGTGGCGGAATTTATTGCCTACCTGAGACGTCTAGCGGGACTGTGCAAGTTCGGGACGGTGTTGGAAGACATGTTGCGGGACTTCTTTGTTATTGGTATCAACTGTTACATTTAGAATAACGCCACAAGACTGTATATCTTAAGTTCAAGCTGTTGTGACCTTGGTCTCTTTATTGTAATTCCAGAGTGAGGAGGCAGCATGGTAGTCTGCCTTTTATACCTGCTTGCCCAGGGTGTGCAGATGACCCTTGGGTCTCCCACAGGTGCGCCCCCAGGTGACAAGTCTTACACATTGGTAATGTTTACATACATAACATCAAAGTGTTATGTATAAGTTATTTACAAGTTGAGGTGATCCGGGGCTCTGTGTTCCCGGGTTGATCTCCTGAGTTGAAGTCCTGGCATGGGTGAGTCGGTCGGATCATTGCTGTGCTGTGGTGTGTGGCTGGTCTGATCGGACTGTTGGGCATGGTGGGTTCATCCTCGTGGTTGACCGCGAGGTCGATTGCTGGTTGGGTGTTTGTGGATGGATAATTGATGGTAATGACCACTTCAAACTGTTCTTAGAAACATAGAAACATAGAAACATAGAAACATAGAAACATAGAAAATAGGTGCAGGAGCAGGCCATTCAGCCCTTCTAGCCTGCACCGCCATTCAATGAGTTCATGGCTGAATATGAAACTTCAGTACCCCCTTCCTGCTTTCTCGCCATAACCCTTGATCCCCCGAGTAGTAAGGACTTCATCTAACTCCCTTTTGAATATATTTAGTATTTGGTTGTCAGTGAACCGCAGTTTGCTCTGATCCAAGTGCTTTCTGCAAGTTTGTCCGTTCAAAAGTTTGACAACAGACACTCTATTCTCCTCCTTGGTTAACACAGTGCCAGCAACCCATTTGGGACCGTGACCATAATTAAGAACAAACGCAGGGTCATTAACCTCAATGTCACTCGATACAGCCGCGCGATCGTGGTACATGTTATGCCGGTGACGCCGGGTTTCTATACGATCATTGAGATCCGGTGGACTAAGGAGAGCCTGGTTTTGAGTGCTCTCTTCATTAGCAATTCTGCAGGGGGAACCCCGGTAAGCGAGTGGGGTTGCGTGCGGTAGCTGAGCAGAATCCGAGATAGCCGGTTCTGCAGGGAACCGTCCGTCACGTATGATGGTTTGGACTGCCCGTTCCGCTTGACCATTGGATGTGGGCTTAAATGGCGCAGTCCTGACATGCTTGATGCCATTGCGGGTCATGAACTCGTTGAATTCCGAGCTGGTGAAACACGGTCCATTAACAAGGACGTCGGGCAAACCATGGGTGACGAACATGACCCAGAGGCTTTCAATGGTTGCAGTGGACGTACATGACAACATTATTATACATTCAATCCATTTAGAGTAAGCGTCCACTGCTATTAGGAACATCTTTCCTAGAAAGGGGCCAGCAAAATCTACATGGACCCTTGACCACGGTTTGGAGGGCCATGACCAAACACTCAGTGGGGCCTCCCTTGGTGCATTGCTCAACTATGAGCAAGTGTTGCATTGGTGTACGCATGACTCCAACTCCGAGTCAATGCCGGGCCACTAAACGTGCGACCTGGCAATAGCCTTCATCATGACTATGCCTGGGTGGGTACTGTGAAGGTCGCGTATAAACGTTTCCGAGCCTTTTTTTGGCAAAATTACACGATTCCCCCATAGGAGGCAGTCCGAATGAATGGACAGTTCATCCTTACATCAGTGGAACGGCTTAATTTCTTCTTGCATTTCCCCTGGGATCGTCGACCAGTTCCCATTGAGGACACAGCTTTTTACTGGTGATAGCACCAGGTCTTGGCTGGTCTAGGTCCTGATCTGGCGAGCCGTGACGGGTGACCCCTCGCTCTCAAAAGCATCCAATACAAGGAGCAAGTCTGCGGGTTGCGCCATTCCCACCCTGGTGGTGGGCAATGGTAGCCGACTGAGGGCACCAGCACAGTTCTCTGTGCCTGGTCTGTGGCGGATTACATAATCATACTCAGATAACGTTAGTGTCCATCTTGAGATGCGGCACAAAGCATTGGTGTTAATACCTTTGCTTTCTGAGAACAACGAAATGAGCGGCTTGTGGTCGGTTTCGAGCTCGAACCGGAGCACAAATAGGTATTGGTGCATTTTCTTAACCCCGTATACGGATGCTAATGCTTCTTTTTCAATTATACTGTAGGTTCTTTCAGCCTAAGATAAGCTTCTGGACACATATGCAACCGGTTGCAGTCTGCCCGACCCATTGGCATGCTGTAACACACAACCGTCCCCATACGAAGATGCATCAGAAGCTAGTACTAAACGTTTACACAGGTCATACAATACAAGTAATTTGTTGGAACTTAGCAGGTTTCTGGCCTTGTTAAAGGCTGTCTCTTGAGCTTTACCCCAAATCCAGTCATCACCCTTGTATAGCAATAAATGCAATGGTTCCAGCAAAGTGCTCAACCCCAGTAGAAAGTTACCAAAATAGTTGAGGAGTCACAGGAACGAACGCAGCTCCGTCACATTCTGTAGTCTGGGTGCATTCTTGATGGCCTCCGTCTTGGAGTCCGTGGGTCTGATGCCATCCGCCGCAATCTTTCTCCCCAGAGATTCGACCTCTGGCACCAGGAAAACACACTTGGAGCATTTCAACCTGAGTCCCACGCTATCCAGTTGCTTGAGAACCTCTTCCAGGTTGTACAAGTGTTTGGTGGTGTTGCGGCCAGTGATCAAGTTGCCGTCTTGGAACACCACAGTGCGCGGAACCGATTTCAGCAGATTCTCCATGTTCCTCTGGAAGATGGCCGCCGCTGAACAAATCCCAAAGGGGCATCTGTGGTATATGAACAGTCCTCTGTGCATGTTGATGCACGTCAATTTTTTGCCAGCTCCTGTGTCATGTAAGCAGAGGTTAGATCCAGCTTGGTGAACGACTTTCCCCTGCTAGCATTGCAAACGTCACCCGCTTTGGGTAGTGGGTACTGGTCTGTAACGAGACTCGGTTGATTGTTACCTTGTAGTCCCTGCAGATTCTGACCGTTCCATCGCTCTTCAACACCAGAACAATTGGACTGGCCCACTCGTTGAACTCGACTGGCGATATGATCCCCTCTCGTTGAAGTCTATTCAGCTCGATCTCAACTTCCTCTCGCATCATGTATGGAACCGCTCGGGCCTTGTGATGAACGGGTCGTGCATCAGGAACTAGATGGATCTGCACTTTGGCGCTTGTGAAGTCGCCGATGCCTGGCTCGAATAACGACGGCAATTTGTTTAGCATTTGGGTGCACGAGGCATCATTCTTCGAAGACAGTGCTTTGATGTCGTCCCAGTTCCATCGGATCTTTCCTAGCCAGCTTCTGCCGAACAGCGTTGGTCCATCGCTTGGTACAATCCATCGTGGTTAATCATGCACAGCTCCATCGTACGATACCTTCACTGCCGCACTGCCAATGACTGGTATGAGCTCTTTGGTGTAAGTGCACAGCTTGGAGTGGATCGGACTTAGTTTTGACCTTTGTGCCTTGTTGCCCCACAGTTTCTCAAAAGCCTTCTGGCTCATAATTGACTGACTCACCTCCGTGTCCAATTCCATGGAAACTGGAATGCTGTTTAATTTAACTTTTAACATTATCGGAGGACTTTTGGTGGTGAAGGTGTGTACCCCATACACTTCCTCTTCAGCCTTGGGTTGAGTTGTCTCTCTTACTCGTTCAACGTGATCCGCGCCGGATCGGTCATCTTCTGCCGACTCTGCCAGGTGGTGAGTCGCAGCATGTCTGCTCATTCACTGGAGGTGCCCCATTGCTCCACAGCCCTTGCACATGTAGTGCTTAAATCGACATTGATGGGCTCAATGATTACCCCCGCAGCGCCAACATGGTGCTAATGGATTCACATTCACGCCCCACGGCGGACTCTGAGTCATCCTTGGTCTGGCCTCTGCGGGCATGTAAGCCCTGCCATGTATAGTTCTGCTTACTGAAGGCATTATTTTCTGCATAGTACTTGCCGGTGAGTTCCGATGCTGCAATGATATCTGTTTAGTTTTATCGATCGTGGACATAAAAGCCTGGGCTATCGTGATGGCCTTGCTCAGATCTAGGGATTTGGCAGACAGCAGTTTGCGAAGAATGACTTCGTGGTCGATTCCAAGCACGAAAAAGGCCGCAACACTTCCCTCAAAAATCCAGCAAATACACATGGTCCCGCAAGGCATCTTAGGTCGGCGACATAGCTCGCCATGTCCTGGCCCTCGGCGCGGTGGTGTGTATAAAAGCAATACCTGGCCATCAAGATGCTCTCCTTCGGCTTGAGGTGTTCCCGAACCAGCGTGCACAACTCTTCATATGTTTTCTCCGTGGATTTCGTTAGCGCTAGCAGATTTTTGATGAGGCCATGTATTGTGGACCTGCAAACGATGAGGAGAATCGCCCTGCGCTTGACCACGGTTTCTGCCTTTTCCAGCTTGTTGGCCATGAAATACTGGTTAAGACGCTCAACGAAGGCTTCCCAATCATCACCCTCAACAAATCTCTCAAGAATACCAACGGCAGCCATAACTGTGTGAAAGTTCGTGATCTGTTACTCGTCGCCAATTGTTACATTTAGAATAACTCCACAAGACTGTATATCTTAAGCTCAAACTGTTGTGACCTTGGTCTCTTTATTGTAACTCCAGAGTGAGGAGGCGACATGGTAGACTGCCTTTTATACCTGCTTGCCCATGGTGTGCAGGTGACCCTTGGGTCTTCCACAGGTGCGCCCCTTTGTGCAAGTCTTACACTTTGGTAATGTTTACACACATAACATCAACCACGAGGTGATCCTGCGCAAACTTCTGGCGGTGGAGGAGTTGGATTTAAAAAGAGCCATCCAGATCGCTCAATCATGTATGATAACAGACAGGAGTAGAAAGCAAATATCGGTGAAGAACCGTACCTCGGCAAGTACTGTAAATGTGATTGATTTGGCGTTCGGCAGAGCAGCACATGGCAGGGCCTATCCGGCTGCGTTCGTGAAATCTGTGGCTGCCCAAAGTCTGCCAGCGGGAATGTATCCGACTTCTCCATGTTGGCGTTGTGGGGGAAATCATCGATACCAGCAATGCCGATTTAAGCAATATAGTTGCAGAGGCTGTCTGAGAGTGGGGCATCTCCAGCCCAAGTGTTCGCAGATGAACAAACGAGCTGTGACACACCACGTGGAGGATGAGAGTCAGAATAGCGCGGATCCGGATACGCAATCCGAGATGCCAGAGGAGGAAGTGTATGGACTGTACTCTTTCATCACCAACAGTAAACCAATTTTGATTAACATGAAGTTTAACGGGATACCGGTATCGATGAAACTGGACACAGGGGCGAGTCAATCGATCATAAACGAGAGGGCATTTAATAAGCTGTGGGATACTAAGACTGTGAGGCCCAGGCTGAGCCCTGTTAACGCCAAGCTACGCACTTACAGCAAAGAACTGATAAAGGTGATTGGCAGTGCACAAATTAATGTGTCGTATAACGGTGCGGTTCACGAGTTACCGCTGTGGATTGTTCCCGGCAATTGCCCAACGCTGCTCGGCAGGAGCTGGTTGGAGAAAATCAGATGCGACTGGAACGGCACAAAGGTATTGTCATCGGAGGAAGATACATGTGCCCAAGTGTTGAGCAAGTTTCCCTCGCTGTTCGAACCGGGTATCGGCAACTTCACGGGAGCCAAGGTGCAGATCCACGTGGACTCAGACGCAAGACCCGTCCATCATAAAGCTCGGGCAGTGCCGTATATGATGAGGGAGAAGGTCGAAATTGAACTGGACAGACTCCAGCGTGAAGGGATCATATCACCGGTCGAATTTAATGAATGGGCCAGCCCCATTGTTCCTGTGCTGAAAAGTGATGGCACAGTCAGAATCTGTGGAGACTACAAGGCTACGATCAACAGGGTTTCAAAACAAGATCAGTACCCATTACTGAAGGCTGATGAATTATTTGCAACGCTAGCCGGAGGGAAGTTGTTCACAAAACTGGACTTGATGTTGGCCTATGTGACGCAGGGGTTGGTCGAGATGTCGAAGAGACTGTTTATTTACCACAGGTGCCCATTTGGAATTCATTCGGCTGCAGCAATATCCCAGAGAAATATGGAAAGTCTACTGAAGTCCGTTCCCAGAACCGTCGTTCCAAGATGACATCCTGATCACCGGTCGTGACGCCAAGGAACATCTGAACAACCTGGAAGTGTTTCTACTGAGTTTGGATAGAGTGGGATTCAGACTTAAACGCTCGAAGTGTGTCTTCATGGCACTGGAGGTCGAATTCCTCGGGAGGAAAATCGGCGCTGATGGCATCAGACCTACTGACGTGAAAACCAAAGCCATCAAGAATGCATCCAAGCCGCAGAATGCGACGGAGCTGCATTCGTTCCTGGGTCTACTCAACTACCTTGGTAACTTCCTACCTAAATTGAGCACCTTACTTGAACCACTGCACATGCTATTGAGAAATGGCAACAACTGGGTGTGGGGTGCATTGCTTGACAAAGCTTTCGAGAAAGCCACCAATCTTCTTTGTTCGAACAAGCTGCTGGTACATTATGACCCATGTAAACGTTTAGTTTTGGCCTGTGACGCATCGTCATATGGAATTGGTTGCGTGTTACAACAAACCAGTGAGTCGGGGAAACTTCAACCTGTCACGTATGCATCCAAAAGTGTGTCTAAAGCAGAAAGTGCCTACAGTATGGTAGAAAAAGAAGCTTTAGCATGTGTGTATGGTGCTAAAAAGATGCATCAATAACTGTTCGGTCTGAGGTTTGAATTAAAGACCGATCACAAGTCGCTCATTTCGTTGTTTTCCAAGAGCAAAGGTATCAATACCAACGCTTCATCCCGCATCCAAAGGTGAGCGTTGACATTATCTGCCTGTGATTACGTCATTCGCCACAGACCTGGCACAGAGAATTGTGCCGATGCGTTGTGCCGATTGCCCACACCGGAGGTGGAAACGCTACAACCGACAGATTTAATGTTAATCATGGATGCTTTTGAGAGTGAAGGTACCCCTGTCATGGCTCAACAAGTTAAGACCTGGACCAGCCAGGACCAGATATTATCGGTGGTAAAGGGTTACATCCTCAAAGGGGATTGATGTGCGAGGAGGACAAACTGTACTTTCGTCGCAGGGTCGAACTGTCTATTCAAGCCGATTGCATATTGTGGGGCAACGAGTTGTAATGCCTAAGAAAGGGAGAGAGAAGTTTGTGCATGAGTTACACAGCACACATCCTGGTATAGTGATGATGAAGGCCTTCGCCAGGTCCCATGTATGGTGGCCAGGAATTGATTCTGAGCTGGAAGCATGGCATGCATCAGTGCAACACTGGCATGCAGCTCAGCAAAGCACCAGTGGAATCACCTCTGAGTCTGTGGTCATGGCCATCCAAACCTTGGTCCAGGATCCATGTAGATTTTGCAGGTCCCTTCCTGGGCAAGATGTTTTTAGTGGTGGTGGATTCTTATTCAAAGTGGATAGAATGCATAATCATGTAATCTAGTATGTCCAACACA
Source organism: Pristiophorus japonicus (assembly GCF_044704955.1). NCBI lineage: Eukaryota > Metazoa > Chordata > Chondrichthyes > Pristiophoridae > Pristiophorus > Pristiophorus japonicus. Next base: position 177,389,853 of record NC_091980.1, on the reverse strand, counting down.
TGGTCTGCCTGACATAGTGATGAGCGACAATGGGTCGTGCTTCACCAATCAGGAGTTTCAGGAGTTTGTAAAACTTAATGGCATAAAACATGTAAGGTCAGCACCGTTCAAGCCTGCATCCAATGGGCAAGCAGAACGTGCAGTGCAAATTATCAAGCAAAGCATGAGGAGAGTAACCCAAGGGTCACTGCAGACCCGCTTGTCTTGCATACTGCTGAGTTACAGGACAAGACTCCACACACTCACAGGGGTCTCGCCTGCTGAACTCATGATGAAAAGAGGCCTTAAGACCAAGTTATCTCTTGTACACCTGGATTTAAGTAATCATGTGGAATACTGAAGTCAGATTCAACAAGGGTACAACGATCGCGCAATTGTGTCACGCGAGATTTTTGTTAATGATCCTGTATATGTGTTGAATTATGGTCCCAAATGGATCGCTGGTACAGTCATGGCCAAGGAGGGCAACAGAGTATTTGTTATTAAGCTCAAGAATGGGCAAACTTGCAGGAAACACATGGATCAGACAAAGCTGAGGCACACAGATGAGCCAGAGCAGTCGGACGAAGAAACCGTCGACGACCAACCAACCTACCAGCAGTCTTCAGTGGACTCAAGGGTCATCAGTGAACCCGGAATTTCCATCACGGACTTGTTCAATAAAAATGGACTTGCAATTCCAGACATGGCCACTGCCACCCCCAACAAGTCAGCCATCCAGCCACCAACCACAACAGACTCTGCACACTCACCCAAGGCCGGAATCGAACTGAGACGGTCAACCTGGGAGCGTAAAGCACCGGACCGTCTCAACCTGTGAAAGACTGTGATAAGATCTCAGAGGAGGGTATTGTCATGTATGTACATGTTGTTTGTAGCCACTAGATGGTGTCATTGTTGGAGGCCGCTGAGCAGCACGCACATGGTGCTGCTCTGGTATAAAAGGCCAGCCATTTTGTGAGTCAGGCATTTTGGACTAAAATAAAGCATAAGCAAGGTTGTACCTTGCTTAGTTAAATAGTACTCAGTTTGTGCCTTTATTGCATACATTACAGAACTATTGCCTCCAAGTTAGAAGATCATGAATTCAAGTCCCACTCCAAAGACTTGAGCACAAAATCTAGGCTGACACTTAAGTGTAGCACTGAGGGAATCCTACACTGTCAGAGGCACTGTCTTTCAGATGAGATGTTAAACCAAGGCCCTGTCTGCCCTCTCCTCAGGTGGATGTAAAATATCCCTTGGCATAAAAGAGCGGGGAGTTCTCCCCAATGTCCTGGCCAATATTGATCTCTCAATCAACACAGCAAAAACAGACGACCAGGTTTTAATCATATCAATACTGTTTATGGCACCTTCCTGTGCGTGAACTAGCTGCCGCATTCATAAGAACATAATAGCATAAGAAATAGGTACAGGAGTAGACCATTTGATCCTTCGAGCCTGCTCCGCCATTTAATAAGATCATGGCTGATCTGATCATGGACTCAGTTCCACTTCCATAATATTGAATGATAGAGCAGGCTCGAGGAGCCAAATGGCCTACTCCTGCTCCTATTTCTTATGTTCTTATGGTCTTATTACATCTTGGTAGGAAGAATAAGGAGGTCACTTATTACTTAATAAGAACATAAGAACATAAAAAATAGGAGCAGGAGTAGGCCATACGACCCCTTGAGCCTGCTCCGCCATTCAATAAGATCATGGCTGATCTGATCATGGACTCAGGTCCACTTCCCTGCCCGCTCCCCATAACCTTTTATTCCCTTATCGGTTAAGAAACTCTCTATATCTGTTTTAAATTTATTCAATGACCCAGATTCCAAGCTCTCTAAGGCAGTGAATTCCACATATTTACAACCCTCTGAGAGAAAAAATTCCTTCTCATCACAGTTTTAAATGGCGGCCCCTTATTCTAAGATTATGCCCCCTAGTTCTAGTCGCCCTTATCAGTGGAAACATCCTCTCTGCATCTACCTTGTCAAGTCTCCTCATAATCTTATACGTTTCGATAAGATCACCTCTCATTCTTCTGAATTCCAATGAGTAGAGGCCCAACCTACTCAACCTTTCCTCATGAGTCAACCCCCTCATCTCCGGAATCAACCGAGTGAACCTTCTCTGAACTGCCTCCAAAGCAAGTATATCCTTTCTTAAATATGGAAACCAAAACTGTATACATTATTCGAGGTGTGGCCTCACCAATACCCTGTATAACTATAGCAAGACTTCCCTGCTTTTATACTCCATCCCCTTTGCAATAAAACTTGGATCGTGCGAGTGGTGGGGTAGAGGAGCAAAGGGATATTGGAGAACAAATACACAAATTGTTTAAAGTAGTGACACAGGTTAACAAGGCCATAAAATAAGCAAACCAGGCCCTCGGATTTATTTCTGGAGGAATAGAATTAAAAAGTAGCGAAGTTATGCTAAACTTGTATCGAACCTTGGTTAGACCACACTTGGAGTACTGAATACAATTCTGGTCACCATTTTACAGAAAGGATATAGAGGCACTGGAGTGGGTGCAGAGAAGACTTACAAGGATGATACTGAAATGCTGTCAGTAAAGGTTGAACAGTCTGGGTCTCTTTTTGCTTGATAAAATAAGGCTGAGGGGTACATAAGAACATGAGAACAGGAGATAGGAGCAAGAGTAGGCCATTTGGCCCCTCGAGCTTGCTGCGCCATTCAATAAGATCATGGCTGATCTGATCATGGACTTAGCTCCACTTCCCTGCCCGTTCCCCATAACCTTTTACTCCTTTATCGCTCAAAAATCTATCTAACTCCGCCTTAAATATATTCAATGGCGCGGCTTCCACAGCTCCCTGGGGCAGAGCATTCCATAGATTATATAACCCTCTGAGAGAAGAAATTCCTTCTTATTTCAGTTTTAAATGGGCGGCCCCTTATTCTGAGACTATGCCCTCTAGTTTTAGTTTCTTCTATGAGTGGAAATATCCTCTCTGCATCCACCTTGTCGATTCCCCTCATAATCTTATAAGTTTGAATAAGATCACCTCTCATTCTTCTGAACTCCAATGAGTATAGGCCCAACCTACTCAACCTATCTTCATAAGTCAACCCCCTCATCTCCGGAATCAACCTAGTGAATCTTCTCTGAACAGCCTCCAATGTAAGTATATCCTTCCTTAAATATGGAGACCTAAACTGTTTGCAGTACTCTAGGTGTGGCCTCACCAATACTGTCATGTATTCAACCAGCATTGTAACCCATGTATAATCTGACCTAAGTTGTACACTGTGAGAACACTGACCACAAGGTGGTGAACTTGTGGGAGACACTCCTAACCCAGACCTTCAGATAAAAAAGGGGAAGCTCCACCCACTTCCAGCACTTGAGTGCTATGAAATAAAGGACAGGTCACAGACTGACCTCTCAAGCATGGGCCTCGTGTGCATTTATACTATATAGTAAGGACGTATCAAATACTCTGTACAGTTGTAGCAGGACTTCTCTGCTTTTGTACTCTTTCCCCCTTGCAATAAAGGCCAACATTCCATTTGCCTTCCTGATTACTTGCTGTACCTGCATACTCACGTTTTGTGTTTCATGCACAAGGACCTCCAGGTCCCTCTGTACTGCAGCACTCTGCAATTTTTTTCCATTTAAATTATAATGTTATTTTCTATTTTTTCTGCCAAAGTGGATAACCTCACATTTTCCCACATTATACTCCATCTGCCAATTTTTTGCCCACTCACTTAGCCTGTCTATCTCTCTTTGCAGATTTTTTTGTGTCCTCCTCACAATTTGCTTTCCCACCCATCTTTGTATCATCAGCAAACTTGGCTACATTACACTCAGTCCCTTCATTCAAGTCATTAATATAGATTGTAAATAGTTGAGGCCCCAGTACTGATCCCTGCGGCACCCCACTAGTTAACTGTTTGCCAACTGGAAAATGACCCATTTATCCCGACTCTCTGTTCTCTGTTAGTTAGCCAATCCTCTATCCATGCTAATATATTACTCCCTACCCTGTGAACTTTTATCTTGTGCAGTAACCTTTTATGTGGCACCTATCGAATGCCTTCTGGAAATCCAAATACACCACGTCCACTGGTGTTCCCTTATCCACCCTGCTCTTTACTTCCTCAAAGCACTCCAGCAAACTTGTCAAACATGATTTCCCTTTCATAAAACCATGCTGATTCTGCTTGATTGGATTATGCTTTTCCAAATGTCCTGGCACTGCTACCTTAATAATGGACTCCAGCATTTTCCCAATGACAGATTAGGCTAAGCAGTCTATAGTTTACTGCTTTCTGTCTGCCTCCTTTTTTAAATAGGGGTGTTACATTTGCAGTTTCCAATCCGCTGGGACCTCCCCAGAATTCAGGGAATTTTGGTAGATTACAACCAAAGCATCCACTATCAGCAGCCACTTCTTTTAGGACCCTAGGATGCAAGCCATCAGAGCCAGGGGACTTGTCCACCTTTAGTCCCATTATTGTACTGAGTACTACTTCATTTGTGATAGTGATTGTATTAAGTTTCTCCCTCTCTATAGCCCCTTGATTATCCACTATTGGGATGTTTTTAGGTGTCTTCCATCATGAAGACCAATACAAAATATTTGTTCAACGTCTCTGCCATTTCCCTGTGACCCATTATTAAATCCCCAGTCTCATCCTTTAGGGGACCAACATTTACTTTAGCCACTCTTTTCCTTTTTATGTACCTGTAGAAACTCTTACTATCGGTTTTATATTTTGTGCAAGTTTGCTTTCATAATCTATCTTCCCTTTCTTTCTTTTTTTTTAGTCGTTCTTTGCTGGCTTTTAAAAGTTTTGCAATCCTCTGGCCTCCCACTAGTCTTGGCCACATTGTATGTCCTTGTTTTCAATTTGATACCATCCCTTATTTCCTTAGTTAGCCATGAATGGTTATCCCTTCTCTTACAGTCACTCCTTCTCATTGGGATATATTTTTGTTAAGAGTTATGAAATATCTCCTTAAATGTCTGCCACGCTCATCAACCGGCCCACACTTTAATCTATTTCCCCAGTCCACTTTAGTCAACTCTGCTTTCATACCTTTGTAGTCTCCTTTATTTAAGCTGAGGACACTGGTTTGAGATCCAACTTTCTCACCCTCCAACTGAATTTGAAATTCAACCATGTTAGGTTCACTCATTCCTAGAGAATCCTTTACTAGGAGATCGTTTATTGATCCTCATAATTCCCACATTACAACAGTGACCACACTCAAAAGTACTTCATTGGATGAGAAGCATTATGGGACATCCCGACGATGTGAAAGGCACTGTATAAATGCAATTTCTTTAGTTCAATGACCAGCGATCTTCTTTCTCATGAAACTTCCATGGTGCCAGCACCAAAGGAGCCACCTTATTCCACAAAGAATACAAATATGGTCCTGACACAAACCATTCCAGTTAAGTTGTCCTTGTATTACAAAGAACATATGTGATATCTAAAAAGGAGAATTTAGGTGGTCTCACCCATTTTAATATAACTTCAATCATAGTCAGCAATGATTTTTTTTCCCCATGAGAACCGCACTCTGTTAAAGGACCAGATGTGGCCACAGAGAGTCTTTAGGAAGACTCAAAATCCTAAATCAAATAGTGAATGTGTAGCCAAAGCTTGAAACAATGGTCAATCCAAGATAGACTTTAGTAGGTTCAATTGGGCTAACGCCATGCTTGGTCTGTTTATTCAGGAAAATAATACAATTGTGTCTGGATAAAAAATTATCTGGAGCTGAGAAAAATTAAGTGTGGCCAAGCTGGGCCTATAATGGCTCGGTTGTTTAAATGGACAATTCAGTGGCTGAGGTCAGGTTGTCGGTTCAATAGGGCTGGAATGGGAACACCAACATTCATTGAGCCTTAGAGTGGAAGGACTCAGGATCAGTGCCCCATGAGGTGGACAGTTGGAATTTTCCAATAGAGATGGATGGAAAAATTGAAGGGCAAGCAATTTTGAGCCCCTCAGGTGCCTCCTAATGAGCAGCGATAGGAAGGGGCCTTCGGAAGAGGCCTCGACTCACAACCTGTGTGCCCTGTCATGTTAGATATACTGCTTACTTCAATTATGTTGAGTTCAATTTGAACAAAAGTCACGCTGTGTTTTAATAATCCCTGTTAAATAGTGACCTTTTCCAACATTTTATAGGTGAATTTAACAAAGCCAAAGTTGCAGATAAACATCTTATTTCACTTCTTGCTTCGAGGCTCCTAACCATTTTCCCTGGTGTTCAGGTTATTTTTCCCCAAACTGCTAGTTGCTACCTACCGAAGCCTATAATTTGCTCTGTGCCACAGGGACTTTGCTTCTTTAAAGACTGAATGTAGATTGAATGACCAATTGGCCGATTGCACCAGTTCTGTCTGCAAGTGTGAACCTTGCCTGTCTATAGCTCACCACTTCAGCAATCCCCCCTCCCAGTGCCACCGCAACCTCTTCTACACAGGTCCACCCAAATTCAGTGCAAAACTCCAGGATGATGGAAGTGCTCTTCTGAATTTATGCTCCCAGCATGGTCCCCTGCTTTCCGGGAGCGCATATTGGAAATTCCAGCGAAATGCTGTGCGTGCTTTTCTGACTGCACTGCCCAATTTCTGATACATTTGCCCAGTGTCAGCTGTGGCTCAGTTGGTAGCATTCCAGCCTCTGAGTCAGAATAGTTGCAGGTTCAAATCCCACTCCAGAGACTTGAGCATATAATCCAGGCTGACACTGCTCTGTCGGAGGTGCCGTTTTTTGGATGAAATATTAAACCGAGGCCCCTGTCTGCTCTCTCAGATGGACGGAAAGGATCCTTTGGTCCTGTGGAATTATTTGAAGAAGCAGGGGAGTTCTCCCTGCTGTCCTGGCCAATATTAATCCCTCAACCAATAGCACTAAAAACAGATAATCTGGTCATTATCACATTGCTGTTTGTGGGATTTGTCTGCTGTGCTTTCTATATTATAACAGCGACTACACTTCAAAAAATACATAATTGACTGTAAAGCGCTTTGGGACTTCCTGAGGCAGTGAAAGGCTCGATGTAAGTGCAATATTTTTCTTTCTTTGCATCGTTCCCAGGACCTGGATGTTTCCGCTGTGACTTGGCGAGTGCAACTGACTGCACATGCAGTTTCAGCAAGATGGCCTCAGTCTAATCCTCTGCTGATGTGGCACTTTCGCTCAGGCTTGTTTGCTTTGTCAATTGCTGCGCTGCAATGACTTGGCTTGATAAGTGTTGAGTCTACCATCGCTCCCAGATTGTGTTACCAATCCTTCGGGTTTGGCCTGGAGTCTCAAGGTAGTAAAGATCAATCTCCGCCTAAAATAATAGGGGCAATAACAAAAAATGTTTCAGGTTCTTTGAGCACTTTCATTTATTAGTTAGAAATAAGAGAAATGGGAAATGTTTGACTGACAGTCAGCAATGTGGAAACTGTAGAGTGGAAGCAAGTCTTCCTCGATTTTGAGGGACTGCCTGTGATGATGAGTCAACAATCATGCAATCGAGTAACAGAGAGTCTGTTCGCTGTACACTGGGTGCAGGAAGGTGATGCATCGCAAGGATAGACGTGTCAAGCGACCAATGGCAGGACTGTGGGGACGGGGCATTTGGAGGCGTGCGATCATGTGATGAAAACTCCAGGAATATGTCCAACCAGGAATAACAAGCGTACTCCCAGATCCCTTTCTACCTCTTGCTAAGCCGATACCATTCAGTAAGTAAGTAAATGTGGCAATCTTCCATTCAATGTGCCCTTATCAACACCAAATATTACCAACCATCACCTGGCAATGTTCACTCTGTCCTTGTGGTGTTGTTGCTCACAATCTTTCAGCTCACTCACATTTATCGATCTTCATGCAGTTAAATGGCAGGTCTTATTGAAACATTTAAGATTCTGAGGGGGCTTGACAGGGTAGATGCAGAGAGGATGTTTCCCTCGTGGGGAATCTAGAACTAGGGGGCATAGTTTCAGAAGATGGAACTGAGATGAGGAGGAATTTATTCTCAGAGGGTCGTGAATCGTTGGAATTCTGTACCCCAGAGAGCTATGGAGGCTGGGTCATTGAATGTATTTAAGGTGGAGATAGATAGATTTTTGAGCGTTAAGGGAGTCAAGGGTTATGGGGAGCGAGCAGGGAAGTGGAGCTGAGTCCATGATCAGATCATCCATGATCTTATTAAATGGCGGAGCAGGCTTGAGGGCCAAATGGCCTACTCCTGTTCCTATTTCTTATGTTCCTATGTTCTTATGTAGGCCAAATGTTCAACTATAAACTAGCTGATCATTTGTTGTCCTTTAATGTCCTTTAGGAGAAGGAAACCTGCCGTCCTGCCATAGTCGTTGCCTGGGTGCTCGGTGCCAGGTCTTGGGGTGCTTGGTGCCAGGTCACCCACTGGGTATTTGGTGCCAGGTCACCCATTGGGTGCTCAGTGCCAGGTTACCCACTGGGTGCTCTGTGCCAGGGCCGGGGGTGCTCGGTGAGGATAACTAGATTGGCATTCCAAGCTTGTTTTGGATAAAGCCCATTGACTTCCTGGAAAATGAGGTTAACAATACTGTAAAGGTCACTGACATCATTTATAAATAAACAATGAATGGCCTGATCACACACTGCGTCAAATGACTCTCACAGTTCCTCATTCAAGGGCTGAAGTTAGCTGGCTTTTCTAACTCTTCTCAGGGTAAACATAAAATATCGGTTGCATGAAAGAAAGACTTGTATTTCTATAGCACCTTTCATGTCCTTGGTACATCCTAAAGCGTTTTACAGCCAATGAAGTATTTTTTGGAGTGTAGTCACTGTTGTAACGTAGGAAACACAGCATTTAATTTGTGCACAGCAAGCTCCCACAAACAGCAATGTGATACTGGCCTTATAATCTGTTTTCAGTGATGTTGGTTGAGGGATAAATATCGGCCCTGACACCGGGGAGAACTCCCCCCTGCTCTTCTTCAAATAGTGCCGTGGGATCTTTTACATCCACCTGGAGGGTCTCTTCCGAAAGACAACACCTCTGACAGTGCAGCACTCCTTCATCAGTACTGCACTGAATTTTCAGCCTGGATTTTGTGTTTGAGTGTCTGGAGTGAGACTTGAACCAACGACCTTCTGAGTCAGAGGCGAGAGTGTTATATGTATTTCTTCATACTATATGTACATCTATACTTTAGTGACATATCTCTGTCACAGCACCGAATGTTATGAGTGCCCTACTTCAACAGCCTCTCCACCTCTTCTCCTCCTTAAAGACCATGCTTGAAATCACCTCTTTGACCAAGCTTTTGGTCACCTTAAAATTGGACTGCATCACCGTGAAACGCCTGGGATGTTTTTATACATCAAAATAAAATGCAAATTGTTGGATTAGTCCCTTGCTATACAAGGGATGATTGTTCAAGCCAACAGTGCTTTTTTTTAAAGCCCTCATTGCTCCAATGCCTCAATGAATAAATGCAGCACCGGTGTGGTACTCGCCCTTACTGAGCTGACAAGATTGAACCCATGGCCTCCTGACCTAAGCATTTGGGGATGCTATAATTAATCTTGGAGTGACTGGGCGAGGGAGGAGGAACAATTGACTACAAGCTCCTTATCACGATCCAGCACTACTTGCTGGAAAGTGGAAGTCTACATAAATTGGCAAAAGATAGGATTAGGACTGGCTGTGATTGAATACAGCAACAACATGCCTTTGTATAGCACCTTTAACATAGTAAAACAACCCAAGATGCTTCACAGGAATATTATCAGACAACAAAATTAACACCGAGCCAAAGAAAGAGGTATTAGGGCAGGTGACCAAAAGCTTGGTGAAAGTTATAGGGCTAGACTTTCCACTGATGATCGCTGAGCTATCGCCCATCTATCGCCCAAAGAGGCATGCGATCGCCCATTTTTTGCGCAATAGCCAGCTAAGTGGCAAGTCTAGCCCATAGGTTTTAAGGAATGCCTTAAAGGAGGCGAGAGAGGAAGAGAGGCAGAGAGGGCTAAGGAGTGAATTCCAGAGCTTGGGGCTTAGGCAGTTGAAGGCACGGCCGCCAATGGTGGGGCGAAGGAAGTGGGGGATGCAAAAGAGGCCAGAGTTGGAGGAGCATAGAGTTCCCGAAGGGTTGTGGGGCTGGAGGAAGTTTCAGAGATAGGGACAGGGGGTGAGGCCATGGAGGGATTTGAGCACAAGGATAAGAAGTTTAAAATTGATGCGTTGCTGAACCGGGGGCCAATGTAGATCAGCGAGCACAGGGGTGATGGGTGAATGCTATGGTGCGGGTTAGGATAAGGCAGCTATGTTTTCGATGAGCTCAGGTTTATGGATGGTGGGAGATGGGAGGCCGGCCAGAAGAGCATTGGAATAGTTGAGTCTGGAGATAGCAATAGGCATGGGTGAGGGCTTTCAGCAACAGGTGGGTTGAGACAAAACGGATGGCAAACACTCGCTGCCCATGCTCTCAGGTGACAAATAGACAATGGGGAGGATTTTTGGTCTCACCACCTGGGTGCTCATCTGGTGGAGCAGATCACCCACATTTTGTAGAACCCACCTGACATTCACTCCACTGAATTCACAGCACAGAAACAGGCCATTCAACCCAACTGGTCCATGCCTGTGTCATTGCCCCACCTCCTCCCACCTGAGTTCCTCGCATGCTAACAGCATAACCTTCCATTCCTTTCTCCCTCATGTGTTTATCGAGCTTCACCTTAAAGCCATCAATGCTATTCACCCCAACCATGTCATGTGGTAGTGAGTTCCACATTCTAACCACTCTCTGAGTAAAGCAGTTTTTCCTGCTGTCCTTATTGGATTTATTCATGACGACCTTATATTTACGGTTCCTCTTTGTGCACTCTCCCACAAGTGGAAACATATTCTCTACGTCTATCCTATCAAACTCCTTCATCATTTTAAAGACCTCTGTTAGTTTGGCTGGTTAGGTCGGTCCGACAGATTATTACTCAGGTGCTGAAGGTGAAAACCAAACCTGGTGTCAAACATTGGTACGAAAGAAAGAAAGACTTACATTTATATAGCAACCTTTCACGACCACCGGATGTCTCAAAGCACTTTACAGCCACTGAAGTACTCTTGGAATGTAATCACTGTGGTAATGTGGGAAACGCAGCAGCCAACTCCCACAAACAGCAATGTGACAATGATCAGATAACCTATTTTTTGTTATGTTGATTGAGGGGTAAATATTGGTCAGGACACTGGGGCTAACTCCCCGGCTCTTCTTCAAAATAGTGCCATGGGATCTTTTACGTCACCTGAGAGAGCAGACGTCTTGGTTTAACGTCTCATCCGAAAGACGGCACTTTTAGCAGTGCAGCACTCCCTCAGTACTGCACTGGAGCGTTAGCCTAGATTTTGTGCTCAAGTCTCTGGAGTGGGACTTGAACCCATAACCTTATGACTCAGAGGTGAGTGTGCTAAATACTGAGCCATGGCTGACAGGTCAGTCACCATCTGTGGGAGCCCACTCCAGCTTGAGTCAGGCTCTTCAGGAGAGGATGGGAAGAAGTTGGGTTGGTGGAGAGATATCAGTGAGCAGCATTGTCACTGGACCTCCTGGGAGAAGCTGCTAAGCCCCAATAGTACAGGGTTACTGAGCTTAACAGTGCAAGGGAACTGAACAACGCCCACACTGAACCATCACAAGTTATTAAGTTAATCATTGGTGAGGATAATTAAAATGAAAGACTTTATATCGTATTTATATTGAGTCTTTCCCGACCTCAGAATGTCCCAAAGCACTTTATAGTTAATGAAGTACTTTTAATATAATGATAGAAATTTGCGGCACAGAAGGAGGCCATTCGGCCCATCGTGTCTGCACTGAAGTGTAGTTGCTGTTATAATCTGGGAAAAGGTCCCACAGTCTATCAACTTTCCCCCAGAGCTGAAAAAGTGCAACATCCTCACTGACACCTGGGAGTCCCTGGCCAAAGACCGCCCTAAGTGGAGGAAGTGCACCCAGGAGGGCGCTGAGCACCTCGAGTCTCATTGCCGAGAGCATGCAGAAGTCAAGCGCAGGCAGCGGAAAAAACGTGCGGCAAACCAGTCCCACCCTCCCTTACCCTCAACAACTATCTGTCCCATCTGTGACAGGGACTGTGGCTCTCGTATTGGACTGTTCAGCCACCTAAGGACTCATTTTAAGAGTGGAAGCAAGTCTTCCTTGATTCCGAGGGACAGCCTATGATAACAGCCTTTGGTGCTCAGTTAGTAGTGAGATATAATCTGCACTTACACATTTTACCAACAAAAATGTCAAAGGGCATAAGAAAAAGTGTCTGGCGGATTTTGATAGAGTAAATAGGGAGACGCTATTTCTACTGGCAGGAGGGTCGGTAATCAGAGAACATAGATTTATGATAATTGGCAAAAGACAAAGTGAGATGAGGAGAATTTGTTTTACGTAGTGAGTTGTTATGACCTGGAATGCATGAAAAGGCAGTATAAGCAGATTCATAGTAACATTCAAAACAGAATTGGATATATACTGGAAAGGAAAAAAATTGCAGGCTTTATTGGCGAGCTCTTTCATAGAGCCAGCACAGGCTCAATGGATGGAATAGCCTCCTTCTGCCCTGTCAGAGTCTAGCAAATTGCACTTGTTGAGGAATTTTAACACGGAAAAATGCCTCAAGGCACTAATTCACTCAGGGGCGAAATTGGGTTACGGAAGTCCCGCCCCGGCCCACAAAATTCATGTTACCGCCCCTCACAGGATGTGGAGCACAATGTCACGCTATGTGGGCAGGATCGACAGCGCTTCGTGGCTTCTCCGCATAGCACTGATGTGTTTCAATGCCCTTCCCCTTCCGTTAAAGGGGAGGGCTGCTGCCAGCTCTGCAGGCCCTTTGATGGCTGTGTGGTGCCGTGACCGCAGCCCGGCACCCAACCAGAGTGCCGGGCAGCACGATGGCGGCCCGGATCACGTGACAGGCAAGCAGAACTGGCTGACCGGTGAGTCGGCTGAAGGAGGAAAAATGACAGCGCGCGGCACAGCGCACCTCCCCTTTAACATCCACCCTGGGAGCGGAGGTCGGCGCGCTTTGCGACATGTGAGGCGATTCATGCCGCGGGGCACGAAGGGGCTGCCATGCACGGCAATTACGTCATCGGCGGAGGCGCGGCGGCCCAGGCACTACCAGTGGGGCGCTGCGCTACTGCGTTCGCTTCTCCTCTAACTCCCGCGCTATTTCGCAGGAGCCGGACGTGCCCACCCCTCCCCTCACCCCCGGGTGAAAACAGTTTTGCGCCCCCATTAGTTCCCCCTGGAGTTGTTAATGGGAGGCGCAGAACAGGGCAATTCCGGCCCCTCATTGTCTGTGCTGGGTATAGAGTGTTCAGTTACTAACCTTTACCTGTAGTGAAATGGCTAAGCATTGGAGGAGGGAGAGGCGGTGGCATGGGCAAGTTTACAAGGTTTTGAAATGGTCTCCCGCATAAAGAGATGTGTGTTGTGTCAGCTGTGGCACCTTCACCTATGAGTCAGAAGGCTGTGGGTTCAAGTCCCACTCCAGAGACTTGAGCACGAAAATCTAAGCTGACCCTCCAGTGCAGTGCTGGGGGGATGAAATACTAAACGGTGGGCCTCAGGTGGACGTTAACGATCCTATGGCACTATTTCGAAGAAGCGCAAGGGAGTTCTTCCTGGTGTCCAGCTTCAATCAACATCACTAAAAAAAAACAGATTATCTGGTCATTATCACAGTGCTGATTGTGGGAGCTTGCTGTGCGCAAATGGGCTGCTGTGTTTCCTACATTGCAACAGTGATTGTGTTTCATTGGCTGTAAGGTGCTTTGGGATGTCCGGTGGTCGTGAAAGGCGCTATATAAATGCAAGTCTTTCTTTCTTTTTGCCAAGTCTTTCTGCTGTTCCCATTTGTCGGAGTGTTTGACAATCTACAGCACAGAAGGCCCATCGTGCCTGTGCCGGCTCTTTGAAAGAGCTGTCCAAATAGTCCCAATCCCCTGCCCTTTCCCCATAGGCCTGAAAATTCTTCCCCTTCAAGCATTTATCCAATTCCTTTTTGAAAGTTACTATTGAATCTGCTTCCGCCGCCCTTTCAAGCAGTGCATTTCAGATTATAACAACTCGCTGCGTAAAAAAATTCTTCATATTTTGACTCTGGTCCTTTTGCCAATGACCTTAAATCTGTGTCCTCTGGTTACCGACCCTCCTGACAGTGGAAAGAGTGTCTCCCTATCAAAACCCCTCATGATTCTGAACACATCTATTAAATCTCTCCTTAACCATCTCAGCTCTCAGGACAACAACCCCAGCATTCTCGAGCCTGTTATTTTTCTTATCTGTTATTGTGGCAGCATATGACAATGGCTCAAGATTTTTTCCTCACACTTCTGTTGTATTTTGGCTTGCTCTGCCCAAAGAGCTGTGCTGTTTTATCGCAGTTTTGCATGACACACAGCAACAGCTAACACAATCCAGATGGGCCACTCCAGTCAATCTGCTGCCAATAAAGCACTCAGGGAGCTGCTCTCTGGTGAGGAGATAACTGCCAATATAGCTAGCTGGTCGGCGGGGGGGATGGGAGCAGGGAAAGCAAATGTTTCTCTTACTAGCTGAGTTGGTAGCTAGCTGTTAAATGTGTACAGTCACCTGCAAGGAAGGTAATCATGAACACAGGTTACCTCTGGTTACCGGCCCTCCTGCCAGTGGAAACAGTTTCTCTCTGTCATCATTTTGAACACCTCTGTTAAATCTGTCCTTAACCTTCACCACTCTTTTGGATGAGAAGTTAAACCAAGGCCCCATCTACTCTCTCAGGTGGACGTAAAAGATTCCACGGCAAAATTTCAAAGAGCAGGTGAGTTATCCCCTGTGTCCTGGCCAATATTCTTCCTTCCTTCCTTCCTTCCTTTTTTTCTTTCGTCTTGACATTGTACCTAAATGTGGTGCCCAGAATTGAACACAATATTCCAGATGACCCAGTGATTTAGCATAACTTCCGTGTCTTTGTACTCTATGCCTCTATTTATTGTCCCAGCATGCACTCTGCCCCAACAATGGGCCTAGTCTGGTATGTCACACATCTGCCACCCTTTGCTCAGTACATAGTTATGAGTCTGTTGTCGACTCTTCCCGGTAGTAACTAGGTTAAGGCTTTTCCAACTCATCTCAACTGAGAGGGAAAACATTTTCATCACAAAAATGCCATGATTCACTGTGCTAACGCATTCTTTTGTTCCAATCTTTGCTAAACAATTTACTTTTCACACAGAAGCCTCAAATTGAACATAAGATCTTAGCCTTGCATTCAAATCATACCACGGCCTCTTCCCTAGCTCTGTAACCACCTCCAGCCATGCAACCCTTGGAGATCGCTGCATTCCTCTGACTCTGGCCTTTTGTGTATCCCCCCCACTGCACCCCACCATTGGTGGCCATGCCTTTAGGTGCTTAGGCCCTCAGCTCTGGAATACCCTCCATAACCATCTCTGTCTCTCTCTCCCTCTCTCCTCCTTTAAGACCCTCCTTAAAACCCGTCACTTTGACCAAGCTTTTGGTCACTTGTCCGAATACCGCCATCATTTGCCTGGCATCAGCCTTAGTCTGATTGTACTAACTAGGGATATTTTTCGACATTAAAGGCCTCAAAAAATTGCAAGTTGCTGTTCAACCTCTTTGAAACAGCAATGTGGCAGAGCTAATTCCTCGACAGCTTGGTTGGGAAGTGCATTGCCCAGGGTGTGACTGAACACAATGGCCCTCCATACACACTGAGTTAGCCGATCCCAGCAGAGCAGTGATAGGGCTCCTACAATTGGTGCCAGTGAACCTGGGCTGGAGTTTTGCTGCTCATCAATATCCAGAGGCCTTTGTTGGAAAGGGAGTGTGGGCGGTTAAAGGCAAGCTTGCGTGTGAGGAAGAAAGAAAGAAAGAGCTTGCTTTTGTATAGCGCCTTTCTCGTCCTCAGGACGTCCCAAAGCGATTTACAGCCAATGAAGTACTTTTGAAGTGCAGTCACTGTTGTAATGTAGGAAACGTGGCAACTAATTTGCACACAGCAAGGTCCCACAAACAGAAAATAGGATAAAAATCTGATCATTTGTTTTAATGATGTTGCTTGAGGGATAAATATTGGCCGGGGAGAACGCCCTGCTCTTCTTCAAATAGTGGCGTGGGATCTTTTATACCCCCAAGAGGGCAGATGGAGCTTTAGTTTAACGTCTCACCCAAAAGAAGGCACCTTGGATAAAGCAGTGTTCCCTCAGCACTGCACTGAAGCGTCAGCCTAGATTATGAGATCAAGTCTCTGGAGTGGGATTTGAACCCACGACCTTCTGACTCAGAGGTGAGAGGCCAACAGCACCTAGGGTCTTCCCACTATGTCAGGGCCTCCCTCACCTCCCTCACCTCCCCACCACCCCACATTGTTTGAGCTCTGTTGACACTCTCTGCCGAGAGCCACACATGAAGGAAGGCGACTTTGCTGTCGTAGTACCTCAGCCCGGCCTGAGTCAGCTCCTTCGGGAAAAGGAAAAGTGTTGCAAAGGTTGTCGTGGACTTGCTCGTGTCACCATGTTGAACATCAACAAGTGGAGCAGTGTAATTTCATCAGAAATGTTTGGCTTTCAAGCCAGACGATTTTGGCAGCAGTGACTCTTAAAGATGTTTAATCAACCGTCTCTTGTGGGTTTGAATTAAATTCATCGGATATCTTGCAGACACTCTTACAAGGAAGTTGTGAAAATTAGAATTGGAGCTTGTTAAAGCCTCCCGACATTGTCATCTTTGGGGCAATACATTCCAACACTTTCCTGTCTTACTGGGAATTATTGGTGAGTGATTAATGCACAAACATTACATGAGGGGATCTCCTTACTAAAGATACACCACCACAACAACTTGCATTTCTATAACATCCCAAGCCACTTCAGAGGAGCATGATCTGACAAAAATTGACACTGAGCCACATATGGAGCTATTAAGACAGGTGACTAAAAGCTTGGTTAAAAAAGTAGGCTTTAATGCGTATATTAAAGGAGGAGAGGTAGAGAGGTGGAGGGGTTTAGGGAGGGAGTTCCAGATCTTAGGGCCTAGGCAGCTGAAGGCACGGCCACCAATGGTGGAGCGATGGAAATCAGTGATCAGAAGAGGTCCAAGCTGGAGGAGCACAGAGACCTAGGCTGGTTCCAGGGCTGGAGGAGGTTGCAGGAATAGGGAGGGGCGATGCCATGGAGGGATTTGAACATGGAGGGATTTTAAATTTTAAATTTACCAGACTGGTAGCTAATGTAGATCAATGAGCACTGGGGTGATGGTTGAAGGGGACTTGGCGCAAGTTAGGAAACGCACAGCAGAGTTTTGGATGATCTCAGGTTTACAGAGAGTGGAAGGTGAGAGGCTGTCCAGGGGAGGATTGGAATAGTCGAGTGTGGAGGTAAAATGGCATGGAGGAGGTTTTCAGTAGTAGATGGACTGAGGCAGAGTGGAGACGAGCGATGTTACGGAGGTGGAAGGAGGCGGTCTTGGGGGTGGCGTGGATATGGTGTTGGACGCTCAGCTCCGGGTACAAAAGGACATAGAAGGTAACCGGTTATTCCGATTAATACAATTTGAAGGGCCTCCTCTGCATGCTCATCCTGCCCCGCCTCTCAGTTTTCCCCCATGCTTTCTTTTATTATCCCTGCTGCCGTACTCCTCCCTACTGGCAACATTGATGCCAGTGGTTCCTCATCGTGACCCGACAGCCGGATGTTCGGCCATGGAAGGGGGTGGAGGGTGGGGAAAGGTGATCAAAGACCAACACCCACACACTCAGAGAGGGGCCACTTGATAGCAATCCAATCAGCTTGGACTCTAAGACAAAAGCAAAATACTGCAAAGGCTGGAATCTGAAATATAAACAGAAAATGCTGGAAATCTCAGCGGGTCAGGCAGCACCTGTGGAGAGAGAAACAGAGTTAACGTTTCAGGTCGATGACCCTTCGTCAGAACTGGCAATAGTTTGAAATGTAACAGATTCTTAAGGAAGTGCAGTGGCCCTGAAAGGGGTTGGGAGGGAGGGGGGGCGGGGTGGAGGGGGGGGGGGGGGGGGTGGAAAGAACAAAAGGGAAGGTCTGTGATAGGGTGGAAGGCAGGAGAGATTTGAGAGACAAAGGGATGATGGGCCGAATTGAGATGGTAATAGCACAAGTTAGGAAACAAAAGATGAGTCTAGATAGGGTGTGAATGGCAGAATAATTAACAGCTGCCATGGGAAACAAAATAAAAATAAAAAAGGCGGAGGGGGGGCGGGGGGGGGGGTGAAGTTTATGTTTAAAAAAAGAAAACAAAATAGGGGCAGTGATTATAGTCTGAAATTGTTGAACTCGATGTTGAGTCCAGAAGGCTGTAAAGTGCCTAAACGAAAGATGAGATACTGTTCCTCGAGCTTGCATTGAGTTTCATTGGAACAGTGTAGGAGGCCGAGGACCGAGAGGCCAGAGTGAGAGTGGAGCAGGGAATTAAAAAGACAGGCGACTGGAAGCTCGGGGTCACACTTACAGACTGAACAGAGGTGTTCCGCAAGGCGGTCACCCAATCTGTCTTTGGTCTCCCCAGCATAGACGAGACCACATCGTGAGCAGCGAATACAGACTCTGGCTGGTTCCTTCCCCTCCTCCCCACTGAAGCGCACAACAAGCTAACCCATATGGCTCAGTGGGTAGCACTCTCACTGCTGAGGGAGAAGGTTCAAGGCCCTCTCCAGAAACTTGAGCACAAAATCTAGGCTGACGCTGCAGTGCAGTGCTGAGGGAGTGCTGCACTGTCGGAGGTGCCGTCTTTCGGATCAGACGTTGAACCGAGGCCATGTGTGGACGTAAAAGATCCCGCGGCACTATTTGAATAAGAGCAGGGGGGCTTTCCCTGGTATGCAGGCCAAAATGTATCCCACAACGAAAAACAGATCATCTGGTCATTATCTCATTGCTGTTTGTGGGATCTTGATGTGCACAAATTAGTTTCCTACATTACCACAGTGCTTCAAAAGTACTCAGCTTTGGGATAAGCTGAGGTCGTGAAAGATGCTAGAGAAATGCAAGTTCTTTATTTTTTCATGTTGTGATTTTATTGATTGTTTGTTAACTGTGCATATGTGGATGATGTGCTGTCATCAAGTGAACGACAGGGCATTCATCGTTACCTGAAGTGCACTACACCCTGCAAGAGACCCCAGGTAGGTGCAGTACAAACACATTTGACTCCAATTCCAAACAGAACACTGAACAGAAATTCCATTGTGCTCCTTTGATGATGTACTGGGTGTAGGAACTACGAGTGGCTGCAGTGTGCACCATCTTTAGGATGCCCTGCAGCAACCTGCTAAAGCTTCTTCGGCAGTGTCTCCCAAAACCCAACACCTCCACCACCTAAAAGGACAAGGACAGCAGGTGCATGGGAACACCACCACCTCCAGGGTTCAAGTCCCACTCCAGAGACTTGAGCACAAAGGTCTAGGCTGACATTCCAGTGCTGCACTGCTGGAGATACCATCTTTCAGATGAGACGTTAAACCGAGGCACTGTCTGCCCTCTCAGGTGAATGTAAAAGATCTCATGACACTATTTTGAATAAGAGCGGGGGAGTTATCCCCACTGTCCTGGCCAATATTTAGCCATAAAACAGCTTATCTAGTTATTATTACATTGCTGTTTGTCAGAGCTTGCTGTGCACAAAATTAGCTGCCATGTTTCCTACAGTACCACAGTGACTACACTTCAAAAGTACCTCATTGGCTGTAAAGCACTTTGGGATGTCCTGAGGTTGTGAAAGGTGCTATAGAAATGCAAGTCTTTCTTTTTATCTCTTTCCCAAGTCACACACAATCCTGACTTGGAAATATATCACTGTTCCTGCATCGTCACTTGGTCAAAATCCTGGAACTCCCTCCCTAACAGCACTTTGGGAGTATCTTCACCACACGGACTGCAGCGGTTCAAGAAGGGGGCTCACCACCACCTTCTCAAGGTGCAATTAGGGATTGGCAATAAATGCTGGCCTTGCCAGTGACGCCTGCAACCCGAAAATGAATAATAAAAACTCTCAGTACCATAGAGACCAGAAGACTGCTAGTTTGATCTGCCGGTTTCAGTTCTGTCCACCAGATGACCAATGAGGCTGCCAGAATTTGCTACAATGTCCCCTAGATTAGGGAGAGGGGAAAATCAGCCAAGGTTCCTGCATTTGATGTCCAACGCCTGTTGGATACTGCCTGGGGACATCAGGTGAGCACATGTCCAGGCTAGTCTGCCAATATTCATTAGGCCCCCATGTGCCACTTGGATAAGCTACCAGAGAAACTGTAACCCAACATGAGTCAGAAGCATTACATCAAATTTTACAGAGTTTTGAGGACATTTGCTGGGCAAGATATGGGTAAATCCTGCAATCTTGCCTTTGCAAATATCCTCGCTCCCGAAATGCAGATGATTGACAGATCAGAAAAGCTGGTTTTCAGCACATGCACATTGTGCGCTGAAAATCGGCTTTTCCAATGCCTTCCCGGGTCCGTAGACACTCCGTACGGACCTGGGGGGGCCGAGATTTCTGGGCCAGTGTGTCCTATGGCACACAGAGCTGCAAAGGGAAAGTCCAGACAGATTATAATGTCTGATGCCGAGCTCCAAATTGCTCATTCACATCAACAGTTTCAACTAAACCGGAATAACCAGTTTTTTCCAAATTGAATGTTGTCACCTGGGGATAGCTGTTAACTGTTGTAAAGCAGTTGATCAGCAGGATTCGAAGCCAAGGCTGACTCGACAATGAGGAAATGGAAATGAAGAGATTTCTTCTGGTCTAGTATGAAGAAATCTGATTTTTCTAAACTGTATTTTCAAAAGTTTACATTTGTGCATTGGTTTTCATAGAATCGTACAATGATACAGGCCTATCAATCCTGTACCGGCTCTTTAGCAGAGCTGACCAATTAGTCAAACTTCCCTGCTCTTTGCCTATAGCCCTGTAAATGTTTTTCCTTTAGATATTTATCCGTTTCTCTTTTGGAAGTTACTATTGAATCTGTTTCCAGCACTCTTTCAGGCAGTGCATTCCAGATCACAACAACTCACTGAGTAAAACAATGTTTCCTCATGTTGCCTCTGGTTCTTTTGCCAATCATTTAAAATCTGTGCCCTCTGGTCTATCACTCAACATATCTGCAGCCTTCGACGCAGTTGACCACACCATTCTCCTCCACATCTCTCCTCCGTCGTCCATTCTGCCACTGGAAACAGATTCTCGTTATTTACATCATTCATGATTTTGCACACCTTAATTAAATATCCTCTTAACCTTCTCTGTTCTAAGGAGAGCAACCCCAATTTACATTTTGATTGGGGCAGGCCTATCTTGGTAGATTGAGGTATCCTGGTATTGTTGGAATCGGACCAAGTCCCGTTCACCCATCATCCCTGTGCTCTATGACAAACATTGAATCACGGTCCAGCAATGCCACAAATTTAAGATTCTCATCCTTGCTTTCAAATCCTTCCATGGCCTCGCCACCTCCCAATCTCTGTAACGTAACCTTGGAGAACTCTGCGTTCCTCCAACTCTGGCATCTTGTGCATCCCCCACTTCCTTCAGCCCACCATTGCCAGCTGTGCCTTCAGCCATAGAGACCCTAAGCTCTGTCTCCACTTCTCAAGACAGTGCTTAAAACCTACCTTTTTGACCAAGCATTTGGTCACCTGTCCTAATATCTCCTTCTTTGGCTCGGTGTCAATGTCTTTTTCAGTGATAACGCTCCTGTGAAGCCTTGGGAAGTTTTACTACTTTAAAGGCGCTATATAAATGCAAATTGTTGTAAACAACTTAGCCCAATGTTTATATCTGAGTGCATTTAGCTTTTTGGATCCTGTGCTCGCTGACCTACATTGGCTCCCGATTAAGCAATGCCTCGATTTCAAAATTCTCATCCTTATTTTCAAATCCGTCCATGGCCCTCGCCCCTCCCTATCTCTGTAATCTCCTCCAGTCCCACAACCTCCCCGAGATACCTGTGCTCCTCTAATTCTGCCCTCCTGAGCATCCCTGATTGTAATCGCTCAACCATTGGTGGCCGTGGCTTCTGTTGCCGAGGCCCCAAGCTCTGGAACTCCCTCCCTAAACCTCTCCACCTCTCTACCTCTCTTTCCTCCTTCAAGATGCTCATTAAAACCTACCTCTTTGATGATCTGCTATAATTTCTTCTTATGCAGCGCAGTATCAAATTATTTGTCTTATATCATCATCATCGGCAATCCCTCAAAATCGAGGAAGACTTGCTTCCACTCTAAAAGTGAGTTCTCAGGTGACTGAACAGTCCAATACGGGAAGTACAGTCTCTGTCACAAGTAGGACAGACAGTGGTTGAAGGAAAGGGTGGATGGGGAGTCTGGTTTGTCACATGCTCCTTCCGCTGTCTACACTTGTTTTCTGCATGCTCTCGGCGACGAGACTCGAGGTGCTCAGCGCCCTCCTGGATGCTTTTCCTTCACTTAGGGCGGTCTCGGGCCAGGGATTCCCAGGAACCAATGGGGATGTTGCACTTTATCAAGGAGGCTTTGAGGGTGTCCTTGAAACATTTCCTCTGCCCACCTGGGGCTCGCTTGCCGTGTAGGAGTTCCGAGTAGAGTGCTTGCTTTGGGAGTCTTGTGTCGGGCATGTGGACGATGTGGCCAACGGAGCTGGTTGAGTGTGGTCAGTGCTTCGATGCTGGGGATGTTGGCCTGAGCAAGAACACTGACGTTGGGGCGTCTATCCTCCCAGTGGATTTGCAGGATCTTGCGGAGGCAGCGTTAGTGGTACTTCTCCAGCGCTTTGAGGTATCTACTGTATATGGTCCACGTCTCTGAGCCATATAGGAGGGCGGGTATCACTACTGCCCCGTAGACCATAAGCTTGGTGCCAGATTTGAGGTCCTGGTCTTCAAAAACTCTTTTCTTCAGGTGCACTGAGGCTGCGCTGGCACACTGAAGGCGGTGTTGGACCTCGTCATCGATGTCTGCCCTTGCTGATAGTAGGCT
Organism: Pristiophorus japonicus; assembly: GCF_044704955.1. Classification (NCBI taxonomy): domain Eukaryota; kingdom Metazoa; phylum Chordata; class Chondrichthyes; family Pristiophoridae; genus Pristiophorus; species Pristiophorus japonicus. The sequence continues at coordinate 177,366,818 of NC_091980.1, read as the reverse complement.
CCCGAGGTATGGAAAATGGTCCACGTTGTCCAAGGCCGCGCCACGGATCTTGATGACTGGGAGTGCAGTGCAGTGTGGCGGAGTCAGGTTGGTGGTGGATCTTTGTCTTCGTGTAAGGCCCATACTTTCATACACTTCAGTGAAGGTGTTGACGATGGCTTGGAGTTTCGGCTCTGAATGAGCGCAATCTCTTCTCACCTGCACTTGTCTTATAATACTCCTGTGAATCGCTTTGGGACGTTTTACTATGTTAAAGGCAAGTTGTTGGTTTTGTTGTTGTTGTTTACAACTTTCTATATGATTGTGACTGATACGTCCTTACTACACAGTATAAATGCACACGAGGCCCATGCTTGAGAGAAGGTCAGTCTGTGACCTGTCCTTTATTCCTTAGCACTCAAGTGATGAAGGTGGGTGGAGCTTCCCCTTTTATACCTGAAGGTCCAGGTTAGGAGTGTCTCCCACCTAGTGGTCAGTGTTCTCACGGTGTACAACTTAGGTCAGTTTATACATGGGTTACAATGCTGGTTGAATACATGACATCACCTCCCCCCCCAAAGTCTTATTGGGATCACAGGTTGAGTCTCTCTGGTGGTTTACGCTCCCTTGTAGAGCGCCTGAATTGGGGCTCCGGTTGTTGGGCGCTGGCCTGAGTGTCTGCTGTTTGCAGTGCCTCAGGCCTGTCCGGACTGCCCACTGTGACTGGGCTCTCCTCCCTTTGGTTCCGGTGTTCGGTCACCTGTGGTGGAGTGAACTCTATATCGTGTTCTTCCTCTGCCTCTTCTATGGGGTTGCTGAACCTCCTGTTTGTTTGATCCACATGTTTGCGGCAGATTTGTCCATTGGTAAGTTTAACTACCAGAATCCTATTTCCCTCTTTGGCAACCACAGTGCCTGCGAGCCATTTGGGCCCTGCAGCGTAGTTGAGGACAAAAACAGGATCATTTACATCAATACATCGCGCCCTCGCATTCCTGTCATGGTAGTGATATTGTGACTGGCGCCTGCTCTTGACAATTTCTTTCATGGTGGGGTGTATAAGGGATAATCGGGTTTTGAGCGTCCTTATCATTAGTAGCTCTGCGGGTGGAACCCCTGTGAGCGAGTGTGGTCGCGATCTATAGGCCAACAGGAGGCGTGATAAGCGGGTTTATAGGGAACCCCCTTGGAATCTGAGCATCCCGTTTGATTATCTGCACTGCTCGTTCTGCCTGGCCGTTTGAGGCCGGCTTGAACGGTGCCGTTCTAACATGGTTAATTCCATTGCCTGCCATGGAGTCCTGGAATTCAGTGCTTGTGAAGCACGGGCCATTGTCGCTGACCAAGATGTCCGGTAGACCGTGGGCGGCGAACATTGCCCGTAGACTTTCTACCGTGGCAGAGGATGTGCTTGAATTTAAAATGTCACACTCCATCCATTTGGAGTAGGCGTCTACCACAACCAAAAACATTTTCCCCATGAAAGGACCTGCGTAGTCCACATGGATGCGTGACCAAGGCTTGGTGGGCCATGGCTAGGGGCTAAGGGGGGATTCCCTGGGTGCATGGCCCAGCTGGGCACACGTGTTGCACCTGCGAACACAAAGTTCCAGATCTGCGTTTATCCCTGGCCACCAAACGTGTGACCTGGCAATTGCCTTCATCGTGACAATGCCCGGGTGCCCATTGTGGAGTTCTCTGATGAACACCTCTCTGCCCATCTGGGGCATGACTACGCGGTTTCCCCACAGTAGGCAATCGGCCTGAATCGAGAGTTCATCCTTGCGCCTGTGAAATGGTTTAAATTTCTCAGGGCATGCCCCGTACGTGGCTGCCCAGTCCCCATTCAGGACACACTTCTTGACTAGAGACAATAGCGGGTCTCTATTTGTCCAGACTTTAATCTGACGGGCTGTCACGGGTGAGCCTTCGCTTCCGAAAGCTTCAACAGCCATGACCATCTCAGCACCATGCTCGGTAGCCCCCTCAGTGGTGGCTAGTGGGAGCCTGCTGAGTGCATTGGCGCAGTTTTCGGTGCCCGGTCTGTGCCGAATTGTATAGTCATAGGCAGCTAACGTGAGTGCCCACCTCTGTATGCGGGCCGATGTGTTTGCATTTATGGCCTTGTTGTCGGCCAAAAGGGACGTTAGGGGTTTGTGATCTGTCTCCAGCTCAAATTTCCTGCCAAACAGGTACTGGTGCATTTTCTTTACCGCATATACACATGCGAGCGCCTCCTTTTCTACCATCCCGTAGCCCCTTTCTGCCTGGGACAGACTCCTGGAGGCATAAGCTACCGGCTGTAACTGACCCTTGGCATTGACATGCTCCAACACGCACCCGACACCATAGGACGACGCATCGCACGTTAACACAAGTTTCTTACATGGGTCATATAGCGTTAACAGATTGTTGGAACATAACAAATTGCGTGCTCTATTAAAAGCCCTTTCCTGGCTGTCCCCCCAGACCCATTCGCGACCTTTGCGTAGGAGCACGTGTAGCGGCTCTAGCAGCGTGCTCAATTTGGGAAGAAAGTTACCAAAATAGTTCAGGAGCCCCAGAAACGAACGCAGCTCCGTCGTGTTACGGGGTCTGGGTGCTCTCTGGATCACTTCCGTCTTGGATGCAGTAGGGCTGATCCCATCTGCTGCTACCCTCATCCCCAGGAATTCTACCTCTGGAGCTAGGAAGACGCACTTCGCCTTTTTCAGTCGCTGACCTACACGGTCCAGTCTGCGTAGCACCTCCTCCAGGTTGTGGAGGTGTTCTTCAGTATCGTAACCCGTAATGAGGATGTCGTCCTGAAAAACCACCGTCCCTGGAATCGACTTGAGGAGGCTTTCCGTATTTCGTTGGAAGATCGCGGCGGCCGAGCGAATCCCGAACGGACATCTGTTGTACTCAAACAACCCCTTGTGTGTCGTGATGGTGGTCAGCTTCTTCGACTCACTCGCCAGCTCCTGGGTCATGTAAGCTGAGGTCAAGTCCAATTTTGAAAAACGTTTGCCACCGGATAGCGTCGCAAACAGGTCCTCCGCTCTCGGTAGCGGGTACTGGTCTTGGAGTGACACCCGATTGATGGTGGCCTTGTAATCGCCACATATCCTGACCGACCCATCCGCCTTGAGCACCGGCACAATCGGGCTCGCCCAGTCACTGAATTCGACTGGCGAGATGATGCCTTCCCTCAACAGGCGGTCCAATTCGCCTTCTATCTTTTCCCGCATCACGTACGGCACCGCTCTGGCCTTGTGGTGTACTGGCCTGGCGTCCGGGTTTATGTGAATCACTACCTTGGTCCCCATGAAAGTGCCAATGCCGGGTTGAAATAATGAGTCAAATTTGTCCAGGACCTGTCAGCATGATACTCGCTCCACAGAGGAAATTGCATTGACATCGCCCCATTTCCAGTTCATGACAGCAAGCCAACTCCTCCCCAGTAGTGCGGAACCATCCCCTGGGACAATCCAGAGTGGCAACCTGTTCTCCGAATCTTTGTGGGTCACGACTACCGTGGCGCTGCCTAGCACCGGAATGATCTGCTTTGTGTAAGTCCGTAGCTGTGCGTCAATCGGCGATAATTTTGGCCTCCTGGCCTTGGATGCCCACAACTTTTCGAACTGTTTGATACCCATCAGGGACTGGCTGGCACCTGTGTCTAACTCCATTGATACTGGGATGCCATTGAGGAGCACTTTCATCATTATCGGTGGCGTTCTGGTGTATGAACTGTATACGTGCTCCACATGAACTCGCTGAACTTCAGCTTCCAGCGATTTCCCCCAGTGTCCATTTCTGCAATTTCTGCAGGTATTTTGCTCATCTCTGCAAACTCCGGCTGAATGTATGCCTCCACGCCTCCAGCATGAGTTGCGGTTTGAAACAAAAGGTCCCTTGCCAGTCGATCGTCCCTGACTGCCCCTGTTATTGTCCTTGAGTGCACCATTAACAGATGTTGATGGCCCCATTACTGGCCGCATTGTCCCTTGCAATGGCGTGAATCGCTGTTCAGCTTGCCATTGTCTCTGTCGAACTCCCCCTCTGGGTTCGACTACATGTTGGGGCATGCCTGACTGCCCTTGTCTGTCTGGAGAACTGTGTGCTGCTTTAACAATGTTGAATCTCTGTCCCAACCATTCCTTAACACAGTACCTCTCGTCTGTTCTGCTAGTGGCCATGCTTGCGTGGTTTAAATCCCAGTTTCTTGTCGCCATTGATACATTCTTACTACACAGTATAAATGCACACGAGGCCCATGCTTGAGAGAAGGTCAGTCTGTGACCTGTCCTTTATTCCTTAGCACTTAAGTGATGAAGGTGGGTGGAGCTTCCCCTTTTATACCTGAAGGTCCAGGTTAGGAGTGTCTCCCACCTCGTGGTCATTGTTCTCACGGTGTACAACTTAGGTCAGTTTATACATGGGTTACAATGCTGGTTGAATACATGACAGTGACCATGCCAAACTACACCTCCTCAACCTGCACAGCCTTCGCCACACTATCCTCCTTCAATATCTCTCCACTGTTGTCCAGCTGGATGAGACTGCACTCGCCTGGTTCCATTCTTATGGTATCAAATCATAGCCAGAGAATCACCTGCAATGGCTTCTCTTCCCAACCCACACTGTTACCTCTCGAGTCTCCCAAGGATCTATCCTTGGCCCCCTTCTATTTCTCATCTACATGTTGCCCCTCAGCGATATCGTCTGAAAGCTCAGCATCAGGTTCCACGTGTATACCGATGACACTCAGCGCTATCTCACCACCACCTCTTTTCATCCCCTCCACTGTCTCTGATTGGTCACAGTGCTCGGTGTCACATTTTGTCTGACACCACTTCTGTGAAGCGCTTTTAATGTTTTACTATGTTAAAGGTGCTATGTAAATGCAAGATGTTGTTGTTGTTGTTGTTGGCTGATCTCAAGCTGGGCTATAGGAACAGGAGTAGGCCATTCAACCCCTCAAGCCGGTTCCACCATTCAATTATAGCCTGGCTTATCTGTATCTTAACTGCATTTACCCAACTTGGTTCTATATCCTTTAATACCCTTACCTAATAAAGATTTATCAATCTCAGTTCTGCAATTTTTAATTGAATAACAATCTGATAGCTTCATGGATTACAGCTTTTTTCTAAATCTAAAGCTGAATCTCAAATGACCCTGGTAGGATTTGAACTCACATTCGCTGGATTTATTAGTCGAGGCCTCTGCATCAGTAGCAGGTGCCCTACCATTACAGTACAGTAGGCCACAGGCTTATGAAAGGGAAAAATCAGCTAGGTTTTTCAGTTCTGATCCACAACCACAACAAATAGGAGGCAAAATGGGAGAAGAAACATTGCCACGGCTACCTTCCATTTGATCATGTTAACAAGTTGTGCTATTCCATTGTAAAATAGCCATGGCTCAGTGGGTAACATACTTGCCTTGGGGTCAGAAGGCTGTGGGTTCTAAATCCCACTCAGGGACTTGAGCACATAAATGTAGGCTGACACTGCAGTGCTGAGAGAGTGCTGCACTGTCGGAGGTGCTGTCTTTTGGATGAGATGTTAAACCGAGGCCCAGGCTGCTCTCTCAGGTGGACTTAAAACATCCCACGGCAGTATTTTGAAGAAGAGCAGAGGAGTTCTCCCCGGTGTCCAGGCCAAAATTTATCCCTCAATCAACGTAACAAAAACAGATTCCCTTCTCCATTCTAGATCAGCAATTTCCAGTCATAACATTTGGTTTATGCTAAAAGGGAATAAAAATTGCAGGGCTATGGGGAACGAGCAGGGGAGTGGGACTAATTGGAGAACTCTTTCAAAGAGCCGGCACAGGCACGAGGGGCCAAATGGTCTCCTTCTGTGCTTTATCGTTTTATGATTCTATGGGGCCGAAATTCAGCCTGCCGAAAAGGCCTCTTACCGTTGGAATGCGGCGGCCACATGGCTGAGTTGAATGGCTGCCGCTCACAAAATTCTTTTTCCGGCGGTCCCGACTTCTGCCCCACTGCTGCCAACCCGTCCCAAGTGCGCACTCAAAGCGTGCACCACTGATCTCCCGCACCGCCATCTAAATTCACCTGGAAAAATCTTCTTCCCACCGCGCGGTCTTCCCGACAGCTTTTTCTGTTGGTGCACTGTGTTGGAAGTGTGTGCGACATGGCAGTACGGGACTCATTCAAGGGGAGGGCGCACTACCGTGGCCACCATATTTTTTTTATCTGCTGACTACCAGGTCGGCACGACAATTATGCCCCTGGGTTCGGCCAGGCCACCAACAGGCAGCCTGGCAGCCCCCTCTTGGGTGGCAGGCCGCTGGCTCGGCCGAAACCCTCCCTGGTGGCCCAGTGGACCGAAGTTTTAAAATGGCAAAGGTTCTCCCCTTTAAGTGAAGGGGCGAGATGTGGTGACGCACACGCGTCATGACATCATCAACCACAGGCTGATGACTGTCAGCGGTGGAGATTCTGTCCCGCCTCTACGTCCGTCCCTCTACAGTGCTCACCGCCGCACTTCTGCCCCCATTATGACCGACTTCTGTCCTGCTCCAAAAAAAATTGCCAAAGAGCTGAATTTCGCGCAGGAGGCCACCTCATCCACAGCGGCGGTGAAAACACTTCAGGAGCGGTAGGTGCGACCCGTTTCAGGTAGCACTGAATTTCTGCCCCGAAGACTCTAAGGCTGACTGAGATACAACTCTCTTTGAAGTTCAAACCTGGGATCAAAAAGATGCCTTGCATATTTGAACAAAGTGCATCAAATTGAAGTGATGGTTTCCTGATCTCGTCCCAGGTGCAAGGGCCAAACTTACCTTCTCTTTACCTTCAGTTAATATCTTTCAGGTGAGTCCTCACCCTCAAAGCCTCCTTGATAAAGTGCAACATCCCCACTGACACCTGGGAGTTCCTGGCCATAGACTGCCCTAAGTGAAGGAAGAGCATCCGGGAGGGCGCTGAGCACCTCGAGTCTCATCGCCGAGAGCATGCAGAAATCAAGCGCAGGCAGCGGAAGGAGCGTGCGGCAAACCAGACTCCCCACCCACCCTTTCCTTCAAAAACTGTCTGCCCCCACCTGTGACAGAGACTGTAACTCCTGTATGGGACTGTACAATCACCTGAGAACTCACTTTTAGAGTGGAAGCAAGTCTTCCTCGATTTCGAGGGACTGCCTATGATGATGATGAGTAGTTTGTGTTGAATGATTTATACTTCCTTTGCAACTAAAATGTATTAACATATTAAGGCCAACTACGCTTATTGCAACAATTTGTCACCTTCTTTCTGTGTAACTGATTTTCTGCACAATCTAATTTCTAGCCACATGCAACAAAGAGACACTTGTGCCTGCGGTGAAACAAATTTAAGATAACTCACTCATCTCACACAGATATTAAAACTGTGTAGGCTTTCTCGTGTCTCACAGAACTCTCTATTCCGCAAAGCCTGCATCCAGAGTCTATCGTATCCAAGACTACGTAATCACCATCAGCGTGATCAGCGATTTCTGCTCCACTGTGGTATGTGGTCAATGAATCCAGCAATAAAGACAGGGCACTGAATTAGACATCGCAGGTTGCATAGTCTTGTTAGAGACCTGTGTATCCCTTCAAGTCAAGAGAAGCTATCCTTCAATCCACATTATTGAATGTCAGCTGTGGCTCAGTGGGTAGCACACTTGTAACTAAGTAAATAAGAGCGCTTGTTTTGGGAGTCTCGTGTCGGGCATGCAGATGACATGGCCCACCCAGCGGAGCTGATCGAGCGTGGTCAATGCTTCGATGCTGGGGTTGTTGGCCTGAGCGAGAACGCTGACGTTGGTGTGCCTATCCTGCAGGATTTTGCGGAGGCAGCGCTGGTGGTATTTCTACACGGCATGGCAAGCGGGCGAGCCCCAGGTGGGCAGAGGAAACGTTTCAAGGACACCCTCAAAGCTTCCTTGAAAAAGTGGAACATTCCCACCGACGCCTGGGAATCCCTGGCCCGCTCGAGTCTCTTCGCCGAGAGCAAGCTGAAGCCAAGCGTAAACAGCGGAAAGAGCGCGCGGCAACCCAGGCTCCCGTTCCTTCAACCACCGTCTGCCCCACCTGTGACAGAGACTGTAGGTCCCGCATTGGATTCATCAGCCACACGAGAACTCATTTTTAGTGTGGAAGCAAGTCATTCTCGACTCCGAGGGACTGCCTAAGAAAGAGAGAAGAAGGAGAAGTAAGTAAGTAACCCAGTTTCAGGCACCAATGAATTTAGTCCCGTCATGTTTTCCGGAGATTGGACAGGCACATCCAACAGGAGTCTCGGGGAATGGATCATTGCAACTTATAATGATTCATAGTGGCCACAAGGCGGATAATGTCATGACAACCAATGAAACAGCACAAGGAACTGAGCTTGGGCTGGAAGAGAGTCATCGTTTTACAGACCAAGTCACTCACCAGTCCTGAGAACTGACTGAAAGTCGGCAAATCTGCTTAAACCTAGATAAGGGCCAAGTCCACAACAACTTGCATTTATATAGCGCCTTTAATGTAGCAAAATGTCCCAAGGAGCTCCAGCACGAGCCACATAAGGAGATATTAGGACAGGCAACCAAAGGTTTGGTCAAAGAGGTTTTAAGTAGCAATTTAAAGGAGGAGAGGTAGAGAGGCAGAGAGGTTTAGGGAGGGAATTCCAGAGCTTAGGGCCCAGGCAGCTGAAGGCATGGCCACCGATGGTGGAGTGCTGAAAATCGGGGATGTACAAGAGGTCAGAATTGGAGGAGCGCAGAGATCTTGGAGGGTTGTAGAGCTGGAGGAGGTTACAGAGATAGGGAGGGCTGAGGCAATGGAAGGTTTTGAAAATAGGGATGAGAATTTTAAAATCCGGGAGCCAATGTAGGTCAGTGAGCACAGGGGTGATGGGGAAGCGGGACTTGGTGCGAGTTAGGACATGGGCTGCCGAGCTTTGGGTGAAGGTGGAAGATGAGAGGCTGGCCAGGAAAACAAGTCCCACCGTGCAGCAGGAGAGCAGGAGAATAGGAGAGTAGAGAAGAAAAGTCAAGATATAAAAAGAAAAGAAAGACGCGTTTATATCGCGCTTTTCACAACATCAGAACATTCCAAAGCCCTTTACAGCCAGTGTAATACCTTTGAAGTGTAGTCACTGTTGCAATGTAGGAAACGCAGCAGCCAATTCATTCACAACAAGCTCTCACAATCAGCAATGTGATCATTGTAATGTATTTGCTTCATGCGTTCTTTGCTTAAGAATTCATAGCAACACATTGCTATTAAAAACTGGATGGTTTATTAACAAAGGTTTAACAATCACACTGCACATTGCCAGTTCACCCACTAGGCTCACAACCGCATATCTCATCGTGGATGGCCCAGATTCAACTGACTGGGGTTTTATTGAGTCTTGCGAACAGCACGTGACTGGCTAAGCCATTTACAATACAACAGCTCTACAACTATTTTAGTGCAAAACAATAAATCAAGTGCCCCAGTATTGAAGGACCACTAAAACCAACAAATTAAACAAATTAAACTTTTAACATTAAATGGATCAACATAAAATTTGGTTGCCGGGGATGATGATGCACTCCAGTCCCTCCGGCGCCCACCTCTCGCGGAAGGCCGCAAGCGTATCAGTGGACACCGCGTGCTCCATCTCCAGGGATACCCTGGTTCAGATGTGGAAGGGAGGCAGGCAGTCAGGCTGAACGACCCCCTCGATCGTCCACTGCCTGGACCAGCTGATGACCCCCTTGGCCATGCCCAGGAGCAGTGCAACAACTCTACAAACCTGTGAGCATACTCTACAATAATAAACAGATAATCTGTTTTAGTGACATTGTTTGAGGGATAAATATTGGCCAGGACACTGAGCCCCTGCTCGTCATTTGCAGATGACACAAAGATTAGTGGGAAAGCGGGTTGTGTAGAGGACACAGAGAGGCTGCAAAGAGATTTAGATAGGTTAAGCGAATGGGCTAAGGTTTGGCAGATGGAATACAATGTCGGAAAATGTGAGGTCATCCACCTTGGGAAAAAAAACAGTAAAAGGGAATATTATTTGAATGGGGAGAAATTACAACATGCTGCGGTGCAGAGGGACCTGGGAGTCCTTGTGCATGAATCCCAAAAAGTTAGTTTGCAGGTGCAGCAGATAATCAGGAAGGCGAATGGAATGTTGGCCTTCACTGCGAGAGGGATGGAGTACAAAAGCAGGGAGGTCCTGCTGCAACTGTACAGGGTATTGGTAAGGCCGCACCTGGAGTACTGCATCCAGTTTTGGTCACCTTACTTAAGGAAGGATATACTAGCTTTGGAGGGGGTACAGAGACGATTCACTAGGCTGATTCCGGAGATGAGGGGGTTACCTTATGATGATAGATTGAGTAGACTGGGTCTTTACTCGTTGGAGTTCAGAAGGATGAGGGGAGATCTTATAGAAACATTTAAAATAATGAAAGGGATAGACAAGATAGAGGCGGAGAGGTTGTTTCCACTGGTCGGGGAGACTAGAACGAGGGGGCATAGCCTCAAAATATGGGGGAGTCAATTTAAAACCGAGTTGAGAAGGAATTTCTTCTCCCAGAGGGTTGTGAATCTGTGGAATTCTCTGCCCAAGGAAGCATTTGAGGCTAGCTCATTGAATGTATTCAAGTCACAGATAGATAGATTTTTAACTAATAAGGGAATTAAGGGTTACGGGGAGCGGGCGGGTAAGTGGAGCTGAGTCCACGGCCAGATCAGCCATGATCTTATTGAATGGCGGAGCAGGCTCGAGGGGCTAGATGGCCTACTCCTGTTCCTAATTCTTATGTTCTTATGTTCATCGAAATTGTGTTGTGGGATCTTTTGCACACACCCGAGTGGAAAGACGAGGCCTGGGTTAAATGTTTCATCCTAAAGATGGCATTTTAGACAGTGTAGGAGCAAGGGAAGGTTGAACGAGGGAAGGAGTTCCACCATTTGGAGGGGGATCTTGAGTTGTTGCGAGGAGCCTAGAAGATATATTTGAAGCTTCAGAGGCAGGGAATGGAGGAGGAAGGAAAGTAACTGGGCAAAATGAGACCTTTAGTCCCCCGGACACCCTTACTGAGCTGCACGGAAAGGGTTCAATGGTCAACCCTACCCGGCTCCACACTAAAACAACATGTTGTCCTTTGTTTATATCCCACTGTCCTCAGACAACCTCCCCGTGACTGCGCTGAGCACTTACAGCCCTGTTGTCTGCATCTGTTCCCCAGGTTTCAGTCTCTTGACAGCTAGCCAAGGCAGTTCCCCTCCCCCACACCACCACCACCACCGCCACGCCCCGAGCCTGCAGCCGAGCTCAGCGCACTTGTTGACATTCGAGAGAGAGAAAAAAAGCTCAGCTTCTGCCAGTCGTAAAATCAACAGAGCGTAAATCTCAGAGTAGCTGAGATCAGCAGAAGGCTGCCGAGGGCAGGGGGAGGTCAAGGCCGCAGTTAAAAGGAGTAGAAAATATTATTTGTTTCACTTCAAAAACAGGGCTTCGCGACACAGCCAACTCTGGGGACTGAGCCGTCAGCTGGTTCGAATTTATTGTGCTGGGTTTAAAAATAATGCTCTGCAACCAGGAGGCCCTGGTCACGCAAGACTGAAAGGATATTCTCGATCTCCGCCCCCCCGCCCAGTACGTTCACTCCCTGAGGAAGGCGAGCGGGACATTTCATCACCCAACATTGCACTCTCTCCCTCCCTCACACTCTCGCTCCCTCCCTCACACTCTCTCCTCCCTCCCTCGCACTCTCGCTCCCTCCCTCACACTCTCTCCTCCCTCCCTCGCACTCTCTCTCCTCCCTCACACTCTCTCTCCTCCCTCACACTCTCTCCTCCCTCCCTCACACTCTCTCTCCTCCCTCACACTCTCTCCTCCCTCCCTCACACTCTCTCTCCTCCCTCACACTCTCTCCTCCCTCCCTCACACTCTCGCTCCCTCCCTCGCACTCTCGCTCCCTCCCTCACACTCTCTCCTCCCTCCCTCACACTCTCTCTCCTCCCTCACACTCTCTCTCCCTCCCTCACACTCTCGCTCCCTCCCTCGCACTCTCGCTCCCTCCCTCACACTCTCTCTCCTCCCTCACACTCTCTCTCCCTCCCTCACACGCTCGCTCCCTCCCTCGCACTCTCGCTCCCTCCCTCACACTCTCTCCTCCCTCCCTCGCACTCTCTCTCCTCCCTCACACTCTCTCTCCTCCCTCACACTCTCTCTCCTCCCTCACACTCTCTCTCCCTCCCTCACACTCTCTCCTCCCTCCCTCGCACTCTCTCTCCTCCCTCACACTCTCTCTCCTCCCTCACACTCTCTCTCCCTCCCTCACGCTCTCTCCTCCCTCGCACTCTCTCCCCCTCCCTCACACTCTCGCTCCCTCCCTCACACTCTCCTCCCTCACACTCTCTCCCCCTCCCCCTCCCTCGCGCTCTCTCCCCCTCCCTCACACTCTCTCTCCTCCCTCACACTCTCACTCCCTCCCTCACACTCTCCTCCCTCACACTCTCTCCCCCTCCCCCTCCCTCGCACTCTCTCCCCCTCCCTCACACTCTCTCTCTTCCCTCACACTCTCTCTCCTCCCTCACACTCTCGCTCCCTCCCTCACACTCTCTCCCCCTCCGTCACACTCTCGCTCCCTCCCTCACACTCTCCTCCCTCACACTCTCGCTCCCTCCCTCACACGCTCTCTCCCTCCCTCACACTCTCTCTCCTCCCTCACACTCTCTCCCCCTCTCTCGCACTCTCTCTCCTCCCTCACACTCTCTCTCCCTCCCTCACACTCTCTCGCCCTCACATTTTCTCTCCCTCACAATCTCTCTCCCTTGCACTCTCTTTCCCTCACAATCTCTCTCCCTCGCACTCACTCTCCCTCACACTCTCTCTACCTCACACTCTTCCTCCCTCGCACTCTCTCCCTCACACTCTCTCTCCCTCACTCTCTCTCCCTCACACTCTCTCTCCCTTGCACTCTCTCCCTCACTCTCTTCCTCACACTCTTTCTCCCTCACACTCTTTCTCCCTCGCACTCTCTCTTTGCACTCTCCCTCCCTCGCACTCTCTCTTTGCACACTCCCTCCCTTGCACTCTCCCTCCCTCACACTCTCCCTCCCACTCTCTCTCTCTCTCCCTCACACTCACTCTCTCTCCCTCCCTCCCACTCTCTCTCTCCCTCCCTCTCACTCTCTCTCCCTCTCTCTCACTCTCTCTCCCTTCCTCCCATGCTCTCTCCCTCACTCGCACTCCCTCACTCCATCCCTTGCACTCTCTCTCTACCTCCCTCACACTCTCTTCCTCTCAATCCCTCATTCCCTCCCTCGCACTCTCTCTCCTTCCCTCCCACTCTCTCCCTCTCATTCCCCCCTCGCACTCTCTCGCTCCCTCCCTCTCACTCTCTCTCTCCCTCTCGCACTCCCTCTCGCTCCCACCCTCGCACTCTCTCTCACAATCCCTCCCTCCCTCCAACTCTCGCTCCCACCCTCGTACTCTCTCACCCTCCCACTCTACTTCGCACTCCCCCTCACTCCCTCATTCTCACCTTCCCTCCCTCCCTCCCTCCATCCTTCTCTCTTTCCCTCTCTCTCCCTCGCTCTCCTCCTCTCTCCCTCTCTCCCTCCCACTCTCTCTGCCTCCCTCCCACTCTCCCTCCTTTGCTCTCCCCCATGCTTGCTCTCCCTCCCTCCCACTATTCCTCCCACTATCCCCCTCTCCCTTTCCCTCCCTCCATCCCATTCTCCCTCCCATTCTCCCTCCCAATCTCTCTCTCTCCCTCGCACTCTCTCTCTCTGTCGCTCTCTCCCTCCCTCACTCCCTCTCTCTTTCTCTCTCCCACCTCCGCTCTCTCGCTCATGCTCTCTCCCTCACTCGCTCTCTCCCTCCCTCACACATTCTCCCACTATCCCTCCCTTGAACTCTTTCTCTTCCTCCCTCGCACTCGCTCTCCCTCACTCGCACTGTCTTGCTCCCTCCTTCACACTCTCTCTTTTCCTCCCTCACTCACTCCCTCCCTCATTCTTCCTCTCTCACTCCCTTACTCTCTCCCACTATCCCTCCCTCTAACTCTTTCTCTCCCTCCCTTGCACTCTCTCTCTCTCTCCTTCCCTCGCATTCTCTCTCTCTCTCCCTCGCACTGTCTCGCCCTCTCCCACTTTTGCTCTCTCTCTCCCTCCCTCAGTCATACTCTCTCTCTCCCTCCCTCTTTCTCTCTCTCTCCCTTCCTCGCACTCTCTCTTCCTCCCTCAGTCATACTCTCTCTCTCCCTCCCTCTTTCTCTCTCTCTCCCTTCCTCGCACTCTCTCTTCCTCCCTCACAATCTCTCTCCCTCCCTTCCTCCCACTCTCTCTCTCTCCCTTGCACTCCCTCGCTCCATCCCTCGCACTCTCTCCCTCCCTCCCACTCACTCTCCCTCCCTCTCTCCCTCCCGTGCACTCTCTCTCTCCCTCTCTCCCTCTCTTGAACTCCTTCGCTCCTCCTCACTCTCTCTCACCCACCCTCACTCTCTCCATCCCTCACTCTCTCTCCCTCCCTCGCTGTCTCTCACCATTGTTCTCTCCCTCCCACTATCCCTCCCTTGCACTCTCTCTCTCCCTCCCACGCTATCTCCCTCATTCACTCTCTCTCTCTCTCCCTCCCTCGCACTTTCTCTCTCCCTTGCTCACACTCTTTCTTCCTCCCTCCCTCCCTTGTACTCTCTCCCTCCCTCACACTCTCTCTCCCTCCCTCCATCACACTCTCTCTCCCACTGTCATGTATGTACATGCTGTTTGTAGCCACCAGATGGTGTCATTGTTGGAGGCCACTGAGCAGCACGCACATGGTGCTGCTCAGGTATAAAAGGCCAGCCATTTTGTGAGTCAGGGACTTTGGGCCTAAATAAAGCAGAAGCTTGCTTAGTTAAACAGTGCTCAGTTATTGCATGCATAACATTTGGCGACGAGAATACAAAAAGCTTTGTCTGCAAAATGAGCACGATTGGATTTTTAGAGCGATTCGTGGAGGGAGAAGATGAGGCAGACTTTGTGGGACATTTGAACCAGTACTTCATGACCAACAAAATGGAGGGGGTTGATGATGCAGATCGGCGCCGGGCCGTGTTCCTCACTGTGTGCGGTTCAAAGATCTACGGTCTGATAAAGAATCTACTCATGTCTAGTGATCCAACAGAGAAAACGTACAAGGAGTTGTGTACATTGTTACGGGAGCACCTCAAGCCAGACAACGGCATCATCATCTCGAGATACAGGTTTTATACACACGTTCGATCGGAGGGCCAGAGCGCGCCGCAATTCGTTGCCGACCTGAGACGTCTAGCGGGACCATGCAAGTTCGGGACGGTGTTGGCAGACATGCTGCGGGGTTTCTTTGTTATCGATATCAACCACGAGGTGATCCTGTGCAAACTTCGGCGGTGGAGGAGTTGGATTTAAAAAGGGCCTCCAAATCACTCAATCATGACGACAGACAGGAGTTTAAAGCAAATATCGGTGAAGAACCGAACCTCAGCAAGTACTGTAAACGCGATTGATTCGGCGTTCGGCAGAGCGGGACATGGCAGGGCCTATAAGGCTGCGTTCGCGCAACCTGTGTCTGCCCAAAGTCCGCCAGCGGGAATGTATCCGACTTCTCTGTGTTGGCGATGTGGGGGAAATCATCGGCACCAGCAATGCCAATTTAAGCAATATAGTTACAAAGGCTGTCTGAGAGTGAGGCATCTCCAGCGCAAGTGTCCGCAGATGAGCAAGTGAGCTGTGACACACCATATGGAGGATGAGAGTCAGACTAGCGCGGATCCGGATACGCAATCTGAGATGCCAGAGCAGGAAGTGTATGGACTGTACTCTTTCATAACCAACAGGAAACCAATTTTGATTAAAGTTTAACGGGATATCGGTATTGATGGAACTGGACCCATTGACGAGGCAGCATTTAATAAGCTGTTGGATACTGAGATTGTGAGGCCCAAGCTGAGCCCTGTGAACGCCAAGCTGCGCACGTACACCAAAGAACTGATAAAGGTGATTGGCAGTGCACAAATTAACGTGTCGTATAACAGTGTGGTACATGACTTACCATTGAGGATTGTTCCAGACAATTGCCCAACGCTGCTCGGCAGGAGCTGGTTGGAGAAAATCCGATGCGACTGGAATGACATAAAGGCATTGTCGTCAGAGGAAGATACATGTGCCCAAGTATTGAGCAAGTTCCCCTCGCTGTTCAAACCAGGTATCGGCAACTTCACGGGAGCCAAGGTGCAGATCCACGTGGACTCAGATGCAAGACCCGTCCATCATAAAGCTCGGGCAGTGCCGTATATGATGAGGGAGAAGGTCGAAATTGAACTGGACAGACTCCAGCGTGAAGGGATCATATCACCGGTCGAATTTAATGAATGGGCCAGCCCCATTGTTCCTGTGCTGAAAAGTGATGGCACAGTCAGAATCTGTGGAGACTACAAGGCTACGATCAACAGGGTTTCGAAACAAGATCAGTACCCATTACCAAAGGCTGATGACTTGATTGCGATTGCCGGAGGGAAGTCATTCACAAAACTGGACTTGACGTCGGCCTATGTGATGCAGGAGTTGGTCGAGACGTCAAGAGACTTATGTGTATTAACACGCACAAGGAACTGTTTATTTACCACAGGAATTCGCTCGGCTGCAGCAATATTCCAGAGGAATATGGAAAGTCTACTGAAGTCCGTTCCCAGAACCGTCGTGTTCCAAGGTGACATCCTGATCACCGGTCGTGACTCCAAGGAACATCTGAACAACCTGGAAGAGTTTCTACTGTGTTTGGACAGAGTGGGACTCAGACTTAAACGCTCGAAGTGCGTCTTCATGGCACCAGAGGTCGAATTCCTCGGGAGGAAAATCGCCGCTGATGGCATCAGATCTACTGACGTGAAAACCAAAGCCATCAAGAATGCACCCAAGCCACAGAAGGTGACAGAGCTGCGTTCGTTCCTGGGTCTACTCAACTACTTTGGTAACTTCCTACTTAAATTGAGCACCTTACTTGAACCACAGCAATGCTATTGAGAAAAAGCAACAACTGGGTGTGGGGCGCATCGTAAGACAGAGCTTTCGAGAAAGCCACCAATCTGCTTTGCTCGAACAAGCTGCTGCTACATTATGACCCATGTAATCGTTTAGTTTTAGCCTGTGACGCATCGTCATATGGAATTGGTTGCGTGTTACAACAAGCCAATGAGTCGGGGAAACTTGTCTAAAGCAGAAAGAGCCGACAGTATAGTAGAAAAAGAAGCTTTAGCGTATGTGTATGGTGTTAAAAAGATGCATCAATACCTGTTCGGTCTGAGGTTTCAATTAGAGACCGATCACAAGCCGCTCATTTTGTTGTTTTCCGAGAGCAAAGGTATCAATACCAACGCTTCATTCTGCTTCCAAAGGAGGGCGCTGACATTATCTGCCTATGATTATGTCATTTGCCACAGACCTGGCACAGAGAATTGTGCCGATGCTTTGAGCCAGTTGCCGTTGCCCACACCGGAGGTGGAAACGCCACAACCGGCAGATTTAATGTTAATCATGGATGCTTTTGAGAGTGAAGGTACCCCTGTCACAGCTCAACAAGTTAAGACCTGGACCAGCCAGGACCCGATATTATCGGTGGTAAAGGGTTGCATCCTCAAAGGGGATTGGTCTGCCATACCTAAGCAAATGTGCGAGGAGGCCGAACTGTACATTCATTGCAAGGACGAACAGTCTATTCAAGCAGATTGCATATTGTGGGGCAATCGCATTGTAACGCCGAAGAAAGGGAGAGAGAAGTTTGTGCATCAGGTACACAGCACACATCCTGGTATAGTGATGATGAAGGCCATCGCCTAGTCCCACGTATGGTGGCCAGGAATTGATTCTGAGCTGGAAGCATGCGTGCATCAGTGCAACACCTGCATGCAGCTCAGCAAAGCACCAGCGGAATTGCCTCTGAGTCTGTGGTCGTGGCCATCCAAACCTTGGTCCAGAATCCATGTAGATTTTGCAGGTCCCTTCCTGGGCAAGATGTTTTTAGTGATGGTGAATCCTATTCGAAGTGGATAGAATGCATAATCATATCATCCAGTATGTCCACGGCAACCATATAGAATCTCAATGTCATGTTCGCGACACATGATCTGCCTGACATAGTGGTGAGCGACAATGGGTTGTGCTTCACCAGTCAGGAGTTTCAGGAGTTTGTAAAACTTGGCATAAAACATGTAAGGTCAGCACCGTTCAAGCCCACGTCCAATGGGCAAGCAGAACATGCAGTACAAATTATCAAGCAAAGCATGAGGAGAGTAACCCAAGGGTCACTGCAGACCTGCTTGTCTTGCATACTGCTGAGTTACAGGACAAGACCCCACACACTCACAGGGGTCTCGCCTGCTGAACTCATGATGAAAAGAGGTCTTAAGACCAAGTTATCTCTTGTACACCCGATTTAAGTAATCGTGTTGAATACAGAAGACAGAGTCAACAAAGGTACCACGATCGCGGAACTGTGTCACGCGAGATTTCTGTTAATGATCCTGTATATGTGTTGAATTATGGTCAGGGTCCCAAATGGATTGTTAGCATGGCCAAGGAGGGCAACACAGTATTTGTTATTAAGCTCAAGAATGGGCAAACTTGCAGGAAACACATGGATCAAACAAAGCTGAGGCACACAGACGAGCCAGAGCAGTCAGACGAAGAAACCGTCGATGACCAACCAACCTACCAGCAGTCTTCAGTGGACTCAAGGGTCATCAGTGAACCTGAAATTTCCATCACAGACTTGTTCAATAAAAATGGACTTGCAATTCCTGACATGGCCACTGCCAGCCCCAACAATTCAGCCATCCAGCCACCAGCCACAACAGACTCCGCATATTCACCCAAGGCCGGAATTGAACTGAGACGGTCAACCCAGGAGCGTAAAGCACCGGACCATCTCAACCTGTGAA
The DNA here is from genome assembly GCF_044704955.1 of Pristiophorus japonicus. Taxonomy (NCBI): domain Eukaryota; kingdom Metazoa; phylum Chordata; class Chondrichthyes; family Pristiophoridae; genus Pristiophorus; species Pristiophorus japonicus. The sequence goes on along the minus strand of NC_091980.1, from coordinate 177,347,904 downwards.
AGAGTGTGATAAGATCGCAGAAGAGGGTATTGTCATGTATGTACATGCTGTTTGTAGCCACCAGATGGTGTCATTGATGGAGGCCACTGAGCAACATGCACATGGTGCTGCTCTGGTATAAAAGGCCAGCCAATTTGTGAGTCAGGGACTTTGGGCCTAAATAAAGCACAGGCAAGGTCGTACCTTGCTTCGTTAAACAGTACTCAGTTTGAACCTTTATTGCATACATAACACCCTCCATCACATTCTCTCTCTCACCCTCCTTCACACTCTCTCTCCTTCCCTCCCTCACACTCACTCTCCCTCCCTCCCTCACATTCTCTCTTCCTCCTCCCTCACACACTCTCTCCCTCACACACTCACACTCTCTCTCTCTCCCTCCCTCGCTCTTTTCCTCCCTCGACTTTGCTCAGTGTCAGTGATTTGTACCTGCCTCTCGCCCAGAGAGCAGGCTGACGGAAATTTAGAATACCTGCCCGTCCGACTCGATTTTCAAGCAAGTCTCAAAATAGGTGGCCGCCGTTGGCCTGTTTTGGGTTGGAGTCTCATTAAAATATTTAAATGAAGCTCCTTGCCATATGTAGCAACACTTGTACAATTTTGGCCTTTTTACGATCCCCTTACTCGTGCTTAAGGGGACATTCACAGGCTGCTCAGAAAATCCCTAAAAACAGCTAGGGTCCTGATTTTTTCTGATGCATGAATGACCCAACAAAAATTATCTAGCCACCTGCCAGTCCCTCCTCTCCCCCCACCACCCAACACCGAGATGGCCTCCTCTCTACCAATACCACCCAACAGCAAGATGGCCTCCTGTCCCCCACTACCCTACATCAAGATGACCTCCTCTCTACCAACAGCACCCAACACCAAGATGGCCTCCTCTCCCCCCACCCCCAATACCAAGATGGCCTCCTCTCCCCCCACCACCCAACACCGAGATGGCCTCCTCTCTACCAATACCACCCAACAGCAAGATGGCCTCCTGTCCCCCACTACCCTACATCAAGATGACCTCCTCTCTCCCCCCACCCCCAACACCAAGATGGCCTCCTCTCTACCAACAGCACCCAACACCGAGATGGCCTTCTCTACCCTCCACCACAAGGTGGCCTCCTTTCTACCAACACCACCGAACACAGAGATGGCCTCCTCTCCCCCTCGCCCCCCCCACTTAAGCTCCAATTTCCTGCTCAGCTGCACAGGGTACCCATTGATACGAGGCCCGAGCGTGAAAATGGTTTGCGCATCTCGCTGGCGTCATCAGTGTGATCGATTCAAACACCATCGGCCCACTGGCAAACACCATTGGCCCACTGGCAAACACCATTGGCCCACTGGTAAACACCATCGGCCCACTGGCAAACACCATTGGCCCACTGGTAAACAAAACACAATATAGCCCAAGTATCTTTTCCCTACTCACTCTCTCCCTCCCTCACATCCTTTCCCACTCATTCTCTCCCATTACTTTTTCCCTCTCACTCGTTCCCTCCCTGACGTTCTTTCCCTCTCACTCTCTCCCTCCCTCCCTCCCTCCCACTACCTTTCACCTCTCATTCTCTCCCTCCCTCTCATCCTTTCCCCCTCACTCGTTCCCTCCCTCCCCCTCTCACATCGTTTCCAGCCCTTAAAAACATTTTGAAACCTCATATGTTGCTCCCATAACTGATAAGAACCATAGGATAGGTTTTCAAATTACTCTTTTTAGGAATTTCTTCAAAATCTTTTTGTTGAAAATCTCTTTTCACTGCTAGGTCTCAGCACCATGGTTGCATTGTTTATTTTTATGTCGAATATAAATACGGGGTCTATCTTTGTAGGTGATCATCCTCTAGGAGTCTGGAACCAATTTAAAAGAACAAATGATATTTGAACCAAATGTATTCTAGTTAAAACATTGATGGCGAGATTGTCTCTTTTTTGGGGGCCTCTGAGCACCTCCGGGGGGGGGGGGGGGGTGCTAAGGGGGTGGAAGAGAGTTTCCGGGTGGGGGGGGGTGGGTTAGGGGGGTGCGGGTTAGGGGGGTGCGGGGGAGGGGCGCTCCTGGCTCCCGGGAAGTTGCCTGGGAGTTTGCAGAAGCGCTGCTGCGCTGACCCATTACCACCCCACGGGTCACGAAGCTGGCCGACATCTGCTCTCGGGGCAGTACTTAAACGTGATGGTGCCAGTGCCCCGCGTCACCATCTTTACTGGTTTGTCGACTGTCGATGTCCATAGATGCCAGTGTTGTAGCTGTACTGGAACAGCTTGGCTAGAGGCGCGGCTAGCTCTGGAGCACAAGTCTTCAGATCGCTTCTCGGCCTTTTGGCTAAGATCATGCGTAACTGACCTGACAGGGGAGTAACCACCATAACCCCAAGGTGGTTCTCCCTGGATCAGGAAGGTATATGCTTGCTTTTTTGGAAATAGGAGGTGGGTGGGGTGGCTTGACCCATCCACCTCCACGGAGGTGTGTGGGGGACCTGACCCATCCACCTCCATGGCACGAATCTGGTATTGCAGTACTTCCAGGAACGGTGCAGTGGCTCTAGACCTTTTGGCTAAGAGCATTGGCGCAGAGTGATCCTTGAATGGGCCCAAGGTGACTTCTGGCGTTTGTGATTTGACAAAGAATTGGAACGATTGGCTACGAATTTAAAAAAAAAACAAGTCTTCAGCACGACAGCCGGGATGTTGTCAGGGCCCAGAGCCTTTGCTGTATCCAGTGCGCTCAGCCGTTTCTTGATATCACGTGAAGTGAATCGAATTGGCTGAAGACTGGTTTCTGTGATAGTGGGGACCTCAGGAGGAGGCAGAGATGGATCATCCACTCGGCACTTCTAGCTGAAGGTGGTTGTAAATGCTCCAGCCTTGTCTTTTGCACTCACGTGCTTGGTTCTGCCATCATTGAGGATGGGGATATTCATGGAGCCTCCTCCTCCCGTTTGTTGTTTAATGCTCCACCATCATTCACGACTGGATGTGGCAGGACTGCAGAGCTTTGATCTGATCCGTTGATTGTGGGATCACTTATCACTGTCTATAGAATGCTGCTTCTGCTGTTTAGCATGCATGTAGCCCTGTGTTGCAGCTTCCCCAGTTTGGCACCTCATTTTTAGGTACACCTGGTGCTGCCCCTGGCATGCTCTTCAACACACCTCATTGAACCAGAGTTGGTTGCCTGAATTGATGTTAATGGTAGAGTGAGGGATATACCGGGCCATGAGGAATACAATTCTGCTGCTGCTGATGGCCCACAGTGCCTCATGGATGCCCAGTTTTGAGCCGTTAGATCGGTTCTAAATCATTTCCATTTAGTACAGTGATAGTGCCACACAACACGATGGATGGTGTCTTCAGTGTGAAGACAGGATTTTGTCTCCACAATGATTGCGGTGGTCACTGCTACCATGGACAGATGCATCTGCGATAGGTAGATTGGTGAGGACGAGGTCAAGTAGGTTTTTCCCTCCACTTGGTTCTCTCACCACCTGCTACAGGCCCAGTCTGGCAGCTATGTCCTTCAGGACTCGGCCAGCTCAGTCAGTAGTGGTGCTACCGAGTCACTCTTGGTGATGGACATTGAAGTCCCCCACCCAGAGTACATTCTGTGCCCTCACTACCCTCACTGCTTCTTCCAGGTGATGTTCAACATGGAGGAGTACTGATTCATCAGCTGAGGGAGGGCGGTAGGTGATAATCAGCAGGAGGTTTCCTTGCCCATGTACGACCTGATGACATGAGACTTCCTGGGGTCTGGAGTCAATGTTGAGGACTCCCAGGCCCCTCCCGACTGTATACCACTGTGCTGCCAGCCCTGGTGGGTTGGGGCCTAGGGGAGGCGTGAGTTCGGAGCCAGGAGCCCGGGGGCAGCACAGACCAGCCCACACTGCAATATGTGTCCGCACTAGGCCCGTGCAGCAGAGCAGGTCTCCAGTTGTCTTGGGTAATCCTTGCCACTGGACCAAGACCTAGCTCTGTCAAGCCGTGTGGTGGCTGGTGTGCAACGGCCACCACACGTTTAAAAAAATCCAAGCACAGGCATCTTCCATCCTTCAGGATGTAGTTCGGATTCTTCATTCGAAACATCTGTGAACTCATCCTTTTTTTTGGCGTGGAAGCAAGATATCCTCGTTTCGAGGGACTGCCTATGATGATGAAGGTGGGTCTGTCTTGCCGGTGGGACAGGACATACCCAGGGATAGTGATGGAGGAGTCTGGGATATTGGCTGATAGGTATGATTCTGTGAGTATGACTGTGTCAGACTACTGTTTGACTAGTCTGTGGGACAGCTCTCCCAATTTTGGCACAAATCAAATTTAGTGAGGAGAACTTTCCAGGGTTGACTGGGCGTGCCTTTCTCTCGGTCGATGCCGGGTGGTCTGTCTGGTTTGGTACAATTGATTGGCTTGCTGGGCCATTTGAGAGGGCACTTCAGAGGCAACCACATTGCTGTGGGTCTGGAGTCACATATAAGCCAGACTAGGTAAGGACAGCAAATTTTTTTCCCCGAAACGAGAGATTAATGAACCAGATGGGTTTTTACAACAATCTGGTAGTATTTCATGGTCACCCTAACTGACACTAGTTTTTTTATTCCAGATTTATTTAATTAACTGAATTATAAATTCCCCAGCTGCCATGGTGGTATTTTGAACACATGTCTCCTGATCATTAGTACAGTTCTCTGGATTACTGGCCCAGTAACATAACCACTGTGCTCCATTACTGAGTGACAGTGTGAGGGAGCTGGATTAACATCAGTAGGGATACAGTCAGTAACACAGGGTACTGGGGGAGGGGTTATTGAGTGACAGTGTGAGGAAGCTGGATTAACATCCAGTAGAGATACAGTCAGTAACACAGGGTACTGGGGGAGGGGTTATTGAGTGACAGTGTGAGGAAGCTGGATTAACATCAGTAGAGATACAGTCAGTAACACAGGGTGCTGGCGGAGGGGTTATTGAGTGACAGTGTGAGGGAGCTGGATTAACATCAGTAGGGATACAGTCAGTAACACAGGGTGGGGGGGGGGGAAGAGGTTACTGAGTGACAGTGTGAGGAAGCTGGATTAACATCAGTAGGGATACAGTCAGCAACACAGGGTGCTGGGGGAGGGGTTATTGAGTGACAGTGTGAGGGAGCTGGATTAACATCAGTAGGGATACAGTCAGTAACACAGGGTGCTGGGGGAGGGGTTACTGAGTGACAGTGTGAGGAAGCTGGATTAACATCAGTAGGGATACAGTCAGTAACACAGGGTGCTGGGGGAGGGGTTACTGAGTGACAGCGTGAGGGAGCTGGATTAACATCAGTACAGATACAGTCAGTAACACAGGGTCCTGGGGGAGGGGTTACTGAGTGACCGTGTGGGGGAGCTGGATTAACATCAGTAGAGATACAGTCAGTAACACAGGGTGCTGGGGGAGGGGTTACTGAGTGACAGCGTGAGGGAGCTGGATTAACATCAGTGGAGATACAGTCAGTAACACGGTGCTGGGGGAGGGGTTACCGAGTGACAGTGTGAGGGAGCTGGATTAACATCAGTCGAGATACAGTCAGTAACACAGGGTGCTGGGGGAGGGGTTACTGAGTGACAGCGTGAGGGAGCTGGATTAACATCAGTAGAGATACAGTCAGTAACACAGGGTGCTGGGGGAGGGGTTACTGAGTGACAGTGTGAGGGAGCTGGATTAACATCAGTAGAGATACAGTCAGTAACACAGGGTGCTGGGGGAGGGGTTACTGAGTGACAGTGTGAGGGAGCTGGATTAACATCAGTAGAGATACAGTCAGTAACACAGGGTGCTGGGGGAGGGGTTACTGAGTGACAGTGTGAGGGAGCTGGATTAACATCAGTAGAGATACAGTCAGTAACACAGGGTGCTGGGGGAGGGGTTACTGAGTGACAGTGTGAGGGAGCTGGATTAACATCAGTAGAGATACAGTCAGTAACACAGGGTGCTGGGGGAGGGGTTACTGAGTGACAGTGTGAGGGAGCTGGATTAACATCAGTACAGATACAAGGGCTGAAATTGAGGTATGCCAGAAAGCTGGTGCACCTCCCGACTTTTTGGGGCATCACTGGCGAGCCCCTGATCAAAATTCACCAAAACCTCCCCAAAAATGGCGTTCTGCGTTAAGGAACGGCTGCAAACTCCACTTTGCAGCATTGTAGATATCTTGATTGAAGTGGGATCACCATGGAGAAATTCAGCATCTTGGTAATGTGGATCTAATGAGCCAGCTGCTCCCTGGGCTTCTTATCGGCCGAGTTTGCAGCTTGGCCTGAGGAGGGAAGGAGTTGAGATGCAGGATGGCTGGTGCTCGTGGACCAAGGAGAGCAAGCCGCTTTACTGACCCCGAGCTGGAGACCCTCATGCAGAGTCTCGAGGGCAGGAGGGGACTGATTTATCCCAACGTGGGGAGACCAAGTCATGAGGTGTTAAGCAATGCATGGAGGGAGATTGCAGGGGAGGTCTCACACACTTCCATTCATAACATGACTCCGACGCAGTGCAGAAAACGCTTGAATGATATCAACCGTCTTATGAAAGTGAGTACCTGTTCCACCAACTGCTGACCTTGCATCTGCGAGCCTCTCCTTCGTCCTTCTCTTATTTCCCCTCCTCACTGTTTAGTCACTGAAGCAGCATTTCACTGTTGAGGCCTATATATATATATAAATGTATGTGTTCTCACAATGGAGGCTCCCTTTCATCTCACACTTACAGCTGCATGTCAGGGACAAACACTTGTGTATCATTTCTGATGTGTCTTCACAGTGGTACTCACCAACTATTCTATGTTTTGCAGGTCAAACTGGCCCACAATAGAATGGAACAAAGAAGGACTGGTGGTGGAGAGGCAGACATCCAGGTCCTCACACCCTTGGAGGAGACTGTTGAGGCGGTCATGGGTGGAAATGGTGCTTTCCCTGTGGGCCAGGGTACTGCTGACGCCGATGTGGGTAGGTGAAGGCCCTCCTTTAATGTTCTCTCCTTGAATGCACCAACGGGTACTGTTCCTTTCCTTCTGGAAGTCTGTTATTTGCAGGCTCCGTGCGTCAATCCCCTACCTCCCCCTCACAGCAGCCCTTCTCCCATTTATGCTTGCAGATGACAGACCAAGTGGCAGCACACCCTGCACAGTGGGGAGTGAGGAGACCCATCACAGACCAGCTGGAGGCCTGCATGAGACCCTTCTCCACATCACAACAGACATCTCAAATTGCAGCAGTGAGGACATTGAGGGGTCAAGCCCTCTGACAGTATCGAGAGCACTCCATCATTTGGGGATGTGACTAAAGAGGAAGAGGAAGAGGAGGACACTGGTGGCACCAATGCGTCACTGCTTCCACCCACACGCGCCAGCTCAGATAGTGGGAGTGCGCGGTGTGATATAGTTGAGGTAGTACAGGAGTCTGCACTGGGTGTTGCACCGGGGCCTAGCGGACTGCAGCATGGTGAGGGGGCTCGGCAACCTCAGGTACCACCTCTCCGGGGGGCGAGTCCACACCGGTATTCTGCCGGTGAGGACTCAGACGATGCCATCGATGTAGCGGTTTATGAAAGAAGGGTGGAGGCCATGCATTCCGAGATGTTGGGGGCACTGACAAGGATGCCAGGGAGGCTGTCGGAAGTGGTGAGGAGCATGGAGGAGTCTGCCTCCCGCATAGTTCACAGCTCTGCGTCCTCCATGGAGCCCATCATTGCCAGTGTGCAGGCGATGGTGGACTCCCAGAGAGACCGTGCGGATCCAGCTGTGATGCCGCAACCTGCAGATGATGTGGCAGCTGCCATTTCAGCACAGGCACGAGTGAACAATCACATCGGTGCTGGATTGGAGAGGATGGCCGCGGCCCTGGAAGCTCAGAATGTTCTAATGCAGTCTGGGCAACAGACAACGGAGCGTCTAACTGTTGCCATGTCTGCTGGCCTTGAGACTCTGGCTGCTCTCATGCAGTCTCAGCTCAATGCCACATGACACCTCAATGCTGCCTTCGCAGCTGGGTCCACCACGGGCCACGACGCACCTTCTGGTGTCACGCCACAGCATCGACCTGACCTCCCTCAGATTGGTGATGGTGGTAACGTGCCCCCCCGGGGAGTGACTCAGACTCCTCGGACCAGGATCCTGATGATGTGCTCTCTCAGGATCACACCATTCCTGGCCCCAGACCTGTCACTCCGCCAGTGTCTCCACACATGGCATCGCCCGAGCCAAGTCAGACTGAACCTTCCCAGGAGGGTGCTGACCAGTCTGCACCTGGCCATAGCTGGTCGAGGGCGTCCGACAAGGACATCTGCAGCTCCGACACAAGAACCACAGCAGCCTTCCCAGACCCATGAGAAAGCCACACGGGAGACACTTATGGGGTAGTGATAGGATAAGTACGCATAAGAGAGGTTATGAGGAGACGCACAAGGGTAAAAAGTGATGTTTTTTGTGTTAGTTTATGGTACTGTTTTTTTTTCTATTGTGATTTTGTGCTGACTTGCACTATGTCATAAATCTTTATTTTTTGCACATATATCTGGCCAGGTGTTTCATTTGAGACTGGGCAATTCTGTGTGAAGGCACTCATTGGGATGGCCATGGAAAATAGTTGCTGGAGGGCCATGTGGGAATGAGATTGTGAATCGAGCAGCAATGAGACGTGTCTGCACCTCCCTTGCAGGGTTGCGATGGCGACGATCGTCCTGGCTGGGTGGCAACGGGGATCCTCCTCCTCCTCCTGCGCCTCCTCCTCCTGTGCCTCCTCCTCCTCCTCCTCCTCCTCCTTCTGCGCCTCCTCCTCCTCCTCCTGCGCCTCCTCCTCCGCCTCCTCCTCCTGTGCCTCCTCCTCCTCCTCCTCCTGCGCCTCCTCCTCCTGTGCCTCCTCCTCCTCCTCCTCCTCCTCCTGCGCCTCCTCCTCCTCCTCCTTCTCCTCCTGCGCCTCCTCCTCCTCCTCCTCCTGTGCCTCCTCCTCCTGCTCCTCCTCCTGTGCCTCCTCCTCCTCCTTCTCCTCCTGCGCCTCCTCCTCCTCCTCCTCCTCCTCCTGTGCCTCCTCCTCCTCCTGCTCCTCCTCCTGTGCCTCCTCCTCCTCCTGCTGCTCCTCCTCCGCCTCCTCCTCCTGTGCCTCCTCCTCCTCCTCCTCCTCCTCCTCCTCCTGTGCCTCCTCCTCCTCCTCCTGCGCCTCCTCCACCTCCTCCTGTGCCTCCTCCTCCTGCTCCTCCTCCTGTGCCTCCTCCTCCTCCTTCTCCTCCTGCGCCTCCTCCTCCTCCTCCTCCTCCTCCTGTGCCTCCTCCTCCTCCTGCTCCTCCTCCTGTGACTCCTCCTCCTCCTGCTGCTCCTCCTCCGCCTCCTCCTCCTGTGCCTCCTCCTCCTCCTCCTCCTCCTCCTCCTCCTGTGCCTCCTCCTCCTGCTCCTCCTCCTGTGCCTCCTCCTGCACCTCCTCCAGCTCCTCCTCCTCTGCCTCCTCCTCCTGTGCCTCCTCCTCCTCCTCAGCCTCCTCCTCCTCCTCCGCCTCCTCCTCCTCCTCCTCCTGCTCCTGCTCCTCCTCCTCCTCCTCCTGCTCCTCCTCCTGTGCCTCCTCATCCGCCTCCTACTCCTCCTCCGCCTCCTCCTCCTCCTCCTCCTGCGCCTCCTCCTCCTCCTCCTGCGCCTCCTTCTCCTCCTCCTCCTGCGCCTCCTCCTGCGCCTCCTACGCCTCCTCCTCCTCCTCCTGTGCCTCCTCCTCCTCCTGTGCCTCCTCCTTCTCCTCCTCCTGCGCCTCCTCCTCCTGCGCC